>NC_068457.1:12798617-13148617 GCF_023373465.1 Oncorhynchus keta | reverse complement strand
CACAAGAATGATGCTATCTCTATTCTTGGATAAATTGTGGCGTAACCATAACTTGATTCAGTACTTCACATTATTGGCCTTAATTCGTCTCGCATCTTGAGCACTTGAGTTGAAGACAATCAAAATTTTACATTATACATTGACATGACACCATAAGGTAACACAAATGGTCACAAACAAGATGGCACCATAGGTTAAAATTCCCCTAGGTACAGATCTAGGATCCTCTTCCCCTCCCACAATCCTAACCGTAACTAATAGAGAGGGGACTCATCATTGATATAACTTGTTTTAACATGGACTTTTCCATTGAGGGCTTCCACCATTTTGAAAGTAGTCAACTTGTGGGGATTCCTATAAGTTGAGTGCAATCAGCTGAAGAAGACAATGGACAAAGCCTTAATGTCACTGCCCATGCTGTCACACACACACACACACTAATGGCACAGATACAAAGATGAGTCTTCTATCTCTATGCTGTAACCATTAGTGAGGGAAATGCTAAACTGACCCAATATCAGCGTCTAGGGGTAACTTTACTTACATTCCACAAAAATGTTCAAAATATACTTTTCACAACATCCTATCACAGATGAGATGCACTGTATGAAAAATATGTTCTGTCTTTGTCCAGAGTAACCCTCCGCCCAAGTCTCGCAGCTACTCCATGGCGTCTCAAGGGAGCGCCAGCTCGCCCCTGTCCCAGCGCAGACCTAGCCAGCTCCAGAACCAGAACGCGGCCTCCTTCTTCAGCATGACTCAGCTCCACAAGGGCTCCTCGCTGTACTCCTCCAAGAGGTCCCTGCTGCCTGACCATCTGCTTGACGCCAGAGAGGTAGGCTGGGGATAGGGACGGTAGCTATTACCTTATGAACCAAAATAGAACTGGGGTTTAGCATAGCTTTAAGTTTTTTTCTCTGTGTTTTGTATTTAATTTCCATCAATGTTTTTTTTAATAACTTTGCGTCTCAACAGGAATAGCCGGTGGTAGAGAGAAGAATATCTCTTCTGCCTTATTTGAAATGTGTTGTCTTCAAGGGTATTCTCTTAGTCTTTTGACCCAGCTTTTTTTTGTCATTTTATGAAGACCTTTCATCTAGGACTAGGTTACAGGGACTTCTTGTTTTAATCTAATGACGAATACGGTAAGCACATTTATACATCTGTATCTACGCACTCCTCCGGTTCCTTCCGCTCTTCTTACTCCCAGATGATGACCCAGGCCCAGGGCCAGCACAGAGACCTGATCCAGACCATCGAGGGCCTGCCCCCGGCCGTGGGCCCCCTCTCCCCACTGGACCAGGACCTGCTGATGCTCAAGGCCACCTCCATGGCCACCATGAACTGCCTCAACGATTGCCTGCACATCCTGCAGCTGCAGCAGGTGGCCCGCCAGAAGAGCTCCCTGGGAGGTGAGGGTGAAGGCTGGGGGCCTGGAGGGGAGGGGGAGAAGGTCACTACTGGTGACAGTAATGAGTGTTAATTTATGGATGAACTCTAATGAAAAGAAGGGGATCTGTGTGCATGTACGGTTAGTTTTAGATCTTTATTGCCAGGCTTTCTCAGATTTGCCTTCTAGATGCAGGTTAATTTACTACTGAAGAGAGCAAGGTAGAAACGGTTTAAGTTACCTTTTCTTTGCCCCATTGCTCAAAGTTAGCCATGGAAATCTACATGGATTAAAGGTGGTTTGTTTCCAAGAATGGTTTTAGTCGTGTTTAGTTTGTATGCGACATGTACTAGACACCCATCATGTGCTTGCACAATTCTACCTCACAAATCATGGAATTGCACATGTAAACCCTCCCAGTCCAGATGTACTCCGAAAGCCGACAGTGGAATTATTTTCAATAATTTATGAAGGAGCGGTACTTATTCTTACTGACTGTCTAGGGTGGTAACCAGATCTCTCATTGGGTAACTGAGTAATAACAGCTCTCCCAATTAACTACCTTTCTTCCTTTTTGCTCACACAGCACCATACTGACAGCCAAGAGACTTACCAAAAGTAGTATGGCTGCTAAGATCTCAGCCATTTCTTTTGACAGAGCCAACCAGACATTGTGGAATAGGGGAAACGGGGAAAATCCGTCACAAGTTCCCAGTTTGACGTATGAGATCGTAAGAGATCTTGTTACCTGGCATCCATATTTCATTAGGCCCACGAACAGGACTGAACCTGGGGACTAGCCAATCAGGAAAAGTTGTCAAGGATTGTGTGGGCCGATTGTTTTGCCATGCTAATTTGAATGGGTCTCGCCTCCCTCCCAAACACCCATAGAAATACCCTAATGCTAACCCACCAATCAGGCGAGGACGTTTCCTGTTGGCGGGGCATGAAACGTATCTCGATAGTCACCGGGGATCGGGTTAACGTCTCCATCCTGTGGTCCTGGGGAACTGTCAGAGGAACAAGCCAGCCAGCCACCCCATCGAGCCAGCTTGGGTGTTTTTTTTTTTAATGGTCGCTGCATACAACCTAGTTTTGGTCCGGTAGTTAAGGGGCCTCGTAGTGTAGCCTTGTAGCCTAGCATGAGTACCTCTGAGCTGAAGGCCGCTGTGTCAATTGTTACAGGGCCCACCATCGAGTGGCTGGAGCCCAAGCTGCCTGACATCCTGAAGAACGGCGGGCCCTTGGACAGCTTCAGCACTGAGGGAGGGATGCTGGAGGGCGGACTCCTGGAGCGCGGCCTCCTGGAGCTGAGTGCCACGGAGCCCTGCAGTTTCTCTGGGGTAAGGACACAGAACATTACAAGACCCAAAAGGGCTTTTCACACTATCAAGCTCTGAGTAGGAGTGCTGATCTAGGATCATCCATATAATCATATTCATTATGATCTAAAAGGAAAAACAGATCCTAGATCAGCACTGATACTCTTAGACTTTCTGAATGAAAGTGGCCTGGTTACGCATCCATCACAGTTGCTGGAACTGTGCTGGAAAGGGCCATGTGGAAAGTGATGTAGGTGTATCTCTTTGGACAGGACAGTTTGACTTCAGTACTTTTAATTTAATAATTAAATAAATATCAACATTTCCAATGATCAATTTGTCTATCTAACAACGTGTTCATGGTCAGATGAGGATGGTAAAGTACATATATTTAGTAAAGGCCTTTTTATTTTCAATCATGGCCTTTTATTGTTGGTGCTTCAGCTTGACTGTTTTTCAAGATGCAAGCCTCAACTTTTGTTGTTCTCAAAGTAAATATTGTATCCCCTGGCAGGAGGAGATTGACGGGGAGGATGAGGTGGAGGACGCCTTCACGGAAAAGGAGGAGGAACTGGTGGCGGTGGAGGAGGAGCGCAGTGTTGTCCTACACCTGCTCTCGCAGCTCAAGCTGGGCATGGACCTCACACGGGTAGGTCGAGTTTCACAAAGCTGCCCCCCCCCCCCCGGACACAGCCTGAAACATACATCGGGCTGGACCAAGTCCCAGCTAGACAGACCATAGTGGTGTCTTGTTTCCCGTCCTCTGATTGGCTATTGTAAAGGACTGCATTATTGGGGTTAAGAAATGCATTGGTAGGTCCATTCATAGTGGAGCTGGGTGATGAATTGATGCGATAACAATAAATAGAATGATACGTTTTAAAGTTAATGTGCACCAGTTTTTATTGGTATTATCTTTTAAACTAATACTACTAGTTTGATAGTTTTAGACATCAGTTTTCCCATTAACAATCCTCCATATTAGCAAACTTATTTTGTTTCAAACTTCACATTTCTCTAGTATAGGTTACAAAATTCCTGCACTAAGTGATCGGTGTTGATAATTTTCCATCATCGTCCCAGCTCTACTTCAGTGAAATTCAGTTTCCCATGGTTAGCAGCAGCTAGTGTAGGCTCAAAGCCTGTTGGGTGTCGGATGGTTGTTAGTCAAGTCATAAAGTGAATGTGTTCTCAATGACCTCAAATTAAAATTGAAGATTTCTTTAAAATCATCTTTACCTCATAGCTACATGTCATTATAGATCACACACTAGGTTATTGAACCGTTGTCAACTCGCCTGCTTTATTAAAGGTCATAAATAGTTCTGTCTCCTCAGGTGGTGCTGCCCACCTTTATCCTGGAGAAGCGCTCCTTGCTAGAGATGTACGCTGACTTCATGTCCCACCCGGACCTGTTCGTAGCCATCACAGACGGCCAAGGGCCCGAGGAGCGCATGGTGTGCTTCGTCGAGTACTACCTCACCTCCTTCCACGAAGGCCGCAAGGGCGCCATCGCCAAGAAGCCCTACAACCCCATCATCGGCGAGAGCTTCCACTGCTCCTGGAAGGTGCCCAGGTCAGGGGAACCCGCCAAGGATGCCCCCTCGCTCTCCTCTCCTCCCCAGGGAAGCCCCACCACCGAGGGGGAGAACGGCAGTTACCAGTTGCGCTTCGTGGCTGAGCAGGTGTCTCACCACCCACCCGTGTCGGGCTTCTATGCCGAGTGCCCCGAGAGGCAGATGTGCGTCAACACCCATGTGTGGACCAAGAGCAAGTTCATGGGCATGTCTATCGGGGTGTCCATGATCGGGGAAGGTAAGGCCGGCCAGAGACTGGGTATCGATTATTGCACCGTCTGTGCATGCTAGCACCAGAGTGGTTGGTGCTATAAACCCCTGGCTAAAAATGGTCTGTAATATGCATCTGTCTAATTCTAACAGGATATAAACCATAATGTAATCTGTATGTGTAGGCTGCCTATACCTGCTGGAGCATGACGAGGAGTACACGTTCACGCTGCCCTGTGCCTACGCCCGCTCCATCCTTACCGTGCCCTGGGTGGAATTGGGGGGAAAGGTAAATGTGAACTGCACCAAGTCGGGATACTCCGCAGTCATCACCTTCCAGACCAAACCCTTCTACGGAGGCAAACTGCACAAGTGAGTGCCCCTCAGAGCTCGCACACACCTGCAGAGGAATTTCTAATGCTGTCAATTAATTGTTGCATTGGCTTTTGGTTAGGCTTATGTCCCTGTGCCGTTACAGCTTCATAAAGTAATTTCCATGTTATGTTACTGTGTGTTTTTAGATTTAAACTATTTATTTTTTATGGATCCTAGAACTCCCTGGAACACAGTGACTGTTGAGGAGTGGATTATCCTGGCTAAATAAAGATGAATTGATATTGAGTTGGTGTGTTTGAAAAATTTACAAAAGCCACAACTCTTTGAAGTGACCTCAAATAGTTTTGTATAGTTTGCGTGGAGAGGCTGTGTTGGTTGATATCGTTGGCCATGTGTCCTTCTGCTCTTGTGGCGCCTCACGCAGGGTGACGGCGGAGGTAAAGCACAACGCTACCAACGCCGTGGTGTGCCGCGTGCAGGGCGAGTGGAACGGCGTGCTCGAGTTCAGCTACCAGAACGGCGACACGCGCATGGTGGACGTCACCAAGCTGCCCGTCACCAAGAAGCGGGTGCGCCCCAACAACAAGCAAGGACCAACTGAATCAAGGTTAGACAAAAAAAAGTAAATTCATATTTGCATTAATATGCTCAGATTTGCTTTCATGTGAGGTTGTGGCATAAAAGAGGACTGTAGAATAAGATGTTTAGTTAATTCTGGCACTGTCGCCTCTGTATTGTTGATTTATTGTGTCTTGTGCCATTTAGTAGTCATGATACAAATAGATCACTCTGGGGTTTTTTTAGGCGCCTGTGGCAGCACGTTACTGAGTCGCTACGTCAGAAAGACATTGAGAAGGCCACGGAGTACAAGAGGATCCTGGAGGAGAGACAGAGGACCGAGGAGAGACACCGCACTGAGACCGAGACCCCATGGAGGACCAGATATTTTGAGAGTGAGGTACGTAAAGGACATCATCTTGACAAACCTTTTTGTATTTAGCGTGCTTGCTTCAGCAAGACCTAGGGGAGCTTTGGGCAGACATGCTGAAGCAAGCGCACACATTTTCTTCAGGAAATGTTCTATTATTATTGTTTCGTTAAGCAGTCAGACATTTTGACACCGACATTTCTGAGAAGAATGCAAGGATAATGAACACGTATCTAATGAGGCATTTACAGTTTATATTCAGGAATAAATGGATTTTAATATGGATATTTATAATGGATTCTCTTCTTTCAGACATTCATAGGTTTAAATGACAATTGAGTAATCGGAAATCTCACAGATTGTACTTTTAATTTTTTTGTGATGTTTTCTATTGTCTTCTTTCTGTGCTAGGGCGAAGGCTGGATGTATCACAAACCACTGTGGAAAGCACCCACTCTGAAAACGTAGTCCTACCGGTCAGCGAGATCCCATCATCGATAACGGGTGTAGCCACGAGACTGACGATCTCTTTTGGTTTGTGTGTGTGTGGGGTTATGTCCTAAACGGTCGAGGTGAAGCGCGACCTCCACTTGCATGCATACGGATGCAAAAGTATTGGGGAAGCACTATAACGTGACGACAGGCTATATAGTTTCATCTCACGCTCGCTGTACAGGTTTATGTGCTGATGATGACTTTTTGTATAATCGACTCCGAATGAGGACATTTCTCCTTGTACAGATAAAAAGGTACTCCGTTTACGCCGCCTTAACAACCGTATGACGCCGCGCTCGTTTGGATTGTTTCAAGTGTTCAAGAATCACGGTTCAGCAGAGGGAGGTTTGTTTTGTTTTACAGTGATGTCGCACACGAGACCGAGAATCAAAGTGCATCTTTCAAAGTACACAATTGACGTTCGAAGGTGTGAACTGGATAGCCATACTTTGGGACGTGATTGGCAAGGCCCGGGTCATGTTCATTAGGGCATGTGACAGAACGTTTTTTTTTTTTAACTCATTACAATGGGAAATTAGTTCTTATTGGATATGTGCATACAGTCCCTCTCTGTTTCAGTGAGTTTAATTCCGTTTGGTGCCTCATGACACAGCTTGGATAAGACGCACACAACCTGTCACTACAATGAACAAGTTTAAAATGGGGACAATGTTCCTGAATTCATACTGTAGGTAACGAATGACATTACTCCTTTTGGTTTTGCTCAGACGTCTCCATTTGGATGATTCCATCGTTCAGAATGAATGACAAGGCTTGGCATGATACAGGTAGTATTTTAACGATTTAGGCCCGCAAAGTGAATGCATTTGTTGATATGAGATGTATGATAAAGTCACAATCATTTCCTTCGCAGTCCCAAAGGGATATAGTTCTCCTTCCTTGCTTGAGGAATTTTGGAAAATGGAACACATGATGAGCAATGTCTTTTTTTTCTATTTTTTTCCCCCTTTGTGTACTGCAAGTATTATACTCTGGTTACTATGTCTGAATTCCACAATTTAATGTTTTGTTAAAGCTTTTAACCAAATTAATTTGTTTTCATATGCAAACAAAAGTTTTACTTATTTTTCTGTTTAAGAATGAATGTTAACCTCCTGGATATCAGTCAGTCTGTTCAGATTTGTAGAACAGAATATAACTAATATCGTCACCTTATTTGTTGGTTTTGAATGCGATTGTGCCCTCTGCGGTGTTTCTTTTCAAAAGCTACGGTTCTCAAATTCATTCCCCTTCCCAAATGTATGTAAAATACACAGAAGTTGAGTCTCATGAACACTAATGCAGTCAATATCAGCCTGGAAAGGTGTCCCCAACCCCTTTTTGGATAGGTAGAATGCAAAAGAGAAGACCTGCTTGAAGCATGGGATATGATTTTTAACTCCGCATTGATAACCTACTCTCTCCACGTCATGGTGCCTTAAGCAATCTCTTCCTATGTGCTTCTTCCAGTCCAAGATTATAGCATCTCCCCCCAGGGATGGATTACTGCATTTGGAAGACAGCTAATTCATAGCAGTTTCACACTGCTGTTCTACACATTTTGGCCTGAGTACATTTAGCTGTTTTTAAAGCTCATTTTGGGCAATTCTACATATGATATCTGGGGGCCCCTGACCTCCAAGGGGAAGTGACCCGTTGAGGTCAGGGACCCCGGGGCATATGCCCTGCGTGCCAGTTCTGTAATCCAGCCCTGTTTGTTTCCCTGTCACCGTTATGAATGATGCGATCGTATGTAAATATTGCTTAGTTTTGGGGTATTTGTTGCGCTCTTTCCTGTTTTGAAGAAAGACATTAGTAGCGCAGACCCCTGAATGGTGTTTTACACGTCGACTTGGAGGTTTGGAATATTGCTTGTTTGTCTTGCTGACCTGTGAAATGCACTGACATTGAAGGAAACATGACTCCTTGTAGACTAAGATGTATGGTAATGACTGATTAAATAAATTGCCTATCAATTGAGTATCGTTAACTCTTTCGCCAAAATAAAATAGCTGCTCATACAGAGTAATATTTGGTAACCCGATACATTTTCCTTGTTGACTGTATTACTTAAAATACTGAGCAGTTTCATGATTTAAAGTGGATTCCTTGCTGACAACGGGTGCCTCTCAATACTCTTCAAATGGGTGTGTAGTGAGCCACAATCAATACATTTTGTGTTTGGCTAACAGTTTAGGTTGGGCAGAATTTCGAGTCCCTCATGAGAAGCACACGTTCAAATATTATATTCATTCTAAATCAGAATGAACCACTGCTAAAGTGTGGGGGGGGGGAAGAGATGTGAGTTTATCTTAATCTGGCCTGTATCAATATAGGTTATCCCTCCACCAAACTTTGATAGGAACCCACTTGTGCAGTGATTGTCTTGCGGTGTTCACATTGAAAGTTCAACTATAAACAATATTGGTAGTCATATCCTCATCGCCCAAGAACTGTCGTTGCCACTAACAGGTGGAAGATATAAAATGTGCTTCTCAAACTTGTTTGATGTCCTTCCCCCATACAGGGCACAGTCATGTTTCTGTGCCTTCTTTCCACGTGTCCTTAGGCATTGTTTGTATCATGTATTCTCTTACAATGTACTTCTGGCACTAAAGCATGACAGTGTAAGATTTATCCTGTGAATTTCTGTATGCAATGTCAAATAAGAGACCATTGTGAAAGCTGTGCAACAGTCATGGTAGAATGTTGTTTCTCCCCTCGGTCTCCTCACATGCCAGTTCAGATTAGAACAATTTGTGAAAAGTTTACAACAATCCTGACAGCGTAACGATTATCCTCACATGCACTCTCGTGACCGCCAGTGCTCAAAGATCTGCTACTAAATCAGCAATATGATTTCCCTCATATGCGTAGTCAGATTATGGCCATGCAGAAATGATATGCCACAATGAGCGATAAGGCTGCCCACCCCCTTTAAAAAAAAATCCTAATGCGATAACTCCCAATCCCCACTAAGCAAAACATTTTTTTACAGACCTGGCAGTGATATGATTTCTCCCCTGTGTGACTCGTGGATTTTAAGACCAGTGCCAAAATGAAAACAATTGCCACAATCATTACAGCTAAATATTTTATCCCATGTGTGGATCCTCGTGATAATTCAGATACCCAACTGTTTCTGTCTTGCATCTGCGATTTGCACAGGGGCTGAGAGTCACTGGTTTTCTCTGTGGAATCCTCTTCCTTAGATTCTGTTTTGATCTGTTCAGTAGAGGCCATTGTCTTTGTATTCTTCACTTTGGGTTTGTGAGGACTGAGTTGGGTACTGATCAGTCACTTTTCACCCAGGCAGGAGTGAATACAGCCTTCCTGTTCCTCTTTAATCTGTATGGGGTTCCAGTCATCTTGCCCCAAGATGGGGCTCAACTCCTGCTTACAATGCTGCTGCTTGGGGGGAAACTCTACTTCAGAGACAATGAACTGCTGGAAATCTGAAGGGAATGAAAAGGGATGAATTACAACTGAAAAGCTGAGGGTTTCTGAATTGTCTTGTCAGGCGGTGCTCGTCCTTCAACTAACATTGTAGACGATTTGTGCTATCTGACGTAGGACAATGGGGTCTCTGTTACAGGATATGTTCAGCACCATGAAAGTAGTCTGCAAACTTATACCACAACTAGCTAGCCACCTTTTTGATCAGTCATGGAAGTAATTGTGCATGTTAGCTCAATATTTAAAAAGGTGGAGGAAACTCCAGTTTGGTACAGCCGACTAACGGTACCTAACAAAATGTAACAGGTATTAATATTCGATAGGGCTGTGACGGTCATGGAATTTTGGATGATCAATCACTCTAGGATGCCCACGAGCCTCATCTGAAGGTAGCCTTGTACCAGGTTAAAAAAAATGTATGGAAGAAGTTTAGTGCCTAAAAAGGGGTTAAATATGTTCCCCCAAAAAATCTGGATACTTCTTATATCCCTGATAAAGGACATACATTTCAAAACAAACTTCCTTGATTTATTTGACTTTTTCCATGAATGAATCTGTTACTCAATGCATTTATATGAGCCAATAGCAGTTAGGCCAAATTCAATGTTTCACCCCCCCCAAAAAGTATACTTTTATTTTATTTTTTAAACCTAAAGTTTTAAATCAAATAGCTAAATGATCCTTGGTATGACCATCTTAAAACAATTCAATACATTAGCTTAGTAGAACCCCAATATGGTTGTTTACACAGGCAGCCAATTGATAATTTTCCCACCAATTGGTCTTCTGACCAATCACATCAGAACTTTTTCAGAGCTGATCCGATTTAGTGAAAGAAATATCAGAATTGGACTGCTTGTGTAATTGCAACCTATGGTACTTACCTGTTGTATCCTGTGTCTTTTGTTACAGTTCTGATTAAAGAGATTATTTTGTACACTTCATAGCCAGTAGTTCTGAAAGTAGTGCTCACGGGCCAAAATTGGTCCCTGAAAATTGCATACTATGTCACATGTGTACCACACCTTTGCTCTCTCTCTCTCTCGCACTGCTGTGTGTGCAACTTGTTAGCTGCCACTCAAATGGCGAGGGGCTGAAGCTCATTGGCTAGGGGTTGGCCCACGTGGGGGGAAATGGTGCAGCACAGCATCCAGACAAAGTTGCTTTAAAACTACAGATTTTGTGGTAAAAAAATAATAATGAATTATGATCAGATTATGCGTGTATGAGGTAAACATTTACACATCCAGTCAGAAATGGGAGGTTTAAAAAAGACTTAGTAACCAAAGTGCCAGTGCATGTCTTTAAATGGACTTAAGACAGGTCCAGCCTGGTTTATGGAAGAGTTTAAGCTGGCTGTGTAGCTAAAAAAAAAGATCAATAGGAGCAAGGATTTAGTGAATACAGCACACTTTGCATGAGCCACAGCAGTTATCATTTGAATGAACATTACAATACCAGTTAGTCATTGTGAGTGTATCCATGAGTTTACCAGTCAAATTGACAGGGTTACACGGAACCCAAACCGATCGTGCATAAATGTATTTTGTCCCCCTACACCAAACGCGATCACGACACGTAGGTTAAAATATCAAAACAAACTCTGAACCAATGGCATTAATTTGGGGACAGGTCGAAAAGCATTAAACATGTATGGCAATTTAGCTTGCTGTTGCTAGCTAATTTGTCTTGGGATATAAATATTGAGTTGTTATTTTACCTGAAATGCACAAGGAACTCTATTCCGACAATTAATCCACACATATAACGGCCAACCGAATCGTTTCTAGTCATCTCTCCTTCCAGGCTTTTTCATCTTTGAATTTGTATGGTGATCGCATCTACACATTCATAGTATTACCACCACCACCGAAAAAACTGTTCGTCTTTCAATCACCCACATGGGCATAACCAATACCTGCTTTTATAAACCAATGAGGAGATGGGAGAGGCAGGACTTTCAGCGTGATCTGCATCAGAAATAGAAAGGAGTTCTATTTTAGCCCTTGGCATTCCAGACACTCGTTGGCACGTGAGCAGTGTGGGTGCAATAATTGAATAACTTTGATATCTACATTTATTTTGCGACGCTCACACACTCGACGTGTCTGGTCTGGTCAGCATGTTAGATTCCAAGCCCATTCTATTAATTATACACTGCTCAAAAAAATAAAGGGAACACAATGTAACTCCAAGTCAATCACACTTCTGTGAAATCAAACTGTCCACTTAGGAAGCAACACTGATTGACAAATTTCACATGCTGTTGTGCAAATGGAATAGACAACAGTTGGAAATTATAGGCAATTAGAACCCCCAATAAAGGAGTGGTTCTGCAGGTGGGGACCACAGATCACTTCGCAGTTCCTATGCTTCCTGGCTGATGTTTTGGTCACTTGAATGCTGGCAGTGCTTTCACTCTAGTGGTAGCATGAGACGGAGTCTACAACCCACACAAGTGGCTCAGGTAGTGCAGCTCATCCAGGATGGCACGTCAATGCGAGCTGTGGCAAGAAGGTTTGCTGTGTCTGTCAGCGTAGTGTCCAGAGCATGGAGGCGCTACCAGGAGACAGGCCAGTACATCAGGAGACGTGGAGGAGGCCGTAGGAGGGCAACAACCCAGCAGCAGGACCGCTACCTCCGCCTTTGTGCAAGGAGGAGCAGGAGGAGCACTGCCAGAGCCCTGCAAAATGACCTCCAGCAGGCCACAAATGTGCATGTGTCTGCTCAAACGGTTAGAAACAGACTCAATGGGGGTGGTATGAGGGCCCGACGTCCACAGGTGGGGGTTGTGCTTACAGCCCAACACCATGCAGAACGTTTGGCATTTGCCAGAGAACACCAAGATTGGCAAATTCGCCACTGGTGCCCTGTGCTCTTCACAGATGAAAGCAGGTTCACACTGAGCACATGTGACAGACGTGACAGAGTCTGGAGAAGCCATGGAGAACGTTCTGCTGCCTGCAACATCCTCCAGCATGACCGGTTTGGCGGTGGGTCAGTCATGGTGTGGGGTGGCATTTCTTTGGGGGGCCGCACAGCCCTCCATGTGCTCGCCAGAGGTAGCCTGACTTCCATTAGGTACCGAGATGAGATCCTCAGACCCCTTGTGAGACCATATGCTGGTGCAGTTGGCCCTGGGTTCCTCCTAATGCAAGGCAATGCTAGACCTCATGTGGCTGGAGTGTATCAGCAAGTCCTGCAAGAGGAAGGCATTGATGCTATGGACTGGCCCGCCCGTTCCCCAGACCTGAATCCAATTGAGCACATCTGGGACATCATGTCTCACTCTATCCACCAACGCCACATTGCACCACAGACTGTCCAGGAGTTGGTGGATGCTTTAGTCCAGGTCTGGGAGGAGATCCCTCAGGAGACCATCCGCCACCTCATCAGGAGCATGCCCAGGCGTTGTAGGGAGGTCATACAGGCACGTGGAGGCCACACACACACTACTGAGCCTCATTTAGACTTGTTTTAAGGACATTACATCAAAGTTGGATCAGCCTGTAGTGAGGTTTTCCACTTTAATTTTGAGTGAGACTCCAAATCCAGACCTCCATGGGTTGATAAATTTGATTTCCATTGATAATGTGTGATTTTGTTGTCAGCACATTCAACTATATAAAAAAGTTCATTCAGATCTAGGATGTGTTATTTTAGTGTTCCCTTTATTTTTTTGAGCAGTATATTTCTGTGTGCTGCATGGAGGGGGGTGTTGCCTAGGCAACTGTAGACTTGTTTTCCACAACACCTTGCTTGTTTCAGCAAGGAGCAACAAAAAGTTAACACGTTAAGAAACTTACTCAAAACGCATTTGTCTTCATCCATAACCGCTGGTGACGCGGTTATATTTTAATGATGAAAAGGCTTTGTCTGAATTTAATAAAATGACGAAGAGTCCAAAGCCTACTGGTCCCAGTAAGAGAAAAAGCCCACCAGCTGACAATCGAGGCAAAGAGGAATGAAATGGAGCAGCAATGTGCCTGCGCTGCAGGGTATGTCTCACCATAATTTAAAAAGCAAGCGCATACTATATTGTGTACAACATCAGCTGTAACGTTAACCAATTTGACTTTATCAAACATACCGTTTTATGGTAGCTCCACTGGTTACTTCTCTTATATGTCCGGGCTAACCCATACCCTGGAACCTTTGGAGTGCCCAAGATGAAGTCCCCAGACCAAGAAAGGTTTACAGGTTGTCATTACCTCTGTCAAAAAGCTGATGATACCTACCCTCTCAAACCACATCATGAGTACCGCTACCAAATGATGGGACAGATGGAAATCACAAGGATGCCGCGATGTGATTCTTTGTGTCAGGTGTAACAATGACCCCCCTAGAATGTCCACTTTGATGCAGAAAAGTGGGAGTACATGAAAAGCAACCTGGACTGCTTTTTTTGTTGCATTTCCTGCCTGCCCGGTGCAGATAAGATCTGTGGCAATGAATGAGGCACACACCCATTTCAATGACCTGGTTTCCTTTGTTGAGGTATCGTCTTCGGTATCCTCTGGTGTCGGTCTCCTCTGTGGTGTTGGTGGAAGCTGCATCTTGCGGATCAGATCTTAATCTGTAGATACATGTGATGATATACACTCAGTGGCCCGTTTTATTAGGTACACCCCCCTGTTCAGGAAAATGGTCCGCTCCTACAGACCGTGAGTCACGTGGTTGTGTCTTGCTGTATAAAGCAGGCAGTCAGGTATCCAGTTGCTGTTCTTTTGAGCATTACAATGAGGAAAATGATTGACCTAAGTAGGGCTATCTCCGACCCCCCAAAAATATCAATCAATTGGTAGAAACTTTCAAACGTATGTGTGCATATAGACACACCCTTTGTGCTTTAATTGAATCAACGATATATGCATTGAGCTTGTCTGATGCTTTAAGCTCCCGGTTTGATTAAATAAGACATTAATGACTCAAGAGGGAGCCAAAGACCAAGATTACCAGAAGGAAAAAAAAACTTAACCTGACCCAAATATTCTCGCTCCTGCTCGCTCTCGCAGATTCTGCCATTACTCTCCTGAAGTTGCCAGTAATAGGCGACACGAGGAGTCTGCAACCTTTCTCATGTGGAATGCCAATTTATCTTATTGATCTGCGTGCAAGTTATGATTTTCATATGCACATTTATAACAACATCTTCATAACTCAAAATCAGTCATGTGGTCAGTTAATTGTATCTAAATGAAAATGATGCAAACCTAAAAAATAACTTCTATTGCAAACTATGTAAAAATAGACTAGAAAGCCCCCACAAAAAAATATGCTGCTAAAAATAAATATCCTATAAATCACATTGTCTATGCATGGCCTGTCTGCAACGAACTTGAAATGTTGTTTAAACTACTAACTTGGGTCCAGCCTGAAGTTCCATGCAACATTGTAAAAAATAATCTGGTCCCTAAGTTTCCCATGCAGATCAAGCTGTAGGTTATTTGCACGAGGAACCAGAAGTAATCAGGTAGGCCTATTTTATGATGTTTCCACTGGATCAGAGAATTAAACTTTTTACTTTCACGCTGAGTGGTTATTGAAAGGGAGAGAGCTGGATTTTCTTTTAGAAATACGGCGGGAGCATCATGCTGTGGTGATGTTTTTCAGCGGCAGGGACTGGGAGACTAGTCAGGATCGAGGGAAAGATGAACGGAGCAAAGTACAGAGATCTTTGATGAAAACCTGCTCCAGAGCACTCAGGACCTCAAACTGGGGAGTAGGTTTACCTTCCAACAGGAAAACAACCCTAAGCACACATCCAAGACAACACAGGAGTGGCTTCAGGAAGAGTCTCTGAATGTTCTTGAGTGGCCCAACCAGAGCCAGGACTTGAACTCGATCGAACATCTCTGGAGAGACCTGAAAATAGCTGTGCAGCAACACTCCCCATCCAACCTGACAGAGCTTGAGAGGATCTGCAGAGAAGAATGGGAGAAAACTCCCCAAAAACAGATATGCCAAGCTTGTAGCGTCATACCTAAAGACTCGAGACTGTAATCGCTGCCAAAAGGTGTTTCAACAAAGTACTGAGTAAAGGATCTGAATACTTATGTAAATGTGATAGTTTTTTACTTTTAATAATTCGCAAAAGTGTTAACCTGTTTTTGCTTCGTCACTATAGGGTATTGTGTGTAGATTGATGGGGGGGGGTTTAATCCATTTTAGAATAAGGCTGTAATGTAGTGAAATGTGGAAAAAAATCAAGGGGTCTGAATACTTTCCGAATGTACTGAACATGTTTAATATTACATAAACATAGCATGTCAAATGTACCATGACCTTCATTTGTTTTTTCCTCTCTGTCAGGTTAAGGAACTTAATTATTCTAACAAACTACTACTAAAGTTAAAAAGGCATTGGATTGGTGTAAACTTTGGAAAGAGTTATTTCACCAGGGGCTTATCCTTTAAATCCAAGTCACATTCGGATTGTTTTATAATTGAAACCAAACCAATGTCCCAGCCGTCAAGTTGCATGGAGTCGTCTCTACTGGCTAAAAGCCTGGGCAGTGTTTTTGAGGACTTTCACCATTTTGATTTAATTAACGTCCCAATTCATTGTCTGTTCCTTCCTGATGATCCAGTTGGAGTCCTGATGCCAGGTCATTAGGAATAATCACCCTATGAATTTTACTCATGAAGAAGAAAATTGACTTTTTAGATGAGATGGCCTCAACGGCACTGCCCATTCTCTCACAGATGCCATCGTGACACAGAGATGTTATGTCTATGGTCCAGGCCCATCAACTTATATATTACAGCGCCCAGAAGTGACATCCTAAAACAACAAATGTCTCCTGGCCTCCCACACAGGCTACTAAATATAAAAACGAAATAAACATTTCTATCAAAACAAACAAAATAAAAACTAGCAAATCAAGTCTAAAAACTAAATATGTCCAATCAAAATAAAAAATGAATATTCAATCACAAAACTATAATAACCTTGCAGCGATCACTAGCACCTGGTTAAAAATCACTCTCAACAACTCCAATTTAGACATTTTTCAGATAATGCCAATGGCTAGCTTGTGTTATGTTCTGTCACCCGTGAAGCCAACAGGAGTAACGAAGCACTTCCGGGTCAAGTGTAAATATTTCAAAGTTAGTCATGTCACGTGAAACTGTCAAATTAATAATAAAGGCTAGAATGATTGTATTATCAACATATTTTATACTAGTTATAAAACACATGGACCTCGAAGTAATTCTGATTTTAATTTTTTTTTTTAACAGGGCTCCCACTCTTTTCAATAAATCATTACATAACTTTTCCATAATGTTTTATCATGATTTACAAGGAAGACAGTACTCAATAGGGGGCTAAACACACAATAACTACACACCGAAGTAGGTATTATACATGCGTACATAAACAATGTATCAATTCTCTAGGGTTGTTCAGGTAGAGAATGGCCACTGGTGTCTAGTGGGCTGAACTGGAATCTAATGGTCCCTACTGGATTCAATAGGACCAGTTTAAGTGACCGTTTGAGCGAGACTCAGTTACAGCTTGCATCAACGTGGATTTCATCAGATCAAGATAATTGTATCACTATCGTTGGACCAATTATTTGACAGATGTTGTGCAGTGATTGCCTGGCAGGGTTCACATGGAAAGTTATAAAACGAGACTAATATAATCAAGTTAAAAACTATGAACAATAGTAACTTGTCTGTCTGATGCCCTTCCCTACACAGGGCACAGTCATGTTCCTGTGCATTCTCTCCATGTGTCTGCTTAAGCCTTTGTTTTGAAGCAATCATCACTTAGCCTATATTGTTTCTTCTCAGTGTGTATTCTGAAGACAATTCAATGCACTTTCGGCACTTAAGCATTTGACAGACGCTTGTAAGATTCCTCCTGTGTGAATGTCTCATACACAATGTCAAAAAAAGGCAGTCGTGAAATATTTTCTAGTCGTGGCAGTAATGTGGTCTCTCCTTTCCGACGTCCCAGCCAATTCAAACAATTAGTGAAATATTTACAACAATCCTGACAGCAATATAGTTTATCGCTCATGTGATTATCCTCATATGAACTCATGTGACTAACGCCAGTTCTGAAAGATCTGCTACTATAGCGACAATGATGTGATTTCCCTCGTGTGAATCCTCATATGCGTTGTCAGATTACCTTTATGACGAAAATATTTGCCACAATGATGACAGCTATAAGATTTCTCCCCTGTGTGAATCCTAATGTGACTACTCAAATTACTAGGACGAGCAAAATATTTGCCACAGACCAGGCAGCGATGTGGTTTCTCGCCTGTGTGAATCCTCCTATGAAGTGTCAGCTCACCAACTCGAAAAAAACATTTGCCACAATCATGGCAGCGATGCGGTTTCTCCCCTGTGTGAGTCTTTATGTGATAGTTCAGATATCCAACTTGAGAAAAACATTTGCCACATTCACCACAGCGATGCGGTTTCTCTCCTGTGTGGGCCTTCCTATGCAATTTGAAGCGGTCAAGCCGAGTGAATACTTTGTCACAATCTTGACAGTGATACAACTTCTCCCGTGTGTGGGTCCTCATATGAGAATCCAGTGTTCCCATCTGAGTGAAACATTCACCACAATCACTACAGAAAAATGATTTATCTTCTGTGCGACTTCTTTGCACTGGAGATTTCAGATCCATGGATTTTCCACCATTCGAGCTTTGTCCTTTTTCTGTCCATGTCTTCTTCAATTTGGACTGGGGATGAGAGTCACTGGTTGGCTCTGAGGAATAGTCTTCCTTCGGTTCTGTTTTGTCTTCAGTTGAGGCCATTGTGTCTTTGTATTCTTCACTTTGGGTTTGTGAGGACTGAGTTGGGTACTGATCATAGTCACTTTTCACCCAGGCAGGAGTGAATACAGAGTCTTCCTCCTCCTGAATGACGCTGAATTCCTCGTCTTCCTCTTTAATCTGTATGGGATTCCAATTATATTGCCCCAGACTGGGGCTCCAATCCTGCTTATAATGCTGCTGCTCAGGGGGAAACTCCACTTCAGAGACAATGAAGTGCTGGAAATCTGAAGGGAAGGAGAAAAGAGTAGTTAGAATTTATAAGCTGATGAGCTAGGTACTGATGATCCGACATAAGATAAATGGGGTCTAAGATATCCTATACTATGTTCAGGATTTCGCACTCATCTGCGCTGTTGTTGATTGACTATTATGTACGCAAACTGTTTGGGCCAATCATTTTCACCAACAGCCGCAATCTGGCTCTAATTATTATAATAGAGGGGGCATAGCTCATTACTGGTCTAAACAACAATAATGATCCATAAAAAAAACACAAGGGTAGTACAGCGAGCGACTGTCTTCAGTAATCTCTGTTAACACAGACCTCAAGTTTTGCGTAATTGGTCAGCTGCTCGATTAAGTTCTTAAGAGAAGAGACACTAGAACAAGGAGCGGAACAAGAACGAGGAGCTCCACCCTCTCTATTTGCAAGTTATGGGCCAAAAGTCCCCTCCCGAAATTCTAAAGATGCTATCCAACTGTGAAATCGTGATTTGTAAAAAAAAACACACAAAAAAACAGGAAAAATCGAAGCACCGGAACTATTCCTGCTCGTTAGACACATCTACAGTATCATTTATGTTTACATAGTCTGTCCACGAGAGAACGTCTACAGAGGATGTACTTAATAAACATTGATTTTACATTGTTTATTATATTCACATTTAAAATGATTAATATTGACTGCAAATTACTTAATTTCTCTCACTATATGAAACCTGCACTATTGATTGTAGAGTTAGAATCCTAGAGCCGGACAAAGCGCAAACACCCAATCAAACCTGATATTTGACTGGAAATGTCTGTGGAGGGAGGTTTGCCTGATGTCTCAAACCTGAATTTAATTCCACTGATTTATTGACAGCTCCACACATTCTGAAACAGACTAGAGGTCGACCGATTGTGATTTTTCAACGCCGATACCGATTATTGGATGACCAAAAAAGCCGATAAATCGGATGATTTTACTTATTTGCTTTTTACTTATTTGTAATAATGACAATAACAATACTGAATGAACACTTATTTTAACTTACTATAATACATCAATAAAATCAATGTAGCCTCCAATAATGAAACATGTTCAATTTGGTTTAAATAATGCAAAAACAAAGTGTTGGAAAAGAAAGTAAAAGGGCAATATGTGCCATGTAAGAAAGCTAATGTTTAAGTTCCTTGCTAAGAACATATGAAAGCTGGTGGTTCCTTTTAACATGAGTCAAAAAAAAAAAAAAAGTTGTATTACAAAAGTAGTTTGAAATGTTTTGGCAAGTTTACAGGTAACTTTTGAGATATTTTGTAGTCACGTTGCGGTCACGTTTCGTGGAGAAAACTGTTTTTCTGGATCAAACACGCCAAATAAATTGACATTTTGATGTATATTGACGGAATTAATCGAACAAAAGGACCATTTGTGATGTTTATGGGACATATTGGAGTGCCACCAAAAGAAGCTAGTCAAAGGTAAGGCATTAATTATATTTTTATTTCTGTGTTTTGTGTCGCGCCTGCAGGGTTGAAATATGCTTCTCTCTCTTTCTTTACTATGGTGGTATCCTCAGATAATAGCATTGTTTGCTTTTGCCGAAAAGCCTTTTTGAAATCTGACATGTTGGCTGGATTCACAACACGTGTAGCTTTAATTTGGTATCTTGCATGTGTGATTTCATGAAAGTTTGATTTTTATAGTAATTTATTTGAATTTGGCACTCTGCATTTTCACTGGCTTTTGGCCCGGTGGGACACTACTGTCCCACATATCCCAGAGAGGTTTTAACTGACTTGCCTAGTTAAATACAGATTAAATAAAGGTGTAAAAAAAATAATCGGCCAAATCAGTGTCCAAAAACACAGATTTCCGATTGTTATGAAAACTTAAATTGTCCCTAATTAATCGGTCGACCTCTAAAACAGACATCCTAAAATGTGTTTGTGCTAATGTTAAAACGAGGGGGCGTTGTATAAAACTCATTCATCAGTGACTGGATAGTCTCCAACCAATCAGAGAATCAAAGCCAATGTTGTGATTCATCATTTTTGTAGGCCCCATCTGGCCCAACCCATTGGTTTTCTGGGACCAAAGCAAATCCTGACTCATCGTGGAGAAGAAATACTAGTGGGTGTGGCATTTGGCTAGGTAAGTTAGTAGGGCTGGGAATTGCCAAGGACCTCACGATACGATCATGATACTCAGGTGCCGATACGATATGTAATTAAATTCTCACGATCCTATATGTACTGCGATTTAATACTGTGACTATTACCGTCCAAACATATTGCTCACCATATGTCTGCTGCAGAGGGACGAGACAGCCATGAGAAAACAAGTTTGGATCAGTCAAGGAAATAAAAGTGCTGAAAAAAGATGGAGAACAAGCTATGAAGGAAAAATACTGGACCTGGTAGAGCCAACTGTCGCAACAATATTGCAATAGAGGCCTCCCGGGTGGCGCAGTGGTTAAGGGCGCTGTACTGCAGCGCCAGCTGTGCCACCAGAGACTCTGGGTTAAAATAATGTACTTGTGTAATTGTATCATCCCCCCCATTACTAGTAATATATAATAATAATAATATATGCCATTTAGCAGACGCTTTTATCCAAAGCGACTTACAGTCATGTGTGCATACATTCTACGTATGGGTGGTCCCGGGGATCGAACCCACTACCCTGGCGTGTATTCAGGCTATATGGAGGTAGCTTGCAGTAAGTGGTCTGCAGCTGAAGGGCAGCAGCTCGTACGGGCCTGTACCTGTAACAGCACAGACGGGCCTGCACCTGCAACAGCACATACGGGCCTGCACCTGCAACAGCTCATACGGGCCTGCACCTGCAACACCTCTGTATGAGAGGAGGCACTAGTACAGTGTATGTCCCCCTATGCAATCATGCAGTCCAATGCATCCAGAGTGAGATTAACAGATTTTTTAATGTTTGTTGTCAAATAAATAAGTCTTTTGTTGAAATTATGTAAAGACATTCCAACATTGTTCGGCACATTTGTGTCCATTTGCATCGTTTTCAATACAGGACTTTTAATTTGGAGGCGAACATTTGACTCCACTACTCTTAATGTTGCTCATTTCACAGTTCTAGTGTGGCTGACCAGTGGGAGCTTGCTAGCCATAAGAATCCCCGCTCTAGTCAGAACAGTGCTATGCCACAATCAGGACAGCCGGCGCGAGATATGGCTCAGAAAACAAACTCCTAACTATCCCAACCACGGGTTGGAACCACAATTTTCCAATCGTTTTGTTCTGAACAGAACCACCATTCTTTCGATCCGTTCCACTGTTCCTCCCAGCAAAATAAAGTTCTGAACCGGTTCAAACCAAAAAATTACCATTCATATTGTTCTTTTTTTAACCTGTAAAAGACTATTTTCCTCTCACATTTAGCTCATTAAATTACTTCCCCAACAGTGAGGATAGAGCAGCTTTCTATGGAGCAGGCAAGCTAGTTTGAGCGAGATGCGACTAACATTTTGCTGGTAGGGAGAGAGGGTGGAGAAGGTTTGGGTTGAAGCGTTGGACATCTTGCTGGACATGCATTATCTGAATTAGGCCCACAGAAATGCACCTAGGTGGAGCGGCTTCTATGGGGGAACTTTGAACTTAGCTAATACTAAATCAACCCATTGATTTTGACCTGCTATAGCGTTAGCTAGCCTACTGACAACATCTTTTAAAAACGAGCAGTATTTCAATCTTCTTGATTTTGTCAGTTCGGATAATTAGGAAAACAGTGCTGTGTGTGAGTGAGAGGCCTGCCAGATCTTACAACACCTAGATAGGTATTTTACAGTATTATCTAACCACATCATATGTTATAGCAATCTGTCAGTCGATGACACGTTGTTGACGTGACACACAGCCATTGGATGATGCATGCAAGGACTGAGCAGGGGAAGGCGACCCCTGACTTGACCATTTCTTGACTGGTGAGGGGATTTAACTAATCTGGCCCGGGTAAGCGTGTTTGAGTAGGATTCTGTGTTTTCAAATGCAAAAGTGATTGCTTTTGATAGAAATGCTTTTATCTGCCAACCCAATGAAAATTATTTTAAAAATTCAAACATTTCTTATTATTTCCTTGTTTTTGAAAGAAAAGCACATTTTTGTATTAAATAACAGAAAATTGTATACATTGTTAATGTTTTACGTTACTATGTTGTAAATTACTATTGTAGCTGGAAACAGCAGATTTTTTTATGGAATATCTAGGCGTACAGAAGCCCATTAACAGCAACCATCACTCCTGTGTTCCAATGGCACGTTGTGTTAGCTAATCCAAGTTTATAATTTTAAAAGGCTAATTGATCATTAGAAAACCCTTTATCAATTATGTTAGCACAGCTGAAAACTGTTGTCCTGATTAAAGAAGCAATAAAACTGGCCTTTAGACTAGTTGAGTATCTGGAGCATCAGCATTTGTGGGTTCGATTACAGGCTCAAAATGGCCAGAAACAAAAACCTTTCTTCTGAAACTCGGCAGTCTATTCTTGTTCTGAGAAATGAAGGCTATTCCATGCAAGAAATTAAGGCTATTCCATGCATGAAATTGCCAAGAAACTGAAGATCTCATACAACACTGTGTACTACTCCCTTCACAGAACAGCGAAAAACTGTCTCTAACCAGAATAGAAAGAGTGGGAGGCCCCGGTGCACAACTGAGCAAGAGGACAAGTACATTAGAGTGTCTAGTTTGAGAAACAGACACCTCACAAGTCCTCAACTGGCAACTTCATTAGATAGTACCTGCAAAACACCAGTCTCAACGTCAACAGAGAAGAGATTACATTAGACTCCAAACAGCTAGTCAAATGGCTACCCAGACCCCACCTGCAACTCTGTTATTATCTATGCATAGCTCCTTTAATAACTCTACCTACATGTGCATAATTACCTCGACACCGGTAACCCCGCTATTATTATTTACTGCTACTTTTTCATCATTTGTTATTCTTATCTTTTTTTTGTATTTTCCTAAAACTGCATTGTTGGTTAAGGGCCTGTAAGTAAGCCTTTCACTGTAGTAGTAGTACTAGTAGTAGTAGTATTTGGAGCATGTCACATAACATTTGATTAGATTTAACTGGCGGGAAAGGTATTAGGTAAAGTTAAAGCAGTGAGGATCAGGAGAAGTGGGCTAGTTTTGATTTCTTGTACGTCTGCGGAGCAGAAAGAGCACATGTTTTGGCTCATCCGATTTGAGCAGGGCGCCCATCAATGTGAAAACTCAGATTAAGGGGGTAATATTGGGCGTGTCATGGGGAGTTGACGTTAAAGAATAGAAGAATATCCCTGGAGTGGATGATGCAGGTCGGGCAAATTGAGTGGTTAATGGAGAGAAAGTGAGGAGCGTCCTTTTGTTTTTTTAAGCGGAGTCCCTCTCTACCTAGGTGAAGTTGGGATATGTGAATTATCATGTCAGAGCATTTGTGATTTCTTACTCCAAAATGGGCAGCGGTTCGTGTGCATATGTGCATATGATAACTGTGAGAGTAGTTTCTAAATGTTCCAAAGTATTATGTCTCTGTCCCCCTCTCTCACCCTCCCCATCTCCTTTGTAACAAGCCGCCATATTGCGTCAGACTGCTAGGGACCTGTTTTAATGTATTAAGTGTGTATGTTTATCCTGTGTTACCATTTAGTTAGTTAGTAAATAAATAAACCAATTTGTGCCGTACTGAATCATAAGTAAGGCTGTTTTTTTCGCAGATGTAGGTTACGACTGTTCAGAATGATATGAGGTTATGATTAATACGTTGACCGTTTTATGGATGTGATAGGTAAAGACCTTTAGAGTTTAATTCAGGCGATGGCAAGTCTTTAAACAACCGCTCTCGTGGTGCCCCAAATCCTAATGAGTTAATTGTTACATGATGAATTTAAAATCGGGTAACAATTAAACATAGTTGATTAGATAAATAGAAGTCATCAGATTAATGAAAGTAAAGTCATGACAGCCTATTAAATCATTGTGAATGACCTTGGTCCTAGAGTACAGTACACCCATGTCGTCATATGAAGAAAAAAAAAAGGATTTTAAATTTGGGACAGTTGATCTTCAGTTTGGGACGATTCTGGGATGGTGATGAAAAAAGTTAAATCTCGATGTCGCAACCTAGCTAGCATTGGCCAGAAAGCCAGAGGAGAGAGAGAGAGAGAGCTGTGCACAACGGAGCAGAGGGGAGGACAGAGGTTCCTATTAACTCCATTACTGACTGTTCAGAGGGATGGAAGTCTGCAGCAAAAAATGTGTTTTCTTTTCATAAAACAAGACAAAAAGCAAACTGTTGGCGCGTTTGGATTTCTATACTCCAGTAGAAAATATGATTATTTTAGAGCAATACCATTTTACAAGAATGTTCAGAAAAAACAACATACGTTTTAACCATTCACTATCATGAACCAATAACAAAGGGAGAAATGGAGAGAACAAGGTAAAACAGTTGGATTAACACTTAAATTTATTTTGCCCCCCACACACCAAACACGATTACGACACGCAGGTTAAAATATCAAAACAAACTCTGAACCAATGACATTAATTTGGGGACAGGTCGGAAATCATTAAACATGTATGGCAATTTAGCTAGTTAGCTTGCACTTGCTAGCTAATTTGTCCTATTTAGCTAGCTTGCTGTTGCTAGCTAATTTGCCCTGGGATATAAACATTGAGTTGTTATTTTACCTGAAATGCACAAGGACCTCTACTGCGACAAAAAAACGACCAACCGAATCGTTTCTAGTCATCTCTCCTCCTTCCAGGCTTTTTCATCGTTTAACTTATATGGTGATCGCATTTAACTTTCATTGTATTACCACAACTACCGGCAAAACAGTTTGTCTTTCAGTCACCCACGTGGGTATAACCAATGAGGAGATGGCACGTGGGTCCCTGCTACTATAAACCAATGAGGAGATGGGAGAGGCAGGACTTTCAGCGCGATGGGAGAGGCAGGACTTTTAGCCCTTGGTGTCCCAGACGCTCATTGGCGCGCGCGAGAAAGTGTGGGTGCATTTGAATAACATTGATTTCTACATTTAAGTTGCGACGTGTCCGGTCTAGTCAGCATGTTATGGAGCCACCTATTGGATTAAGGTGGTAACTCCTCTCTTGCTGCTGGAGCTAGTTTTCAGGCCTTTTTGGCTGATTTTAAGTAGTCATTTAAGTGATAATGCCTGAGAAGCCGGTGTTTGGAGAATATATCGGCACGGGGTGTTGCAAACCGTGCCAATATATCCTCCAAACACCAGCTACGAGGGCATTATCACTTTTATACAAGGGGTTATTGACATATCAAAATAACATTTTAATGAAAATACATGTATTCATACTATTTCATCTTTCCACAAGATATAGTCCCGACGACACAAATCTAGGGTTGCTTCCCAAGCCGGGGGCGGTTGTTCGTTCTATTGGTTCGGTTGCTGGAGACACGACCCAGTCAATCAGTCTTTTTGTTCTGTATCTATGGACGTGACCCAGTTGTTTGTTCTAAATGTTTCATTGTGTATGTTCTTATCCCTTACTTTCTAGCTAGCCAACTAAGGCTAATTTACAGTCACGTCAAAAAGTGCAGCCAGATTAACAGCAACGTAGCCGCATTTGCATTTGTTTAAGCTGTTTTCTAGTGACATTTATTTGGATACATCCATAGCGAACTAATGAGGCGCAATTTGCCTGGCATAGAAAATGTGCTCACTTGTCAGGACACTTGATCAGAGAAGATAGCCAACAACACAGAAAACACAATCACTTCAAACTGAAGCTGAAAAGACTGCCAACTAGCTGAACTTCGTTTCGTTTTATATTTTTTCATTTGATATATATCCATAAAAATGATGCCAGTTGGTTCACGATTTCAATTGGCTGAGAAACACGGCCTGTCTGTCTGTCTCGTCCCGACACGTTCATTACTATGGGACAGCAGGAGATCGAAATGTAAATATTGAAACTATTTTGCAAATGTCTCGAGACAGACAGCAAGGTATATACAAATCTCCACTGTTGAAAACAAAATGTTAGTCTAAAATAAATGTGAGAATGTCTAGATGCTTTTTATAGTGGAGATCCAAGTTTATAAATTGCCTGGCTGGGCTGATGAGACAGTGGATAACACAGTCAGATGGAACAGAGTAAATCGGCTAAATCTATGACGTTAAAATGCCTGTGGCAATTTGTGGATTATAAACTGGGTGATTTGAGCCCTGAATGCTGATTGGCTGACAGCCGTGATACCTGTGGTATAGGTCTGATGTATGACAAAATATGTATTGTTACTGCTCGAATTGCCTTGGTAACCAGTTTATAATAGCAATAAGGCACCTCAGGGGTTTGTGGTGTATGGCCAATATACCATGGCTATGGGCTGTATCCAGGCACTCCGGGTTGAGTCGTTCAAGAAACAGCCCTTACACGTGGTATATTAGCCATATACCACACCCCTCAGGCCTTATTGCTTAAATAGACAACGGCTGGAATGCGGTTTTAACCAATCAGCATTCAGGATTAGGCCCACCCGTTTAACAACCTGGCAACCCTAAAGACAGTTACAAATCGATAGCCCACCTTCATCATCAGCCGCGGGGGAATTGCCGGAAGGACTGTTGGTTCTCGATGAACCACTGGTAACAAGCGTCTGATCTCCTTTGCCACTCACCGACATGTACCTCGACTCGGTCAGGCTGAGTTGCTTCTCTAGCATTTTGATTTGCTCTTTGCTTTGAGAGACTTCTACACTTAACGCTCCACAACAATCCTCTACTAATTTGCAAATCTCTGTCACGGCAGCGGAGGCTAGAATGTCCATGACGGAGCTTATCCTTTGATGCAAAACACTCGTCTCAGACATTTTAAGCTCTTGTTTTTTTTTTTACCGGTCACAATTACTTAATCTATTTGGATTCTAAACGTTTTTTTGCAGCAGCTAATTCACGAAATAGTCATATTTTTAAAGAACATATGGCTTCTTGTTATCAATGTTTCGCCATCTTTGATAAATGTGTTCTTTCTTGGGAGCACATCCGGTCAGATTTTAGATAAACAAATAGTTAGAAAGCGCCACCTACCGCGTGGAGACTAGAAGGCGCATTACTCAGTCAAATCTTTGAGCACTAATTGAATTTGGTGTATTCTCTGACAGTAGGAATTGATCCTATTGTTTTGCAGAATCATTGTTTAATAATTGAGTAAAATGTTTTTTATTATGGTTACTGGTTATCAACTTGAATAAAGGATCTGCACTGGAGTAATCTTAACCTCAGACAAACTATGAAGTTGTATTAGTCTCAAGAGCTTAAGAAAAACGTTATTAATATTGTTCATTTCTAGTACACATGCTTATTGTTTTTACCATAGATATAGAATATGGTCAGTCTTTTTTTGTACACCATCTCTTACTGGAAATGGAAACTCTCTTATCCAAATAAGGCTGTAAAAACATTCCATGCAAAATTTCTCATCGAAACACACCCCCATATCCAGTCTACACCCTTTACTGTATTTAACAGAGCCTTAGCCGAGCCTAAGACAGGTCTCAGTAAACAGGTGAATTGAGGCTCAATAAATAAATGGAGGATTCTACAGACTTTCTGTTCTCATCTTAAATCTTTTCTCATTCCATTTTATGCTGTCAACCAAAAGCAACATATCCAATGTTTTTTTATATACACACACACACACACACACACACACACACACACACACACACACACACACACACACACACACACACACACACACACACACACACACACACACACACACACACACACACACTTAAAAAAACATGTTTTACTTACACAATAATACCAGTTTCAGTACATAGAAATACATTTTTAGAGAAATTACAACACATTTAACCTGTTGGCGAACACTTATTTAAAGTAACTGTTTGCAGTAAAATAAGACCAATGTTCAAAGCAGTGAGAAATCTTCATGCACTGAATTGTGTGTTGCTAACAAGATAGTCAACGTTGTGAAGCATTTTATGGTCTAACATGCGCAAATGAATGGGTATTGTGTGCCATGTGTGAGGTTCCTCCAGCCCTGGCCCACTACAAAAGGAAAAACGAAAATGTGTCATTTTAGTAGTTTAATCTGCCATATTTGAATCCGTCATACAGTTCTGAGACCAGGCTACCTGCCATTCATTTTAATGGGGAACGCAAGTAAAGGTTAAATAAATAAAGTAGTTGCTGGTTGCAGTGCTCTGGCTATACCAGCTGATATAGTAAAAAAAAAAGAAAGAAGTAATTTAGCAGATGACTTACAGGAGGAATTAGGGTTAAGTGCCTTGCTCAAATGCACAATGGCAGTTTTTTTCCCACTTAGTCAGCTCAGGGTTTCGAGCCAGCGACCTTTCAGTTGCCGTTAGCGGCCAAACGCTCTTAACTGTCTGTTCTTAACCACTACGCTACATACAGCTGCACTGCTGTCCCTTTCCACTAACAGATCTGATATCATGCCTAGCTGCTTGAGTAAAGTATCAGAACCATTTTTGCTTAGGCCCAAGTGTTTTTCCGGACCATGTGACCCGAGTGAAAAATTCTGGGACCAAAAAGGTTCTGCTCACGTCACGTTGTCGGGGGACCCTTTCTCTCAGCTGGAGGTTGAATCCAGCGATCAAGGGCGGTGGCTCTGTTGGCTGTTCTTGTTATCTGTTGCAGGTAACAATCCTTAGAAGAGGACACACACACACACACACACACACACACACACACACACACACACACACACACACACACACACACACACACACACACATAAAAAAAGGTTGAGCACCCTCATAGTAGCTATCAGTAAATACATTAAAAAAATATATATATCTTTTTTTTAAGTCTACAATGTACTATCATATTAATAAATTCACATCAAACTCAGACACTAATTAAATTGGGAAGCTTAAATTGTCCCCTCCATGTTGAATGAAGTTTCTGATGAACTCCAACAATGGAAATGAGCAGAGACCAGGCTTTGTGGAATTCCGCTCCGACTACATTGATTAGCCTAAGGTCAAAACATTTAAAAAATGTAAATTCTGAAAAGCTTGCCTTGTACCTATATTTGTCCTCTGTAGTTCTTTGTTTCCTGGAATCCATACTTTTTCAATAAACGTTAATCAAATACAACCACCAACTGTTTGCTCAATGCTGGTGCTCGAAGATGGCAACTCAGCACAAATGCATGTGCCAATTGAATCTGAATGAAATACCCAGCTAACAACAAACGTTCCCACAACTTTAGACTACACAAGTTTTGACCTTGGGAGAATCAATGTAGTCACAGCTGAATTCCACAAAGCCTGTTCTCAGTTCAACTCCGTTGATGGAGTTCATCAGAAACCTCCTTCACCATTGAGTTGTGTTTTCACAAACATGAAACACTTGAACTGGTATCTGAACCACCGTCAGGGCAGAACCTGCATGGTTCTGTAAAGACCAAGATCAAATACAAAAAAATGTGTTTATCTTAATACCAAGGCGTTGATATAGGCAGGAGTATGACCTTGCTGAAGTACAACGTTTGATCTGATAATGTAAAATATGAACGTTTATTTAGTCTTTGGTGTTTTTTCCCCCTACCTGTTGACAGATCCAACATACATGTGTCTTTCATTGTGTGGCCATGTATTGCAGCATGTACCACAAATCAGAAATAGTAGAACCAGTATCGGTGATAGTTGTGACTTTACATCATTCACCGTGAAGCGTCAATATACCTATAGCTTTAGGTTCTGCTGCCACCTCTTCAACAGCCTCAGCCTCTACTTCCTCCTCTGGAAAAGCACAAATAATCCACCAAATCAGAGACGCATATCATTATTTTGCCAACAGCAAATCACTATGACAGGGAGTTATAGACACCAGATAAATATGTTTGTTTTCGTACCTTTAGTATTTTATAGATGATATGTAGTTGAATGCATCTGTTTCATACCAATGTGAAGTCTCACAAAAGGGAATCCCTAAATGATCATTTATCAGGAAAAAGGTACATAATAGACAGTGATGCTCCTGCTTGATGAAAGCCCATAGAGAAGAACTGACCTGGGACTTCACTCAGCTTCTCTCTGGTGCAGGATCCTCATCCCTTTATGTATTTTAGGAACTCTAGTCAGTAGACTGGACCCTGGTTTTACAGTAATTTCACATTCTGTTGTGTTACAAAGTGGGATTTAAATGGATTTAATAGTGATTTATTTGGTCATTGATCTACACAACATATAGTCCATAATGTCAAAGTGAAAAGAAAATTCTACAAATGTTTCCAAATTAATAAAAATGAAATAACTCAAATATGGTAATTGCATAAGTATTCACCTTTGTTTAGGCAATTAGCTCAGGTGTACAATTTGGTCACATATTAAGTGACATGGACTCATTCTGTGTGAAATAATAGAGATTGACATGATTTTTGAATGACTACCCCTTCCTCTGTCACCCCCATACATATAACATCTGTAAGGTACCTCAGTCAAGTATTGAATTTCGAGAACAGATTCAACTACAAAGACCAGGGAGCTCATAAAGCCTAAAAGAAGGGCAATGATTGGTAGATGGGTAACATTAACAAATTAGACATTGAATATCTCATTAAGCATGGTCAAGTTAATAATTATGCTGTGAACGATGCATTAAACCATCCAAACAAAACAAAGATGCAGTCGTCCTTCTGAACTGAGCTGCAGGACAGGAAGGAAACTGCTCAGGGATGTCACCATGGGGCCACTGGTCGTTTTAAAACAGCTACAGAGTTCAATGGCTGTGATGGGAGAAACTGAGGATGGATCAACAACATTATACTTATTCCACAATAATGACCTAAATGACAGTGAAAAGAAGAATACAAAATCTATATTTAAAAACGTGCATCCTCTATGCAACAAGGCACTAAAGTTATACTGCAAGAAAACAGGGCAAAGGAATCAACTTTTTGTCCTAAATGCAAAGCCTTATGTTTGGGGAAAATCCATCAAAACACGTCACTGAGTAACTGCCTCCTTATTTTCAAGCATGTTGGTGGCTGCATCATGGTATGGGTGTGTTTCCCAGTCCTGGAAGAGGGGCCTGAGTGAAAAGGTTTGGGAACTCCTGACTTACAACACAAGGCAAAAATCTACACTGCCCACTGGGCAAAAACTGGTTGAATCAACTTTGTTTCAACATCAAAAATTAAATGTGATGATGTTGAATCAACACAGAAAACGGATTATATTTGCATTTTTTTTTTACATAACCTTTAATGTAAATCCAATGACATTATTTGTTGATTTCACGTTAGTTGACAACTCAACCAAATGTAAATCAAACTAGACATTGAACTGACGTCTGTACCCAGTGGGTGCAGTTGCAAAGTTAGTTTTGACTTAAATCACTTAGAACATCTATGGCAACAAAATGTGATTATACAGATATACTAATCAAGATATGTCACACTATTCATCTGCATAATTTCAATCTAACATTAATTTGCATGAGACAAAGTCAATTTCATCAATAGTTATTGCTCTAGTATCCTATGGTGCCACTGATGCAAATGACATCTATAGTGCCACCAACTGGTCTGGTGCCACCTAAGGTTGGTTCTAATGAAATATACATAAGGTTTATATGCCAAATTTCATGGCCCCATGTCCATCGGTTCTTATAGCCCTGGTGTGATATGGTCCCATCTAGTGGTGTAGTGTGGCTGACTTTGAATGCAACAAGGAATCATTCTCAAAGTCATAAGATGTGAATTCATTGAGTCTTTATAAAATCAAATCTGGAGTCAAACTGACTACTTGAATGTAGCAACAATTGTTTTTCAAACCCATTAAAGATGGATATAATGAGTCTCAGGACAACATTTGGAGTGAATCTGAAGTATGGTTCATGAGGAAATTATTTTGAGCATTAGCGTTACGTGTTTCCTTGTTTTTTATATATATCAGTAACAAATTCTGTGTATGTCCATGACAGTGATGACAAGTTTCAAGTTCATAGATGACTGTGGAGTGGAGTTACAGCGGTTTAAATTGACACATAACATCTGACTCCGACATCTTTTGACCAATCCCTTGTCTTAACTTAGTTTGAGAGAAGCTATGTATATTTAGCATATTAGCGTAGGATCATCCACACCATCAAGCAGGCCCTGTGGGAGACAAGGAACATCAGAGTCTAACAACAACACACCATGGAACAAACATTGTTTGCCTGCTTGCTCCGCAAGTTGTCCTTCGTCCCCTCTGCAGATCCATCACCATTCCCAGCACCAATCCAGATTCTATTGGCCAGTCCCAGCACCAGACGAGGTGTGAAGGAGGGACCAAACACCAAACCTTCACCCGGAGCAAGCGGACCACAGGGGAGTGCAACAATTGACCTCCAGGTCTAGGGCTCCCTTGCGTGGCTGCTTGGTCCTCAGGTTGTCCTTCCTCCCCTTTGCAGACCCAGCACCAGTCCCAGACCCAATCCAGATCCCGGTTTCCAGCACCAGTCCCAGCACCAGACCACCTGATGAGGTTTGGAGGAGGTACAAAACATCACACCTTCACCCGGAGCAAGCAGAACACAAGGAAGCACCACCATTGACCTCTGGGTCTAGGACACCCTTGTGTGTCTGCTTGCTCATCAGGTTGTCTTTCCTCCCGTCTACAGATCCTGACCCAGCTCCCGGTTCCTGTTCTCTCCCAGGCCCACAGTCCCAGCACCAACCCAAGGTTTTCCAGCACGATCTCCAACCTAGCCCCAACACCAACCCAAGTTTCCTGGTACCAGCCCCAACACTAGCACAAACCCCGGACACTGCACCGTCCTACAACTACCACCTTCATCCAGCAACTTCCAGCTCAGACCCCACCCCACCCCTCACACGAAGACACAAACACACCGTCAACCACTCCACCAGACCAACCATGACTGACTGACACTGATGATTGTTACATGTTATTTGAACGAATGCATTTGTTTTTTGGTAATTGTTGATTGATTGATTATTTATTTTTGAATTGTTGATTCTTTTTAAAGTTGAACTCAATTTGATTTGAAATTGTAACATATGATGCATTTTGAAAAAAAAAATTGACATTTGGGAAAAAAGACAGGTGCTTTTGATAATTCTGCCATCGTCGTCAGTGTGTGTAGCAAATGTATCTGATGCTGTCTGGTCAAAAAGTATGGCATGTCGTACTCTTTTTTTGGGCCAGACAGCATCAGATACATGGGTTACATATAGTAAGATACAGGGGCACTGTTGTGCCCGCTTGGATACTTTCTCCAGTGATATGGTTTCAGCCACATGCGATTTGAAGGAAAGTTGGCGGATTCTGTAATTATTTTGCATGAACATACAAAGGTAACCTACTTTTTTGAAGCGATTTGCTTGACAATCAGATGAAAACATCATGACAGGTTGTGTTCATGGCACATTAAAAGGTAATACATTTTTATAGTTAAATTACGTCTTAATATAAAACCCATTATAGTATATGGGAGGGGCAGCGTGGGGGGGCTCAAACCTCCAAATCACTAAGTCTGCCTCTGGGTGCCCCAGTGTACTACCAATATTGCAAGTTATTTATCGTGTAGGCTTCTACATCAGTTTTTTTTTGTCTTGTATCAACAATTATCTATTTTTGGGAGATTAATTTGAATCCACTGAATTACTCCAAAACTTTACACATACAGTGCTGCCATCTAGTGGACAAAGTTTAAATTGCGCCTGGGCTAGAAAAAGTCATTATGTCCTTTCTCTTGCATTTCTAAGATGGTACAAAAAGAAATACAAAAAAACGGTTGGTTTTTACTTTGTATGATCTTTTACCAGATCTAATGTGTTATAATCTCCTACATGCCTTTTACATTTCCACATACTTCAAAGTGTTTCCTTTCAAACGGTATCAAGAATATGCATATCCTTGCTTCAGGGCTTCAGTTAGATTTAGGTATGTCATTTTAGGCAAAAAATAAATAAAAAAGGAAAAGGGTTCGAAATTAACGAGGCATTAGGAAAGGTGGAGTTAGTCAGAGTGACCGGGAGTGGTTATGTTTCTATTTCCTGTTTCTCGAAAGAGCAGAAGGAGAAGGAAGGCGTTGTGGCTGTCTGTGTACATTATCAGGAAGTGGAGAGTTTTCGGAGCAAAGCACCATAAAAAAAACTGTTATCTGGAGTCTCGTTGGACATTGGAACTAGTTATCTGAAGAAGCAGATTTCAGAATGATTGGAGCAGGTCGTCTAAACCTTGTAGTAGACAGTGGTGTAAACATACTTTAATTAAGTAGTTTTGGAGGGTATTTATACTTTACTGTACTATTTATATTTATGGCAACTTTTACTTCACTATATTCCTAAATAGAATAATGTACTTTTTACTCCATACATTTACCCTGACAACCAAAAGTACTCATTACATTTGAATGCTTAGAAAGAGATGAAAATATTCCATTCGCGCACTTAAGAGAACATCCCTGGTCATCCCCACTGCCTCTGATCTGGCAGACTCACTAAACACACGTTTCATTTGTAAATTGTCTGAGTGTTGGAGTGTGCCCCTGGCTATCCATAAATTACAAAAACAAGAAAATAGTGCCGTCTAGTTTTCTTAATATAATGAATTTTGACATGATTTATACTTGAACTTTTTCTACTTAAGTATATTTTAGCAATTACATTTACTTTTGATACTTAAGTGTATTTAAAACGAAATACTTTTAGACATTCACTATTATTTGAGTCATTTGCTATGAAATTATATTTACTTTTACTTAAGTATGACAATTGTGTGGGTACCTTTTCCACCACTGGTAGTAGATGGAAAGATGTCGGAAAGTCAATTAGTGCTACTGATGTTTGAAGTAAAGAATCTGCCTACTCATAAGAGATGCAGTGAGAGCGGTTGTGAATAAACGTTTGCAGTGTCTTAATTGCAAAAGTGATGGTAAGGTATCAAGTGTGAGCCGACAGAAGATATATGTAGTGAAGAAGGTGATGTACGGGGTCGCAATGGTGGCGGAAATCACGTTGCCGAATTCCCGTAACAATGTTCGTGTAGCTCCCCATTGACATGATTGGGTGGCGGGAGGTCGAGTATGAAAACAAACTCACTTCCTTCACAACAGCTCTGCACTGCTCCACGAAGCGCAATAAGCATGAATGCCCTGACTTCTACAGTCAATTTTGCCCATTTTCCCTCTCTTGGATTACCTTTGACTATTTTCTAAATGAGGACGGATGAGTTGATAAAATCTAATTGAGAAAAGACCCAGGTTTGGCGAAAGTTGTGTGTGACGCACAGACGTTTTTATCTGCAAGACAGTTCAATGAAAACGCAGCGTAGCAGGCAATTGCCGCGTCTACTTTCAATGCAAACTTGTTAAATGTCGACACAAAAAAATCCTAATGGAAATAGCTAGTGTTGAATGTGGCGACCATACGGGGCTCTTTTCTATACGAATATTTTATCTCAGGTGTGATCCGTAGCAGTCTCTGTAGCTGTTTTGTCAACTGCCCCGAAAATCTCGACAGCAGTAGCCATTAAACGCCCATTTAAAAACACACGCAGCAACTGTAGTGGAGACATTTTCAGTGGACTGAGAGTTGGGTAATCTGCGACTATGGCTACTTCGAGGAAATAATGGTCGTCACAAACAAAACAAACCCGCTCCAAAGGTTATTTCAGAGATGGAAGAGGAAGCGAGCGATTCCACTCCCTTTTTTTCTGGTCCATATACTGTCTGTGATCTAAGCAGACCAGACACAGCTGCCATAGCACTGGTGCCTATGGGAGAGTCACCCCTTAAAAGGCGTAAGCAGATAGGAACTGTGAATTAAAAAATAAATGTAGTAAACCCACTGAGTAAGACTTATTTTCGGATATAATGGTGTTCGCGCTAACTTAATGTGCATGCCGCCTCTAACTGTAGTGAACTGGAAAAAAATGTTTTAATCCATTGCTCAAAAGGACAAATAAAAAGCATACAAAATACAAATAGATAAATAAAAACACCCCATCCCTTCAGTTATTGTCCAATCCAAATCACACCCCTACACGGGATCAGGGGCCTGGGAGGGTAAATCATGTTCAGTCAGTATTCCCAGCAATGTTTCAGCTGTAATTCCTGAATATCCAAAAACCTTGCAGATACAATTATGTCCGACTTCTTGCTCGTTTGGGCAGTACAATTAAATCACTTGCGCAACAAATCAATGTGTCTGTATCCTTCAACTGATGAACGAGATTCTGAATCTCAACTGGCTGATCGGCATCCACCGCCATAGCTTCCTCAACTCCACTCGCTCCTTCAACACTTTCCTGCGCCTCTGCGTGGGGAAACTTGCCGTACAACCCGGATCCGTGCTACTTCAAACTCCTTCACCCTAGCAGGGCGCTCCGGGATTTCGGCAACGTGATTTCCACCACGATTGCAACCCCGTACATCACCTTCTTCACGAGGCGCACGGAGACTTGGTACAGAGCTCAATTTGGCCTCTGCGTTTGCTTCACACCATCCAAACGGCGCCTCCGACAACATTTTCAGATCAAGCATAAACTGTCTCATAGGGTCTCCGGTAACCCGCAATAGCCAGCATGGATATAATGAACTAATATCTGCCATGATGTAATCATTTGCATGTTGCAACGTATCACCACGGTCCATACATGCGGTGGTGAAACTTCCATCCAGCTAACCCGAAAAGCAAGGCAGAACAATTCAGGCATTCTTGAAAGTCAGGATATGCCTTGTCAGGCAAAGAAACATATACATTTTATAGTTGAAAAAAATATATTTAGCAAGCAATAGGCATTTAGAATTAAATGTGCAGTTGAGATTTATTTTTACGTGATGACATCACGTGCTCTGCATACCTTCTGCAATCATAATTTATTTGAATAATTCAGTTTCCATTTGTCGCAATAAAGAATGTTTGACAAAAGAAAAATCCACCTGACAATTGCATGCTTAGGAGCGTTTCCATTGAACTGTCTTGTGTCGATTAAAAACAGCTGGAGTAATGAAGTCACACACAAAAAGTTCTCAAAAAGCTAGAATGTCGAAATAAAAATGTGGTTAAAGTGTTTCCATTATCCATTTAGGCAAATTGCGCATTAGTGGCTTACATTTGCTACAGCCTGTATGTCCTCCCACCTACACAATGTATAAAAAGTATGTGGACACCCCTTCAAATTGCTGACAAATTGCTGTGGACACCCCTTCAAATTGCTGACAGGTGTACTGTCAACTGTAAGTGCTGTTATTGTGAAGTGGAAACGTCTAAGCAACGGCTTAGCCACAAAGTGGTAGGCCACACAAGCTCACAGAATGGAACTGCTGAAGCGCATAACCCGTAACAATTCTGTCCTTGGTTGCAACACTCACTGACCAAGTTCCAAACTGCCTCTGGAAGCAACATCAGCACAATAACTATTCATCGGGAGCTTCATGAAATAGGTTTCCATGGTTGAACAGCCACACACAAGCCTAAGATCACCATGTGCAATGCCAAGCATCGGTAGGAGTGGTGTAAAGCTCACTGCCATTGGACTCCAGAGCAGTAGAAACGCGTTCTCTGGAGTGATGAATCACGCTTCACCATCTGGCAGTCCAACGGACAAATCTGGGTTTGTCGAATGCCAGGAGAACACTAGCAACTCCAATGTAAAGTTTGGTGGAGGAGGAATAATGGTCTGGGACTGTTTTTCATGGTTTGAGCTAAGCCCTAGTTCGAGTGAAGGGAAATCTTAACGGTACAGCATTCATTCTATTCTGACATTCTAGACGATTATGTGCTTCCAACTTAATGGAAACAGTTTGGGGAAGGCCCTTTCCTGTTTCAGCAAGACAATGCCTCCGGGCACAAAGCAAGGTCCATACAGAAATGGTTTGTCGAGATCGAAGTGGAATAACTTGACTAGCCTGCACAGAGCCCTGACATTAACCCCATCAAACACCTTTGGGATGAATTGGAACGCCAACTGCGAGCCAGGCCTAATCGCCCAAAATCAGTTCCAGACCTCACTAATGCTCTTGTGGCTGAATGGAAGCAAGTCCCCGCAGCAATGTTCCAACATCTAGTGGAAAGCCTTCCCTGAAGAGTGGAGGGTGTTATAGCATAAAAAGGGGGAACCAACTCCATTAATGCCCATGATTTTGGAATAAGATGTTCGACGAACATGTGTCCAAATACTTTTGGCCATGTAGTGTATCTGCTCCATGTCTCCGGTAGCTACAAAAGCGAGCATGGATAGAACGCAATAATTTACAAATGTATAGTTAGATACGTGGTGACGTCACTTGACCTTATTACCTTATTATTAGGCAATCATTTATTTGAAAAAACGCCATTTCCATCATCATTTGTCGCAATAAAGTTAGACAAAAGAAAAATCCACCCGTCGAACAGATTGTTCTTTAAAAAAAAGTATCCTATAGCTGTGTATTTTTTTGCGACATTGAGTTTGTTCTATAAACTTGGGTCAATAAAAACCTCTCTCATGTTTTGTGATTATGGTGTCATAGAAATCTTAGCTAACGGTTTGTAATTAGCATGTTTGATAGCCTATTTCCATCGGAATATTGTCCCCAGTTAGTGGCCACCTTACTATTTTTTTTAAATAACGAGATATATCCGTTTAATTGTTTAAAAAAGAGAAATGAACCTCTTTGACGTGTTTCCTAGATATCTGACTAGTTGGTTAGTTTTCCGGTAAAAACAATTACCGACCCGTCAACTTTTCATTTCATTGCATACCCAGCTGCGTCTTTCATGTGGACTTGTAAAATGGTTTGTATGGATCCTGGATACTGATTGGATGAGCAGCGGTCCAAGCCGTGCTATATTCGCAGACACAGGCACACTTTTGCCTGCTAACAGTTCCATCTGAATCCCTGCGCGTTCACTTCATTTTGCTGTCCGAATCATCTCTTGAATGTATCTCAACCTGTACATTATTTCTCCTTGCTTCTAAGCTACTATTTGGTTTGTAACAGCGGGGATTACTATAATGTCACGTTCGCGTGCTAGTCGGAACTAGGAAACTCTGAAATGTCTGATTTACTAACTCATTGTAGAATACAAGTTAGTGTGGTAGCCTTCTGTTGCCTAGCCCTGCATAAGTTTCCCACTTGGGAAGTAACAGATTCAACTAATAGGAAGCTCTCTGCAAAAAAAGTGTCCGTTTGAACTCTGAGGTCCGGGTTTCTGATAGCACGTGAACACGGCATTTGCGTTGCTGTCTGACATCGGAAAGATGTTTCACTCTTGAACTGTGATTTCTCCTGTGCCCAAAAGTGAAGCGTCCCGAATGTTTTTCTTCGTTTATTATGGATATATCCAAGTAAATGCCAATAGAAAACGCTAAAACAAATGAAAATGCGACTGACACGCACACGTCTGTAACATGGACAACCTGACGAATATGTTGGTAATCGTTTTATAAAAGCAATAAGGCATGCGAGTCAGACTGCTTCGCGTCGGGCCGAACAACGCCATTTACCTATGACTGTATTCATTACATAGCACTGCCTCTTGTGCCTTATTGCTTTAATTCAAACATGCTTCCTCGTCCACTTTCTGTGTGTCGCAACCAAATATTGTCTCATTAGTTTTACAGGTGAATCATATGTCTTGACAGTCAAATTTTGAAAAAATAGCTTATGGTTTTCAAATTATTTAATTGGAATTTCAGTTGACTAATCAAATCTATTGTCTTAACGGGGCAATCTGCGATTGGTAATTTTTTTCTTCTTTTAAATTAATTATACACAGAGTGTACAAAACATTAGGAACACCTTAATTATACACAGAGTGTACAAAACATTAGGAACACCTAAATTATACACCTTTCCATGACATATATTGACCAGATGAATCCAGGTGAAAGTTATGATCCCTTATTGATGTCACTTGTTAAATCCACTTCATACAGTGTAGATGAAGGGGAGGAGACCGGTTCAAGAAGGATATTTGAGACATGGATTGTGTATGTGTGCCATTGATGGTGAATAGGCAAGACAACCCCGTTTTAAGTGCCTTTGGATGAGGTAGTAGGTGCCAGCTCCACTGGTTTGTGTCAAACTGCAACGTTGCTGAGCTTTTCACGCTCAACAGTTTTCCGTGTGGACATCCAGCCAAAGGACATCCAGCCAACTTGACACAACTGTTGGAAGCATTGGAGTCAACATGGGCCAGCATTCCTGTGGAATGCTTTCAACATCTTGTAGAGTTCATGCCCTTACGAATTGAGGCTGTTCTGCAACTCAATATTACGAAAGTATTCCTAATGTTTTGTACAGTGTATATACCCATTGACTTTTGAAGAATATAACTAACCCTAAGATAATGCTTCATTAGCTTACTTCAACTGTCGTACCCCATCAGAACCCCAAATATAAGCTTGTTTTACCACAGTGTTTCTACACAATGTGACTTATCACACTTAGTCTGGGGCAGGAGAACACTGAGCCCACACAGATTAAAGAGGAGGAAGTCGGGACCAGTCAGGAGGAAGAACCGCTTCAATAACTATTTAATACCAAAGAATTCATATTCGCTCTTCCCTGTGTGACAAGTGAATGTGATCAGGAGGACCCACTTCAGTCCTTCATTCCTCCTCAAATCCAGACTGTGGAGAACAGAACCCTAAACAAGTGAATCTCACACCTTTTGGCACTGTGACTCCGCTGAGGTCTCTCAGCATTTCCGGTGACCCTCCAAATAATCAAAACAATGCATCCAGCCACAGCACAGCCGAAAGCAGCGACCCAATAGGACTTGACAGCAGCCCAACATTAGATCCCAGCCCACCATTGGATCACAACCCACCATTTAAGAAACAAAGATCCAAACCCAGCACCACAGCTATAAAAGCTCTCCGCTGCTGTGTCTGTGGTGAAACCTTTGCTCTAAAATCTGACCTGCAGATGCATGTGACTCTCGCCAAGAAGAAACCCAGTGAATGCTACAAGTCGACCTGTAAACTTAAGGCCCATGTCAGACTGTGTCACAATGGGAAAACCTGCCCCTGCCCTTTTTGTGGCAAGACTTTCCAAGTAGATATTTCCAAGCACATGATGATTCACACAGGAGAGAAAACATTTAGCTGTGGTGACTGTGGGAAGAGCTTTAATCGCAGGGGGAACCTAACCCAACATATACAGACTCCCACAGGGGAGAAATCATTTAGTTCTGGTGACTGCGGGAAAAGCTTCAGTCTCAAGAGTAACCTAACCGAACATGTTGAGACTCACACAGGAGAGAAACTTCACAGGAGAGCTTCAAACAGAAGGGACACCTAACCATGCATCAACTGAATCACACAAGAGAGAAACCATTTAGCTGTGGTGACTGTGGGAAGAGCTTCGATCGCAAGCAGCCCCTAAACATGTATAATCTGACTTACATGGGAGTAAAACCATTTAGCTGTGGTGACTGGGAAAAGGTTCAATTTAAGGACTCGCTAAAGAAGCATAAACTGACTAACACAGGAGAGAAACCCTTTAGCTGTGGTGATTGTGGGAAAAGCTTCTATCAGAAGGAGCACCTGAATGTGCACAAACTGACTCACACAAGAGAGAAACCATTTGGCTGTGGTGATTGTGGGAAAAGCTTTAGTGTCAAGGGGAACCTAACCATACACAAACTGACACACATGAGAGGAATATGGCTGCTCTGTCTGTGGGAAAAGACTCAGTCGTACAGCTCAGCTGTTAAAACATATGAATAAAGTTCACAAAAGAGAACAGGAATAAAACAGAAGCAAAAATATTTAGACAAAGATCTGTCAGAAGAGCCGGTTGATGTTTATTGGTTTGAGTCTTGTTCTTGAGGAAAAATTGAGTGATTTCTGCTAGATGGGTCAGCTGCAAAGTCAAAATTAGCTATATCGAAACAATTATGAAAAATTGTTTTTGCTCTTTGGTCTTATTTTAAGGTTAAGGTCAAATCAGATTTTATGAATTTGTGGCTGTGCGACCTAGTGACCACTCTGCAGAGCTGCCTCCAGAACAAGACTCATAACGGGGAAAAACGCTGACCTGCATCAGAAGATGGAAGTTAAAAGGCAGGGTTTGGACAACTGAAAAAAAAGTTATGTAAACTCTGAATAATACGTGCTCTAGATGTGATATATTTACTTTTGTAAACAGTTCTATTGGGGTAATTCAGACCGAGTTGCAAATGTAAATGGAACTTAAGTCCATTTGTTTTGCACTGCCCTCTCTATGGTATTCTGACGTTAAACTGAAGCATGGGAAACGCTAGTGCCAGCCAGGCACGTATTTGGGGAGGAGATCAAATAAATGGAGGTGTGTCTACATATAAACCATATTCTGACCTCGACTTCATTCCCTCATAATGTCACCACTTTACCGTGAAAATCCCAAGAATAAGGTTGAGCAACCTGTCGGTTTCAAGTGGAAAAACATATACTTCATTCCCCCCCATAGGTTTGACACCATTCTCCATGCACTGTAATTTATAAACTGATAAGAGCATTTACCTTTATGATTGCTGAAGAAAACTCAACACGAATGGTATTTCTGCCCTTTTCCCCACTGTGAAGTATGGAATGCTGTGCCGTTGTAAATAATTGCAATTCTATGCTCTTATAACTTGCAGGACTAAACTTGGAGACGCAAGCCAAAAGGGATGCCAAAAGGGATGACAAAAGGGATGACAAAGCAAAGCCGAGCACAGTGAGTCGCTCTAAAATGCTTTAATTATATGCTACGACGTTTCCTGTTTCCTATCATTTGCTTTATGTCAAATGTTATTCGCCACTATATAGGTAGTGACCCTCAGTATTGACCACTCTTATTTAACACATTTAGTGTTAGTTCCCCTCAGTTGGTACCCTACATTTCGTATAATTCCATTGCATTGTTTGGTTTAGACTACCTTCATTTTTTTCTTCTGCAAACGCTGTCACGTTCTTGTGGTTGTTACGGAGGGTCGCTAGTAATAGTGGATATTATTTAATTGAAGGCCTCGTACAAATTTTAGTATACATCCGGGCATCTAAGCTTATAAAACAATAATGGAGCGCAGACCAAATCATTATAGTTTGAACTCAAATTGCAGAGCAAGACTTGGACCTTATTGTCACACAGATCCATGATCAGTGCGGGCAATCAGGGTTAATTTATATCCTACTAATAATGTACACTGCTTAGTTTTCTTTTATGCATAAAAGCCCTTACAACCCTATTTTTCCTCGAAGTAACCTAGGATTCATGAATACTTACCTTACGATAAATGTGTCATATCAGAGGGTTTTTAAATTCTGAAACGGAGACAAATATTCATGTTTTGATAGGTATCTTTCATCGATCCCCATATTCTGAACGCATTCTCCGTAGGCTAGATTTGTCTTGTGCCGATCAGATTCAAATTAAAGGTACATCGTATTTAAAGGGATTGCTTTAGATACATGAGCAGAAAAAAATAATTGAATAAATTACCTGATCGATTCAGTCTATCGCTCAGTGGGTGTTTTCTAGGGTAAAACAAAATGTATTCAGTGCGCGCAAAGGAGCCACTCCCACAAATCTCGTTTCGCACCTACATAAGGTTAGTCCGAATACCAACTACTGAGAAGTGCGTAGCAAAGGCATGCCTAGGAATGCTGTAAATGTCCTGAGTAAATAGGTCCCTAAGTGAATCAAGTTTGATTTGATTTGAATTATGTAACTATTAAACAGTACAGAGTACTGTAGGAAACTCACAGCTCTGGTTCAAAGTCTGTTTTCAGGGATTCCGTTATATTTTGAATGTCTCTGTATGAGGAGAGTATCAGAATGGTGTTATTGATACATTCAAAATGCATACTTTCCGGATAATATTGCCTTCTTTATGTCCAAGAGTATTTCTCATTCATGTTGACCTAATGCTGCATGATATTGATTGGATCTTCTGGGAAGTAAACCACCAAGTCAGCCTTCTTCCACCTCACAAACATTTCACGACTGAGACCCTCTCTTACTGACCCCACTGCTGAAACCCTCATTCACGCCCTTGTTGTATCCGGCCTGGACTACTGCAACACTATTCTCTACCGACTCCCCGCCAAAACACTGGACAGACTTCAACACATTTAAAACTAATCTGGACTACAAAAATATTGTAATCCGATTAGATACTTCTGAAAAACTGAATGACTTTTAAAATAAGAACTGTGGCATGTCTCCACTAACAGGTGGAAGTTACAAAATGTGCCTCAATCTTCTGTGACGCCCTTCCCCCACACAGGACAGAGTCATGTTTCTCTCCATGTGTACTCTTAAGCCCGTGATACAGAGGCAACATTACCTCCAGAAATTCCAAGTGTATCATGGCCTTAAAGGCTCCAATGAAAATTGTCAGTGTGAAAAGAGACAAGTCAGGTGACAGTCATCACATTCAGAAAAAGTATTTAATGTTTTAAACAGTAGGCCTACTGGGAGATCACTCAGCACAAAGTCAGCAACCTCTTCAAGATACTAATGCTAAAATGACTCAAAGGCAAATTATTCTTCAGATTGATAAGAATATTAATTCTGAGACATACATGCATCATTATAGACGATGGGTGATACTGAACAATGAAACACACAAAATGGTTTCTGGAAGAGACGGGCTACACAATTAACCATACAAGTTCTGTTCTCAGTAGAAAAATACAGCTTTACACTTAATGAAAGTTACAGCCAATGCAGAATGGAAAATGACAGGTTAAGCAGAATATGTCCCGATTATGGCGTTTTAATAGTTATGCATAGATGGTGCCGACAGACATGGCAGCTTTGCCTCTAGCTATGTAACTTTACAGTATTGTTTTTTTTGTGTTATTTCTTACATTACTGGCCCAGAACGTTTTGTGTTATTACATACAGCCGGAAAGTACTTTTGGATATCAGAGTGGCGGTAACTCCCCAGCATTACAACTTTCCCAAATTGGATCCTTTGTTTCTTACCCCCCAGGGCATATTTTTTAACTGTTAGATACTATTGCATTGTTGGAGCTAGGAACACAAGCATTTCGCTACACCCGCAATAACATCTGCTAAATATGTGTATGTGACCAATAAAATAACATTTGATTTGAATAGAGAATCAGGCTTCAGGACTACCAGAGTAAAGGTCATTCAAGCAATGTCCTCAGGTGACCCTTTTAGGCTTTGAAGGTTGTTCTTAGCTGTGTGTTCTCCGATGAATAGTCAACGCACTTCTGGCACTAAAGCATTTTCTACAGAAAATATTTGCCAGTCATGGTATTAATGTGGTTCCTCCCCTCTGTCTCCCCAGACGATTCAGATTGGAAGGAGTGAACAATTTACAACAATCCTGACAGCAAAATAGTTTACTGCTCATCTGATTATCCTCATATGCACTTGTGACCGCCAGTGCTTAAATATCTGCTACTATAGCAACGATTATCTGATTTCGCTCGTGTGAATCCTCATATGCGTTGTCAGATGACCTTTATGACGAAAATATTTGCCACAATAATGACAGTTACAAGATGTCTCCTGTGTGATTCTTCATGTGATAACTTAGAGAAGTGTGCTGATTATAAAATTTTCCACAGAACTGGCAGCAAAAACGTTTCTGCCCTGTGTGAATCCTCCTGTGAATATTCAGATCCCTAAATTCAAAAAAACATTTGCCACAATCATGGCAGCGATGCGATTTCTCCTCTGTGTGCGACCTCCTATGATAATTCAGGGACCCAGCATTAGAAAAATATTTGCCACATTCCCCACAGCAATACAATTTCTCTCCTGTGTGATCCTTCAAAGTGGTCAAGGAGGGTTCGAAGCGGTCAGACTGAGTGAATACTTTGCCACAATTCACCCTTGTGTGAATCTTCATATGAGAATCCAGATATCCCCACTGAGCAAAACATTTGCCACATTCATCACAGCGAAACTGATTACCTTTGGAGTGTATCATGATCCTATGAGAATTCAGTTTTCCCATCTGAGTGAAACATTCCCCACAATCACTACAGCAAAATTATTTATCTGCTGTCTGACACCTCCTTTGCACTGGTGATTTCAGATCCATTGATTTTCTACCCTTGGAGCTGATAAAACTTTTTCTCTTTTCTGTCTGTGTCCTCCTCGATTTGGGCCGAGAGCCACTGGTTGGCTTTGAATAATCCACTTCCTTCGGTTTTGGTCTGTCTTTGTATTCTTCACTTTGGGTTTGTGAGGACTGAGTTGGGTACTGATCATAGTCACTTTTCACCCAGGCAGGAGTGAATACAGAGTCTTCCTCCTCCTGGATTATCCGGAATTCCTCCTGCTTCTTGTTAATCTGTATGGGGTTCCAGTCATCTTGCCCCAAATCGGGGCTCCACTCTTGTTCAAAGTACTGCTGCTCAGGAGGAAACTCCACCTCAGAGACAATGAACTGCTCAAAATCTGAAGGGATGGAGAAAAGAGGAGTTAGAATTTATAAGCTGATGAGACAGGTGGTCTTTGCATTGTCTTATGTCAGGCAGTACTTCATCCTCAACTGACAGTGTAGACAAATCCCGACAAAAAGAATCGGGGTCCCTGTTGAAAGATAAGTTCAGCCTTTTACGACGTAATTATAGTTGGTTCTTCACCTTGAAAGTAGCCTATGAATCTTTAAACAGCCACGACAAACATTGGCTAACTTAAGCCACAACTAGCAAAACATCTATGGAATTGCAACTGTGCAATGTCAAATCAAATTAGGGCTGACCCCAATTAATCGACTGGTCGATTGTTTGGTCGATAGGCTGTTGGTCAACCGAGATTGTTTTAGTCAAGCAGTAACAAATCGGGGTGTGACCGCCAGTGCTTAAATATATATATATATATATATATCTGCGCCCATCTCTGAACTAATCCATTGCGGAGGCCTAGACTAAAGCCAATCTATGCTTGATTTGAAAACGTGGTCGGAGACTCCATATGGAGGGTGTGACGCAGAGGCATGTAGAGGCCAAATCGAGTTCTGTGCCGCATCGTCATGCGCCTCCCAAATTTTGCAACAATGCAGAGGGCTCTGTATAGCTCCGCATTGACATGATTGGTTGACAGTACGTGGGGGTGGTACATTCTGTATAAACACAAACTCACTTTCTTGACAACATCTCTGCACTGCTCTTGCGCTTCACAGAAGTATGAATGCCCTGACTTCTGCGGAGGTCATATCATCATAAATGCTGCATGGTAAATGCAAACGGCAGATTGAACATGCGCCCAGATGAACAATGCACTTCACTCTCCAGAATGCGCTCTCTCCCGGCAATTTGTGCACATCCATTGTTTCATAACTTCATTGTGTGAAATGTTTGCTTTTGATTGTTAGTGTATATTAATTCTCATTACATACACTACCGGTCAAAAGTTTTATAACACCTACTCATTCAAGGGTTTCTTTATTTGTACTATTTTCTACATTGTAGAATAATGATGACATCAAAACTATGAAATAACACATATAGTAACCAAAAAAAGTGTTCAATAAAAATATATTTAAAAATATACCGTGTCACGACACAACTGATTGGCTCACACATTAAGGAAAGACATTCCACAAATTAACTTTTAACAAGGCACACCTGTTAATTTAAATGCATTCCAGGTGACTACCTCACGAAGCTGGTTGAGAGAATGTCAAGAGTGTGCAAAGCTGTCATCATGGCAAAGGGTGGCTACTTTGAAGAATCTCATAAAATATATTTTGAATTGTTTTACACTTTTTTGGTTACATGATTCCATGTGTTATTTCATAGTTTTGTGTCTTCACTATTATTCTACAATGTATAAAATAGTACAAAAAGAAAAACTCTTGAATGAGTAGGTGTTCTATAACTTTTGACCGGTAGTGTATATCACCAGTAGTACATTTACCGTTAATTCTTATAATTACTAATCTTCAATGTTTTACTTTGGTTCCAGTCATTTATTTTAATGCATTCAATATTATTATTCCTGTTCTCATTGTCAGAGTGGACAATTGTTTGCACAACCTATACTAACTACACTTGTGAGAAACAAGTTTTGGTTTATTTAATTCAATTTGAGTTCTGTCAATTTAGTCTGTGTGTTTTGTTTCGAGCGCTGCTGTCAATGTTGTGTAAGGATGTGCACGCATAGAAGTAGTTCTATAGGCTACCTGGCCTGAGTGCAAATGTAGGCATAGAAAAGGTGCCCATTTGGGGATCTGATAGTATTTCTGACTGGCTTAACGCACCACCACTAACGACCTGTGGAGCTTCTCAAAGTAATGTTTTCTTCACCTCAAAAACAGCAAGCAAACTAAGTCTTTTACAATTACAATACAATCTTTCCAGCTCTTTCTCTCTTTCGATAACCACTCGGCGTGAAAGGGGAAAATGTCATGCTCTGATCCAGTGGAAAAGTCATAAAAATAGGCTTCTTTATTAGTGCTTGACTTGGACTGAAATAGGTTCTGGTACTCATTTTTAGTCGTGGTACTGTTTATATTTAGGTGCAGGAGCTCCACAATACTTTTGAGCTTATATTCTATAAGAGGAACAGGAGCTCAAGCATTTTTTTGAGGGTGTCGGTACTCAGTTCTGGTGAGCTCCTGCCCTGCTTCTTATTTTTTTTATTTTAATATTACCTTTATTTAACCAGGCAAGTCAGTTAAGAACATATTCTTATTTTCAATGACGGCCTGGGAACAGTGGGTTAACTGCCTGTTCTGGGGCAGAACGACAGATTTTTACCTTGTCAGCTCGGGGGTTTTAACTCGCAACCTTCCGGTTACTAGTCCAACGCTCTAACCACTAGGCTACGCTGCCGCCCTTGCGCAAATGGCCTACAGCTGTGTCTGTCCCAAGCTCACTGTATTTTATACAATGTTGCAAGTAGTAGGCTTCCAGCTGGACCCAAGTTAATACAATGTTTCAAGTTTGTTGCAGACAGGCCAAATGTAGCCAATGTGATTTATAGGATATTTATTTTTATCAGGATATTTTCTACCTGCAGGCTGCAATGTTTTTATTTGTTGGCTTTATGTAGGCTATTTTTACATAGTTGACAATGGCAAAACTTTTTAGGTTTGTATCATTTTCATTTGGATAGAATTTTGATTAACTACATGACAATGATTAAGATATGAAGACGTTATAAATTAAATGGTTTCGTGAAAATGTGCATATGAAAACCATAACTGGCACACAGATCCTCAGACATGGTAAGATAAATTGGCATTCCACATGAGAGAGGTTGCCGACTCCCCATGTAGCCTATTACCAGCACCTTCAGGAGAGTAATGGCAGAATCAGCAAAAGCCAGCAGGAGCTGGAGCAGAATAGGTGGGTCAGGTTAATTGTTTTCTTCTTCTGGTTATCTAGATCTCTGTCGCACTCTTGAGGTATCAAATCGTAAGCTTAAAGCATCAGACAAGCTCAATGCATATAGTTGATTTTATTAAAACAGAGTGTCTCTATATATAGAAAAAAATATATGTTGAAAAATTGAGCAATAGATTTGTGAAAAGAACAGAAGACTTTCGGTCAACCAAGATGTTTTTGTTGTTGTCAGGGACAGCCCTAAATCAAATAATTGTGTTGATTTCAGTTGATTTGGCTATTAACTGGAAAAGTGTTTCATTAAGACAGGAGGCATTCTGCCCGTATTTGTTTTTTTTTTGCCTCTATCCATTTAAGTTAGTAAGGAGGACACCGGCATCTTTCGCAACCTTAATGGAGGATGTTTAATGTATAGCAGGGAAATTAGTGTGCTAGCCAATGTACAATGGCTGTTCAAACGATAGTGGCAACATCAAAAGACAGAAACAGCGACTACTAACGACTGTTCAGGCTAGAAATGATGCAGAGGCAGGCTGCTAATGGAGTCATGGCAGAGGGGAAGAGCCGAAGCGAGAGGGTTTACTCCACCCCAAATCTGTCCACATTAAGCAGGTCATTAATTATCAAGCAAGTGAGGAGTTTTTGCATGGGGGGGAATGAGTGTGGAATTTTGTCAGGATAAAAATGTATTGCCATTTTGATTTAAAAAAAGCCTAATTTGATCTAATATAAGTTTTGTAACACTTAGGTTATTACAAGTGTACTGCAGAAGGCTGGTGCGAGGAGGACCGCTAATAGTATTAGCTGGAATGGAGTAAATGGAATGATATCAAACACATACCTTAATACATTTCCATTGATTCCATACTAGAAGCCCATCCTCCCAAATGATGGTGCCACTGATATAAATATGATGCACTGACATCCTGGTAACTTTGAGGGAAAAAAACACTATCGGAGTTGTCCCTGTTGAAATTCAAGACTTCAATGCATATTCATGAGGATAGCATTAGCGTCTCATTCTCCATTGAATATTGTACGTTGACTTAAACACCCCTCGTCAAATATTCAAAAGAAAATTCAAATAACAAGGTATTTCCACCAATCCAAAGAGAGGAACAGGAATGAGCTTGACAGCCCTCCGTTCTGCTCTGTGGACATCAAATCCAATTTTTAGGGAGAAGACAAGCATCTCCTCATACAGTATATCTGGGGCGTTGTCATTACGGAAATCGTTCAGTTTTTAAAACAGAGCAAACGATTGTTTCTATTTGACAAATTCAGGTAGGTCCCTCCCGTTTCATTCGCTTCTGTTTACTAATGGTTTTGCAACATAATTGGCGTAACGAAGATGCCCGCAGCCATAGTTGCGTCACTACTTCTTAAGTCATCTACTTCTTATTTGGTGTGGTCAAGCTTGGCATCCAACGTTATGGTGAATTACCGCCACCTACTGTCCTGGAGTGTGGGCCAGTGACAGGGTGAAACTAAAACCTACCTGCCAGCCCCATTGCTCTTAAAATATATAAAATATTTGAGACTATATCTAAGGACGTTCTACTCTACTTATACTCGTTAAACTGATTTCCTGTATCCCCTTCTCCCTCATTCTAGATCGCAACCTCTTCACCTCTGATACTGCCCACACTGTTGCAATACATGCTCCACGGTCTCGGTTTCAAAGTCAAACACCCCGCCTATTGTACAATTTCTTCTTAAAATCTGTTTTTAACCCTAACCCAATGCTAACCTTATACCTAACCTTAAATTAATACCAAAAATCGACGTTTTGTTTTTATAAATGTTTACGATAGAGCCGATTGATTTTGTGGCTGTGGCAACTAGTGACAACCCCTGATCACCCCTTCAACATTGCTGCCTAGTTTTCTAACCACGTTACTTAAGCTAGCTTCCTGCAGCACTGAATTAAATCCTAAACAATGCAAATATTTTTAAAATGAATGTTGAATACTGAGAAAGTAACAAACCTGCTCTATACATCTTTATCTCAGGTTTCAGGATGATGTCAAGCAGCCCCTGTATACGTCGGTTGTCCTCTTTCGATAGATAAACGTTGTCCTGGTACTCTGATATCGTTTTTGCAACGGCTCTGAATATCTCATCCGCAGGCCCTGTACATCGTTGGTTAAAAATCACTCTCAACAACTCCAATTTAGACATTTTTTCAGATATGCCCATGGCTAGTTCGTATTGCGTTCCGTCACCCGTGAAGCCTACAAGAGTAATGAAGAACTTCCGGGGCAAGTTATTTTAATCCTTCAAAGTAAGAATATTATGTGAAACTGTAAAATTAACAATAAAAGCAAAAATGGAATTAACATTTTATACTAGTATTACAACTCACGGATCTCTTGAAGTAATGTGGTAATTGTTTAATAAAAAAATAAAAAAACAGGATTCCCACTCTTCAAGAAATCACTCCATAACCTTTCCATAAAATGTTTTATTGACTTACAAGGATGAAAATTCTCATTTTTAAAAAATGTAACCTTTATTTAACTAGGCAAGTAAGTTAAGAACACATTTTTATTTACAACTACGGCCTCCCAAAAGGCAAAAGACCTCCCGCGGAGATGGGGGCTGTGATTATTTTTTTTTTTAAATTAGAGAATATATATATAATTATTTTTTAAATATATTTTTTTAAATATCAATTATTTTATTTTTATTTATTATATATATATATATATATATATATATATAAAGAGGGTTAAACACACGATAACTACACACCGAAGTAGGTATTATACATGTATGTGTAGATAAACAATGTATCAATTCCCTAGGTGAAAATCCAGTTTGTTCAGGTAGAGAATGGCTACTGGTGTCTAGTGGGCTGAACTGGAATCTAATGGTCTCTACTGGATTCAATAGGACCAGTTTAAGTGACCGTTTGAGCTAGACTCAGTTACAGCTTGCATCAATGTGGATTTCATCAGATCAAGATAATTGTATCACTATCGTTGGACCAATTATTTGACAGATATTGTGCAGTGATTGCCTGGCAGGGTTCACATGGAAAGTTATAAAATGAGACAAATATAATCAAGTTAAACTGTGAACAATAGTAACTTGTCTGTCTGATGCCCTTCCCTACACAGGGCACCGTCATGTTCCCGTGCATTCTCTCAATGTGTCTGCTTAAGCCTTTGTTTTGAAGCAATCATCACTTAGCCTATATAGTTTCTTCTTAGTTTTTATTCTCTAAAGACTATTCAATGCACTTTTGGCACTTAAGCATTTGACAGACACTTGTAAGATTCCTCCTGTGTGAATGTCTCACACACAGTAGCCACATTTCCATCCACAGTTTTTATGCGAGTTAAATCAAATCAAATGTTATTTGTCACATACACATGTTTAGCAGATGTTATTGCAGGTGTAGTGATGCTTGTGTTTCTAGCTCCAACCATGCAGTAATACCTAACAATTCACAACAATGCACACAACCTAAAAGGAAAATAATGGAATTAAGGAATATATCAATATTAAGATGTGCAATGTCAGAGTAGCATAGACTAAAATACAGTAGAATAGAATACAGTATATACACATGAGATGAGTAAAGTAGTATGTAAACATTAAACATGAGTAAAGTGACAAGTGTTCCATTATTAAAGTGGCCATTTCAAGTCCATGTACAGTGGGGCAAAAAAAGTATTTAGTCAGCCACCAATTGTGCAAGTTCTCCCACTTAAAAAGATGAGAGGCCTGTAATTTTCACCATAGGTACTCTTCAACTATGACAGACAAAATGAGGGGGAAAAATCCAGAAAATCACATTGTAGGATTTTTTATGAATTTATTTGCAAATTATGGTGGAAAATAAGTATTTGGTCACCTACAAACAAGCGAGATTTCTGGCTCTCACAGACCTGTAACTTCTTCTTTAAGAGGCTCCTCTGTCCTCCACTCGTTACCTGTATTAATGGCACCTCTTTGAACTTGTTATCAGTATAAAAGACACCTGTCTACAACCTCAAACAGTCACACTCCACTATGGCCAAGACCAAAGAGATGTCAAAGGACACCAGAAACAAAATTGTAGACCTGCACCAGACTGGGAAGACTGAATCTGCAATAGGTAAGCAGCTTGGTTTGAAGAAATCAACTGTGGGAGCAATTATTAGGAAATGGAAGACATACAAGACCACTGATAATCTCCCTCGATCTGGGGCTTCACGCAAGATCTCACCCCGTGGGGTCAAAATGATCACAAGAACGGTGAGCAAAAATCCCAGAACCACACGGGGGGACCTAGTGAATGACCTGCAGAGAGCTGGGACCAAAGTAACAAAGCCTACCATTAGTAACACACTACGCCGCCAGGGACTCAAATCCTGCAGTGCGGGACGTGTCCCCTTGCTTAAGCCAGTACATGGGCAGGCCCATCTGAAGTTTGCTAGAGAGCATTTGGATGATCCAGAAGAAGATTGGGAGAATGTCATATGGTCAGATGAAACCAAAATTGAACTTTTTGGTAAAAACTCAACTCGTCGTGTTTGGAGGACAAAGAATGCTGAGTTGCATCCAAAGAACACCATACCTACTGTGAAGCATGGGGGTGGAAACATCATGCTTTGGGGCTGTTTTTCTGCAAAGGGACCAGGACGACTGATCCGTGTAAAGCAAAGAATGAATGGGGCCATGTATCGTGAGATTTTGAGTGAAAACCTCCTTCCATCAGCAATGGCATTGAAACGTGGCTGGGTCTTTCAACATGACAATGATCCCAAACACCGCCTGGGCAATGAAAGAGTGGCTTCGTAAGAAACATTTCAAGGTCCTGGAGTGGCCAGTCTCCAGATCTCAACCCCATAGAAAAACTTTGGAGGGAGTTGAAAGTCCGTGTTGCCCAGCAACAGCCCCAAAACATCACTGCTCTGCAGGAGATCTGCATGGAGGAATGGGCCAAAATACCAGCAACAGTGTGTGAAAACCTTGTGAAGATGTACAGAAAACGTTTGACCTCTGTCATTGCCAACAAAGGGTATATAACAAAGTATTGAGATAAACTTTTGTTATTGACCAAATACTTATTTTCCACCATAATTTGCAAATAAATTCATTAAAAATACTACAATGTGATTTTCTGGAGAGAAAAAAAATGCTCATTTTGTCTGTCATAGTTGAAGTGTACCTATGATGAAAATTACAGGCCTCTCATCTTTTTAAGTGGGAGAACTTGCACAATTGGTGGCTGACTAAATACTTTTTTTTTTGTCCCACTGTATAATGGTCAGGATAAAGATGGGTTAATAATTTAGCAATCAGGGGGGCAGAGAACTGCAGCAAAAATGGATCAAGCATATTAGCCCCAGGGGATTTTTTAATATTATTATTTAAAAAAAAAAATACACATCAATCTTAAGCAAAGCATCTAGTACATCACAGATAGTAAATTGTTGAAATAAACAAAGATTCACTATAAGTTGACGGGTTAACAGTCGTGTCAGCTGGATGGTGGCAGAGGGAAGAGCAGTTGATTGACTTACCAGGATCAATTAAACCAGTTTTTCTCAAGTAAAAAGCCTGCCGAGATAAAAAAGATGATTAAAAGCATCACTGATCCCATTCTTCTCAGTTATGATGCCAGAGGCCTGCCTTGGCACGGAAGAAGAGGAATGTGTTCTATTCAGCACATTGACTGTTTTCCAAAACGTAGAAGGATCACCAGCAGAGTCAGAGATTGCTTGATTAAGCTTCTGAAATCGAGATAGGACATCTGTTTCTCAATTGTCTGAAAGATTGTCAGTCCACTACAAAGTCAGTTTCCTTGAATTGGCCCAGGCCTGATTTCTCATCTGAATGAGCTCAGATTCAAGCCAAGGGTTGGATCAATCTTTGACTCTGAATTGTTTAAAAAGGGTGTGTGTATCTGCCAGAGGAATAAATATGGAGAATACATTTTCTAGAGCCAACTCAGGGTCAGGAACACAGGAGACGATGGCTAAATCAGAGTAGAACGTGTCATGTTATGATGAACTTCACAGGGTGGTGAAAGTGCATGGTATGAGCTTGATGCTCCTTTCTCAAAAATATTGAGGGTCTTATTGACATGAAGATCAATGAATACAAATATTCTCACTCTTATCCATAATAAATCTCATCATGAAGGCTAGCCTTCCCGCACAGCCTACCCTGTCTCTGCGACCTGTTGGTTAGAGAGCACGAGCCAAGACCAGAGTAGGCACATTTGCTATTTAAAGCAACAGTTTGTGACAAAACTATTCACAAAGTTAGATTTTTATTTGGTACATGAAAACATAAGCGAAAATGTACATTGTGTGCACCACGTCATCACACACTGATTGTTATCCACAACAAGTCTGCTTGGTGGAAACTGGTGGGAAAATGCGCATATTTTCTTTATGCAGAATTTAGAATATTCACATTAATATCTGTCGCCAATTGAATGGAAACCTAGCTAATGTTAAAGAAAGGCAGTTATGAAATATTTGCAAGTCATGGTAGCATGTGGTTCCTGCTCTTGGTCTCCTCATATTCTTACAATTATTGAAACATTTACAACAATCCTGACAGCGATATAGTTTATAGCTCATGTGATTTATCCTCACATGAACTCATGTGACTACCACCAGTGCTGAAAGATGTGCTACTATAGCAACAATTATATGATTTCCCTTGTGTGAATCCTCATGTGCACGGTCAGACTATCTTTACGCCGAAAATATTTGCCACAATAATGACAGGAATAACATTTCTCTGTGTGAATCCTAACGTGAGACCTCAGATTACTAGGACGAGCAAAACATTTGCCACAGACCTGGCAGCAAAGTGGTTTTTCCCCTGTGTGAATCCTCATATGAAGTGTCAGATCACCAACTCGATAGAAACATTTGCCACAATCATGACAGCGATGAGGTTTCTCCCCTGTGTGAGTCTTTCTGTGATAGTTTAGATACCCAATTTGAGTAAAACATTTGCCACATTCATCACAGCGATGCGGTTTCTTTCCTTTGTGGGCCTTCCTATGAGCATCCAGTTTTCCCATCTGAGTGAAACGTTCACCACAATCACTACAGCAAAATGGTTTCTCTTCTGTGTGACTCATTTGCACTGGTGACCTTAGATCCATGGTTTTTCTACCCTTCGAGCTTTGTCCTATTTCTGTCCATGTCTTCTTCAATTTGCACTGGGGATGAGAGTCACTGGTTGGCTCTGAGGAATTATCTTCCTTAGGTTCTGTTTTGATCTGTTCAGTTGAGGCCATTGTGTCTTCATATTCTTCACTTTGGGTTTGTGAGGACTGAGTTGAGTACTGATCATAGTCACTTTTCACCCAGGCAGGAGTGAATACAGAGTCTTCCTCCTCCTGGATGATCCTGAATTCCTCCTGTTCCTCTTTAATCTGTATGGGGTTCCAGTCATCTTGCCCCAGGATGGGGCTCAACTCCTGCTTACAATGCTGCTGCTCAGGGAGAAACTCCACTTCAGAGACATTGAACTGCTGGAAATCTGAAGGGAAGGAGAAAGGATGAGTTAGAACTGAAATGCTAATTAGCTGGTTTTAGCAACGCTAGTATTTACACACAAGCAATGCTAGGAATTAGTTGGGTTTTTTAAATTAAAAAACAGAAGTCTGCCTGAGGACAGAAGTTAAATTAAACTTAAACTGACTTAAATTTGGAAAAAAAACATAATAGAACATAAATTAAACAGACTTTCCAAACATGGGTCTGTTGTAGACCCACTTCCTCTTCGCTTACCTCATGTCAAAATTAAAAGTCCTGCACATGCACCATACCTGCACAGAAAAAAATCAACAAGTTGTGGGGGACTTTTATTTTTTTTACGTGAGGTAAGCAGAGAGGAAGTGGGTTACAACAGACCCATGTTTGGAAAGTCTGTTTAATTATACATTCCATTAGATTTTTTTTTAATTCCCCCTGCATAAGGACCAAACTTACAGACAATTGACAGAGTAAATAGAAATATCATTTTATTTCACTATTCAGCTTTTTTTCAAGCTAATTCCCATCAACGCTGTTGTGCAAATACTAGCGCTGCTAAAAACATTTACACACCGATTAGATAGGTGCTTATGCGCCATCTGACATAACGGGGTCTAGGATAGGATGGCACAACCTTCTTTTTTTAAGATAGTTCAGGATTTCACTCTCATGGGGTGGCAGGGTAGACTAGTGGTTAGAGTGTTAGACTCATAACCGAAAGGTTGCAAGTTCAAATCCCCAAGCTGACAAGGTACGAAACTGTCATTCTGCCCCTGAACAGGCAGTTAACCCACTGTTCCTAGCCCGTCATTGAAAATAAGAATTTGTTCTTAACTGACTTGCCTAGTTAAATAAAGGTTAAAAAAATAAAAATCTGTATTGTTGTCGATTGACCCAAACAGTTTTTCAAGTGTGTATAACGGGCAATAATTTTACCAGTAGCCGCAATCTGACTCTAATGATTATAATGGAAGGCGCATTGCTCAATACTGGTCTAAACACCACTAATGGTCCATTTAAAGAAAGCAAAGGTAGTGCAGCGTGCGACTGTATTCAGTAATCTAAAGAACTAAACTTTTGCATAATTGGTCAGCTGTTCAATTAAGTTCTGGATCCCAAAAAGGTGTATTACTGCCACCAACTAGACGGGGTTGGAAAAAAACAAGGTATAAATAAAACCCATACGTGATAGAGAAAATGTATTTAATCCACCCACAATAAAACACCCCAAATCTCCCACTTCCTTCAAAACTCCATATCTCCCTTCTCAGACTCTATGACCTGAGAGGGTGGTTTGGCTTGTGACAATACTCCATGCAACTCCTTCGCCGAGAAGTATTTCATTTCCAAGAACCGCTCTGCCCCGTCCACAATGACATCAATGTTTCTGGACTTCCTCTCCACCTTGGCAGTGCCATTAATCCCCATAGCTATAAAAGGCCACATTGTTAACCTTTAACATATCTGGGTCTTGCTGTTGAACAGCAAACCCTGCAGCCTTCAGTGAAGGCCTATCCACCACCATGGACTCTTCAGGAGCGCCATTCGAACCCTCAACCCTTTTAACAGCCACGTCATGTGAAATGCATTGGACTGCCCCGAGTTTGGCCAGCTCATACTTCTTCACCCTTGTTGGGCATTCATGGTTCCCACCCCAATTGCAACAGGTCACATTTTCATCACTTTTAAAACGTATGATATGATCTTTTCCACAACTTGAACATCTTGGCTTCTCCCTTTTGCAAACATGTCCAAAATCTTTACAATCACACTGCATTGGTCTTGGAACAACAACAAATACAATTCTTAGGAGATCTTAAAAACATTTTGTTCTAGGGAGATAATATCAGTCAGTTAACATTACCCTTATCAATTCTGTGTGCTTGTTTTTTTATTAAATAAATGCTTCAAATTCACAAGAATCTTCATCAGGTAATGTAACATATCTCAAAACAAAATGTATGAAATCTCTTAAAGGGGCATTTATATTTTTATTTTATTTTCTCTTCATATTCATCATCTCCAGCCTCTCCTAAAACGATTTAATTTTAAATATACTAAAGTATCAAAAGTTAATGTAATTGCTCAAATATACTTAAGTATCAAAAGTAAAAGTACAAATAATTTCAAATTCCTTATATTAAGCAAACGGCACAATTTTCTTGTTGTTCTTTTTTTTACAGATAGCCAGGGGCACACTCTAACATTATTTACAAAATAAGTATGTGTTTAGAGAGTCTGAAGATCAGAGGAAGTAGGGATGTTCTCTTGATAAGTGCGTTAATTGGACCATCATCCTGTCCTGGCATTCAAAATTAAACTAGTACTTTTGAGTGTCAATGTATGGAGAAAAAGTAAAAAGTACATTACTTTCATTAGGAATGTAGTGAAGTAAAAGTTGTCAAAAATATAAACAGTAAAGTACAGATACCCATACAAACGTCTTATGTAGTACTTTAACGTATTTTTACTTTACACCACTGCCATTGCTCTCTATTTGGAGTACAGCGCTACCGGTGAGAGAGAGAGATCAACTTGACCATTTCTTAGTTTACGATTAGGGCAAAGGCTGACAACAAATCGATAGCCCACCTTTGTCATCGTGAGTGTCGTCCGCATCATCGGCATTGGCCGTGGGGTAATTGCCCGAAGGACTGTTGTTTATTGGTGAGCCGCTGCTGACAGGCGTCTGACCTCCTTTGCCACTCACCGACATGTACCTCGACTCGGTCAGGCTGAGTTGCTTCTCTAGCATTTTGATTTGCTCTTTGCTTTGAGAGACTTCTACACTTAACGCTCCACAGCAATCCTCTACTAATTTGCAAATCTCTGTCACCGCAGCGGAGGCTAGAATATCCATGACGGAGCTTATCCGTTGACGCAAACCACTCGTCTCAGACATTTTAAGCCCTTGTTTTTGTGAAACCGGTCACAACTACTGTAGAACTACTATGAAGATGAAAAACCTTTACAAAAAAAAATGTTTTACCCAGCTTGTTCAATAAATAGTAATATTTGTAAGAATATATGGCTTATTGTCAACACTTCGCCATCTTCGATAACTGTGACCTTCCTTGCGAGCGCATCCGGTTAGAGTTAAGATAGACAAAGCGCCACCTACCGCGTGGAGACTGGAAGGCGCATTACTCAGATAAATATTTGAGTACTTAACGTTGTATTTGTAGAATTATCTTACGGTAGGAATTATTCATATAGTTTGCTGAATCGCTGTTTAATATTGAGTAAATCATGGCTTGTATTATGGTTATTGGTTATCATGTTATCAACTTGAATAAAGGATCTATCACTGGAGTAATCTTAACCTCAGACAAACTATGAGGTTATATTAGTCTCAAGATCTAGTGCAAAGCTAAATGCAAAAGTCCTGCAGAAGCATATACAAAACTTCTGACAGTTATCAACTTTTGTTGATAATATTATATATATATATATATATATATTAATCCTGCAGGATTCCTACACAATTCCTTCACAGAGGCCCAAATTCCTGTAAGATTCCCGTGGAACTTTTTAGTAAGGGATTTGTTTTTTCTTTCCTTGTTTTTCCCTGTTAACCATCCTCATATTCATTCATCCTAACATCCATTCATCTTAATATCCATATATCATTCATCCTGTAATATCCTTTCATGATTCAAACTGCAATAATAAAATGGCACCAGACCATTCAACATGATAGCCTCAACTCAAACCAGCAACAGTTACAGTGGGGCAAAAAAAGTATTTAGTGAGCAACCAATTGTGCAAAATTAGCTTTTCGGTTTAAAAACATGTACTTACCTGTCCATCTTTCATACCCCGCTGCGGTCTCCTGTTGACTGACTCTTAAAACATGATTCCTCACCAACATATTTTTCAGTGTTGGAACCAAAAACAGATGTACAGATGAATCTTATGTTTTGACAAAGTAGACACTAGTTTAATGCTAAAATATAAAGAAATACGAATAATAGACATTAAATAAACATGTATTGACGTGAACAGTAAAACACTTTGTTGCAGTGATACACTTGGAATGAAAACAAGACATGGTTTGAATAAATATATATTAAATTGCATATATTAGATTCATAAATACATACATCAAAGCAAACAAGACAACTAAATCTCGACCTCCATCCCTATATTGTCACACATATCGCATTAAAAGTCCAGCTCCACTGCCCTCTCTGGGTCCCGCAGCACATAACAGCAGTGGGTGCAGTGCTGGCAGAAGTCGCAGCACACACTTGGCACCTCCAACTCACGCTCCTGAGGGGAGCTTGCAGATGGACCACGCTCCCGCAGCGGGCACAGCAGATGGTGTTTTCAGCTACTTGTATTTGAAAAATAAAATAAAATTGATGAGCGTGGAGGTATTACGTCAACAATAGTAGTTGATACAACTGAGAGAAGATTGTGAAGTACCTGAGGGTGGCGTGACAGAGGTGGCCGTAGGAGCTTTTCTTTTCTCGTTAGTATCGTGGCAAGGAACCAAAACACGGAGCGGATTGAACTTCTTCAGGAAAACAGACCTAATGTAACATGTGGAAACAAACATCATTATATTTCCATCCAGAGTCACATTTATTTATTTTCCAAGCTATAGCACACAATATTTTACATACAGCAGGTTTTTAAAGCCCGAAGTATTATCTGCTTCATGTTTTCATTTTTGGAAACATGGAAAGAATATTGCGATACTGCTATCGCAACAGCCCTATTAGGCAGAGCATGTCTCATGCTCCTCCTCTAGAGGAAGCTACAGGGGTTTTTGAAGGAGGTGGAAACTGGTGCTAAGGGCTATAGATATATGAAGAAAATAAAAAAAGTGTTAAACATAGCAGTTTATAAAACACATGCATAACAGTAACTATTTAATCATTTATCATGTTTACCTCTGGAAGTGGTGGTTTACTAGTATGGAGAAAACTGTTCTATATCACAAAAACCTGGAAGTGATTTGAATTTATCATTTTTTTTAAATGGACAATTTTTTTGAAATAAATCGCTTTTTCTCTTTAGTTTATTGAGAGGTAATTGGAAGTAGATTCAAGATTTGCAATCTGCGATTGGTACATCCATTTTTTTTAACCTTAAAATGAATAATATACCCATGGATTCTTGAAGAATATAATTTATGGATGCCTCGAACCCCAAATATAAGCTTGTTTTACTACAGTGTTTCTAAACAATGTAATTGTAAACAAACACTTTATAGCCTCAACATGTTTAAAACTGTCAATTTGATATCATAGCTGGTCAGTCCTTTTCACCCATAGCGCTGTCTATGAATTTGATAGTGGTTCCATTTAGCAAGCCTCACCCCTTTACCAAAACAGTGATGGGGTACCTGCTTTGTTATTGTTTGAACTGCAAATTGCTCCATTCAATTCAAATTCACTGTAACCCTGCTGTCTAAAGGCTGGATAACCTTACCCCCCCCCCTCATTCCTTCCAGATTCCTTGCAGCTCTCTCTTGCTGTCTCTGAAGAGGAGGTTCTCCCTGAGCATCAGCACTGTGAGCAGGAGTGGAGCTTCAGTCTGGGGCAAGAGAACACTGAAGCCACACAGATTAAAGAGGAAGAGGGGCAAATCAGTCAGGAGGAAGAACAGCTTCAAGAGCTCTTTGATACCAAACACAATATTCACTCCTGCCTGTGTGACAAGTAAATGTGGTCAGGAGGACCCCTTGACTCCTCCTCAAATCCAGACTCTGGAGAACAGAGAGTGTGACCCTAAACAAGTGAATCTCACACCTTTTGGCACTGTGACTCAGCTAAAGGCTCTCAATATTCCCTGTGACCCTCCAAATAATCAAAACGATGCATCCAGCCACAGCACAGACGAAAGCAGCGACCCAATAGGACTCGACAGCTGCCCAACATTAGATCCCAGCCCACCATTGGATCACAACCCATCATTTAAGAAACATAAAAACTCTCAGCTGCCATGACTGTGGTGAAACCTTTGCTCTAAAATCTGACCTGCAGATGCATGTGACTCTCGCCAAGAAGAAACCCAGTGAATGCCAATTCTGCAAAAAATTTCTACAAATCTACCTGCAAACTGAAGGCCCATGTCAGACTGTGTCATGGTGGGAAAACCAGCACATACCCCGTTTTTGACAAGACCTTCAAACTTGAAGGAGTTCTGTCCAAGCACATGATGATTCACACAGGAGATAAACAATTTAGCTTTGGTGACTGCAAGAAAAGCTTTAATCACAGGGGGAACCTAACTCAACATATACGGACTCACACAGGGGAGAAATCAGACCTCCACAAGTCTGGTTCATCCTTGGAAGCAATTTCCAAACGCCTGAAGGTACCACGTTCATCTGTACAAACAATAGTACGCAAGTATAAACACCATGGATCCAACCAACCATCACACCGCTCAGGAAGGAGACGTGTTCTGTCTCCTAGAGATGAATGTACTTTGGTGCGAAAAGTGCAAGTCAATCCCAGAACAACAGCAAAGGACCTTGTGAAGATGCTGGAGAAAACGGGTACAAAAGTATCTATATCCACAGTAAAACAAGTCCTATATCGACATAACCTGAAAGGCCACTCAGCAAGGAACCGCCATAAAAAAGCCAGACTACGGTTTGCAACTGCACATGGGGACAAATATCGCACTTTTTGGAGAAATGTCCTCTGGTCTGATGAAACAAAAATAGAACTGTTTGGCCATAATTACCATTGTTATGTTTGGAGGAAAAAGGGGGAGGCTTGCAAGCTGAAGAACACCATCTCAACTGTGAAGCACGGGGGTGGCAGCATCATGTTGTAGGGGTGCTTTGCTGCAGGAGGGAATGTCCTTCACAGACTGGTGCATTTCACAAAATAGATGGCATCATGAGGTAGGGAAATTATGTGGATATATTGAAGCAACATCTCAAGACATCAGTGAGGAACTTAAAGTTAGTTCGCAAATGGGTCTTCCAAATTGACAATGAACCCAAGCATACTTCCAAAGTTGTACCAAAATTGCTTAAGGACAACAAAGTCAAGGTATTGGAGTGGCCATCACAAAGCCCTGACCTCAATCCTATAGAAAATGTGTGGGCAGAACTAAAAAATAGTGTGCGAGCAAGGAGGCCTACAAACCTGACTCAGTTACACCAGATCTGTTAGAGGAATGGGCCAAAATTCACCCAACTTATTGTGGGAGCTTGTGGAAGGCTACCCAAAATGTTTGACACAAGTTAAACAATTTAAAGGCAATGCTACCAAGTACTAATTGAGTGTGTGTAATCTTCTGACCCACTGGGAATGTGATGAAAGAAATAAAAGCTGAAATAAATAATTTTCTACACTATTATTCTCACATTTCACATTCTTACAATGAAGTGGTGATTCTAACTGACCTAAGACAGGGACGTTTTACTAGAAGTAAATGTCGGGAATTGTGAAAAACTGAGTTTAAATGTATTTGGCTAAGGTGTATGTAAACTTTAGACTTCAACTGTAAATAGAAAGGGAGATTGTCCACTCACCGTTTTACTGCTTCCAAATATTATGCTTTACACACAGTACCAGTCAAAAGTTTGGAAATACCTTTTCATTCCAGGGTCTTTGTTGATTTTGACTATTTTCTACATTGTAGAATAATAGTGAAGACATCAAAACAATAACACATATGGAATCATGTAGTAACCAAAAAAGTGTTCACAAATCAAAATATATTTTATATTTGAGTTTCTTCAAAGTACTCTCCCTCTGTCTTGATGATATCTTTGCACACTCTTGGCATTCTCAACCAGATTCATAAGGTAGTCACCTGGAATGCATTTAAATTAACAGGTGTGCCTTGTTAAAAATGAATTTGTGGAATTTCTTTAAATCTTAATGCGTTTGAGCCAATCAGTTGCCAATCAGTTGTGTTGTTACAAGGTATACAGAAGATAGCCCTATTTGGTAAAAGACCAAGTCCATATTATGGCAAGAACAGCTCAAATAAGCAAAGGGAAACGACAGTCTATCATTACTTTTAAGACATGCAGGTCAGTCAATCCAGAAAGTGCAGTCGCAAAAACCATCAAGCGCTATGATGAAACTGTCTCTCTTGAGGACTGCCACAGGAAAGGAAGAGCCAGAGTTTCCCCTGCTGCAGAGGAAAAGTTCATTAGAGTTACCAGCCTCAGAAATTGCAGCCCAAATAAATGCTTCACGGAGTTCAAGTAAAAGACACATCTCAACATCAACTGTTCAGGGGAGGCTGCGTAAATCAGGGCTTCATGGTCGAATTGCTGCAATGAAACCACTATTAAAGGACACCAATATGAAGAAGAGACTTACTTGGGCCAATAAACATGAGCAATGGACATTAGACCGGTGGAAATCTGTCCGTTGGTCTGATGAGACCAAATTTGAGATTTGTGATTCCAACCGCCGTGTCTTTGTCAGACGCAGAGTCGGTGAACGGATGATCTCCTCATCTGTGGTTCCCACCGTAAAGCATGGAGGAGGTGTGATGGTGCAGGTTGATTGCCGGTGTCTCGAGTCTTCTGGGGTATGACGCTACAAGCTTGGCACACCTATATTTGGGTGAGTTTCGCTCATTCTTTGAAGATCCTCTCAGGCTCTGTCAGTTTGAATGGGGAGCGTCACTGCACAGCTATTTTCAGGTTTCTCAGGAGATGTTTGATCTGGTTCAAGTCCGGTTTCTGGCTGGGCCACTCAAGGACATTCAGGGATTTGTCCCGAAGCCACTCCTGTGTTGTCTTGGCCGTGTGCCTAGGGTCATTGTCCTGTTAGAAGGTGAACCTTCGCCCCAGTGTGAGGTCCTGAGCGCTCTGGAGCAGGTTTTCATCAAGGATCTCTCTGTACTTTGCTCCTTTCATCTCTCCCTCGATCCTGACTAGTCTCCCAGACCCAGCTGCTGAAAACCATCCACTGCATGATGCTGCCACCACCATACTTCACCGTAGGGATGGTGCCAGGTTTCCTCCAGACGTGACGCTTGGCATTCAGGCTAAAGAGTTCAATCTTGGTTTCCTCAGACCACAGAATCTTGTTTCTTATGGACTGAGAGTCCTTTAGGTGCCTTTTGTTCATAAATGTTCATAAATGACCAGCATGGCAGAACAGTTGAAACTGGAGCAGCAGCACGGCCAGGTGGACTTGGGATTGCAAGGAGTCATCATGTCAGGTAGTCCTGGGGCATGGTCCGAGGGCTCAGGTCCTCCGAGAGAGAGAAAGAAAGAGAGAAAGAGAGAATTAGAGAGAGCACACTTAAATTCACACAGGACACCGAATAGGACAGGAGAAGTACTCCAGATATAACAAACTGACCCTAGCCCCGACACATAAACTACTGCAGCATAAATACTGGAGGCTGAGACAGGAGGGGTCAGGAGACACTGTGGCCCCATCCGAGACACCCCCGGACAGGGCCAAACAGGAAGGATATAACCCCACCCACTTTGCCAAAGCACAGCCCCCACACCACTAGAGGGATATCTTCAACCACCAATTTACCATCCTGAGACAAGGCCCTCTACCATAAAGGCCTGATTAGTGGAGTGCTGCAGAGATGGTTGTCCTTCTATAACGTTCTCACATCTCCACAGAGGAACTCTGGAGCTCTGTCAGAGTGACCATCAGGTTCTTGGTCACCTCCCTGACCAAGGCCCTCCTTGAATTTACCACAGGTGGACTCCAATCAAGTTGTAGAAACATCTCAAGGATGATCAATGGAAACCAGATGCACCTGACCTCAATTTTGAGTCTCATAGCGAAGGTTCTAACTATTTATGTAATTAAGGTATGTTTTTTATATTTAATACATCTGCAAACATTTCTAAAATCCTGTTTTCACTTTGTAATTATGGGGTATTGTGTGTAGATTGGTACTTTTTAAAATGTATTTATTTATATACATTTTAGAATAAGGCTGTAACGTAACAAAATGTGGAAAAAGTCAAGGGGTCTGAATACTTTCCGAATGCGCTGTATGGGCAGTGTGCGTCACGGCCAGATAGGCTGCGTTTCCGCTGTCAATATTCCTACCATAACCAATTGCATTACCGCTAAATCCAGCTTTTGGTTGGTCTTAAATATCCCTATCAGTGCTAACTGATATTAGCACTTTGGATCATGTTTTTATGGACATATTTCAACCCCTCCCATCTTAGGCCAAGCAAGCTGATGTGAGACAAATCAATTGCCAAACCTGGTGTTAGGGCTGGAAAATGCCATTGGGCCTGTTTCTATGAGGAAATTTCAAACTAAAGTGCATTTTACACTAGCGCCGCCTAAACACCAGCCCAATATAGAGCCCTATGTGATAAAACAAGCAATGTATAGTGTAGAGAATCATTGTAGCATCTAAACAGCTGTGAAATATAATTTAAAAAACCAAAAATATTGTATTTTCAGCTGTTTTGAAGCTGGTGTACAATACCGAAAGTAAAAGACGCAATAAACTAAACGTAAGAACGGAAGCAGAGAAATAGTGCACATAGAACAGATCTACCACTTCTTAGACTTGCTTTCAATGAGAATGACACATTTATAACTTACATTTCTATGTGAATTTGGTCAGGTCAATAAAAAGTTAAATATTGCTGCTTTCATTTTTCCCCCATAGGTATGGCATAGATATTTAGGGCTCCTGAGTGGCGCAGCCGTCCAAGTCACGGCATGTCAGTGCTCGAGGCGTCGCTACAGACCCTGGTTCAATTTCAGGCTGTATCACAACTGGCCGTGATTGGGAGTCCCATAGGGTGGCTCACAATTGGCCCAGCGTTGTTAGGGTTTGGCTGGGGTAGGCCGTCATTGTAAATAAGAATGAGTTCTTAACTGACTTGGCCTAGTTAAATAAAGGTTCAATTAAAAAAATTAAAATGGCACCGTTCTCCATGCACGGTTATTTATAAACTGATAAGGGATATTGATAAGAGTATATACTTTATTACTGCGGAAAACACATGTGAAGCAAACTCAGATACAAATCAACGTGAATGTGTTTTTTTTCCCTTTTTCCCACTGTGCAGTATGGAATGCTGTCTTTATGAAGAATTGTAATTGTATGCTTATAACTTGCAGGATTGCAGATAATGTACACTATTTCCCCTATTATAATTATATTGTACAATACTTCAAACATTACCATTGAAGAACTGAATGTGTCAACTTTTAGAATTAGTATTTGTTTTTTTTGTTGCGTAAAGGCTCTGCAACCATATTTTTCCTTTTTAGTAGCCGAGGATTCACAAATACTTCCCTTTAACATAAATAATGTGCAATATCAGTGTGATTTTAAATCTACCTGATCAATATGCCTGTCTTTCATTGATCTCCATATTCTGAAAGCAGTCTCTTCCTTCTGTCCAAGAGTATTTCTCCTTCATTTTGACCCAATGCTGCTCGTTCGTGATATTGATTGGATCTTCTGGGAAGTAAACCACCAAGTCAGCCTTCTTCCACCTCACAAACATTTCACGACTGAGACCCTCTCTTACTGACCCCACTGCTGAAACCCTCATTCACGCCCTTGTTGTATCCGGCCTGGACTACTGCAACACTATTCTCTACCGACTCCCCGCCAAAACACTGGACAGACTTCAACACATTCAAAACACAGCCGCACAAGTCCTCTCACACACCAGACCTTGACCACAACTCTCATAAAACTTCACCGGCTCCCCGTTCACTACAGGGTCATCTTCAAACTGCTCTTGCTTGCATACGAAGCGTTCAATGGACACATACCTCACTGACCTCCTGCACCCATACACTCCCACCCGTTCACTGACCTCCTGTACCCATACACTCCCACCCGTTCACTGACCTCCTGTACCCATACACTCCCACCCGTTCACTGACCTCCTGTACCCATACACTTCCACCCGTTCACTGACCTCCTGTGACACTGACCTCCTGCACCCATACACTCCCACCCGTTCACTGACCTCCTGTACCCATACACTCCCACCCGTTCACTGACCTCCTGTACCCATACACTCCCACCCGTTCACTGACCTCCTGCACCCATACACTCCCACCCGTTCACTGACCTCCTGTACCCATACACTCCCACCCGTTCACTGACCTCCTGTACCCATACACTCCCACCCGTTCACTGACCTCCTGTGACACTGACCTCCTGCACCCATACACTCCCACCCGTTCACTGACCTCCTGTACCCATACACTCCCACCCGTTCACTGACCTCCTGTACCCATACACTCCCACCCCTTCACTGACCTCCTGTACCCATACACTCCCACCCGTTCACTGACCTCCTGTACCCATACACTCCCACCCGTTCACTGACCTCCTGTACCCATACACTCCCACCCGTTCACTGACCTCCTGTACCCATACACTCCCACCCGTTCACTGACCTCCTGTACCCATACACTCCCATCCGTTCACTGACCTCCTGCACCCATACACCTCCCATCCGTTCACTGACCTCCTGTACCCATACACTCCCACCCGTTCACTGACCTCCTGTACCCATACACTCCCACCCGTTCACTGACCTTCTGTACCCATACACCTCCCACCCCCGTTCACTGACCTCCTGTACCCATACACTCCCACCCGTTCACTGACCTCCTGTACCCATACACTCCCACCCGTTCACTGACCTCCTGTGACACTGACCTCCTGCACCCTGATACACTCCCACCCGTTCACTGACCTCCTGTACCCCATACACTCCCACCCGTTCACTGACCTCCTGTACCCATACACTCCCACCCCTTCACTGACCTCCTGTACCCATACACTCCCACCCGTTCACTGACCTCCTGTACCCATACACTCCCACCCGTTCACTGACCTCCTGTACCCATACACTCCCACCCGTTCACTGACCTCCTGTACCCATACACTCCCACCCGTTCACTGACCTCCTGTACCCATACACTCCCATCCGTTCACTGACCTCCTGCACCCATACACTCCCACCCGTTCACTGACCTCCTGTACCCATACACTCCCACCCGTTCACTGACCTCCTGTACCCATACACTCCCACCCGTTCACTGACCTTCTGTACCCATACACTCCCACCCGTTCACTGACCTCCTGTACTCATACACTGCCACCCGTTCACTGACCTCCTGCACCCATACACTCCCACCCGTTCACTGACCTCCTGTACCCATACACTCCCACCCGTTCACTGACCTCCTGTACCCATACACTCCCACCCGTTCACTGACCTCCTGTACCCATACACACCCGTTCCCACCTCCTGTTCACTGACCTCCTGTACCCATACACTCCCACCCGTTCACTGACCTCCTGTACCCATACACCTCCCACCCGTTCACTGACCTTCTGTACCCATACTGACCTCCCACCCGTTCACTGACCTCCTGTGACACTGACCTCCTGTACCCATACACTCCCACCCGTTCACTGACCTCCTGTACTGTTCACTGACCCATACACCCGTTCACTGACCTCCCACCCGTTCACTGACCTCCTGTACCCATACACTCCCACCCCCACTGACCTCCTGTACCCATTCCCACTGACCTCCTGTACCCATACACTCCCACCTGTTCACTGACCTCCTGTGACACTGACCTCCTGCACCCATACACTCCCATCCGTTCACTGACCTCCTGTGACACTGACCTCCTGCACCCATACACTCCCACCCGTTCACTGACCTCCTGTACCCATACACTCCCACCCGTTCACTGACCTCCTGTGACACTGACCTCCTGCACCCATACACTCCCATCTGTTCACTGACCTCCTGTGACACTGACCTCCTGCACCCATACACTCCCACCCGTTCACTGACCTCCTGTACCCATACACTCCCACCCGTTCACTGACCTCCTGTGACACTGACCTCCTGCACCCATACACTCCCACCTGTTCACTGACCTCCTGTACCCATACACTCCCACCCGTTCACTGACCTCCTGTGACACTGACCTCCTGCACCCATACACTCCCATCCGTTCACTGACCTCCTGTGACACTGACCTCCTGCACCCATACACTCCCACCCGTTCACTGACCTCCTGTACCCATACACTCCCACCCGTTCACTGACTTCCTGTGACACTGACCTCCTGCACCCATACACTCCCACCCGTTCACTGACCTCCTGTACCCATACACTCCCACCCGTTCACTGACCTCCTGTACCCATACACTCCCACCCGTTCACTGACCTCCTGCACCCATACACTCCCACCCGTTCACTGACCTCCTGCACCCATACACTCCCACCCGTTCACTGCGCTCCTCTGACACTGACCTCCTGTACCCATACACTCCCACCCATTCACTGCGCTCCTCTGACACTGACCTCCTGTACCCATACACTCCCACCCGTTCACTGCGCTCCTCTGACACTGACCTCCTGTACCCATACACTCCCACCTGTTCACTGCGCTCCTCTGACACTGACCTCCTGTACCCATACACTCCCACCCGTTCACTGCGCTCCTCTGACACTGGCCTCCCCACCAACCCTCGCACCAGATTTCGCTCCATGGGAGACCGACCATGATTTTAGTAGTGCAGCCCCCAATTCTGGAACACCCTCTCCATCTCAGAACCTCACAATCCATACACACATTCAAGTCCACACTAAAGAATGCCAAACATACCCTTGTAAAACTGACCATCCTACCAATCCTCGACTTTGGCGATGTCATTTACAAAATAGCCTCCAATACCCTACTCAACAAATTGGATGCAGTCTATCACAGTGCAATCCGTTTTGTCACCAAAGCCCCATATACTACCCACCATTGTGACCTGTGCGCTCTCGTTGGCTGGCCCTCGCTTCATACTCGTCGCCAAACCCACTGGCTCCATGTCATCTACAAGACCCTGCTAGGTAAAGTCCCCCCTTATCTCAGCTCGCTGGTCACCATAGCATCTCCCACCTGTAGCACACGCTCCAGCAGGTACATCTCTCTAGTCACCCCCAAAACCAATTCTTTCTTTGACCGCCTCTCCTTCCAGTTCTCTGCTGCCAATGACTGGAACGAACTACAAAAATCTCTGAAACTGGAAACACTTATCTCCCTCACTAGCTTTAAGCACCAACTGTCAGAGCAGCTTACAGATTACTGCACCTGTACATAGCCCACCTATAATTTAGCCCAAACAACTACCTCTTTCCCAACTGTATTTTATTTATTTATTTATTTTGCTCCTTTGCACCCCTTTGTATTTATTTCTACTTTGCACATTCTTCCATTGCAAAACTACCATTCCAGTGTTTTACTTGCTATATTGTATTTACTTTGCCACCATGGCCTTTTTTGCCTTTACCTCCCTTCTCACCTCATTTGCTCACATTGTATATAGACTTGTTTATACTGTATTATTGACTGTATGTTTGTTTTACTCCATGTGTAACTCTGTGTCGTTGTATCTGTCGAACTGCTTTGCTTTATCTTGGCCAGGTCGCAATTGTAAATGAGAACTTGTTCTCAACTTGCCTGCCTGGTTAAATAAATGTGAAATAAATAAATAAAGAGAGACCTTCACACAGGCATGTCCTAGCTTTTATCTTCTGTCTAGTTCACTTAAATGGTTAGTCTGTCCTTATGTTTTGTGTACTTTTATGTACTTGCTTATTTTAATGTGATTTTATAGCTTTTTTATTTATTTAAATGTGCTGATTATCTTGCTATGGACTCTATTCAGTCCCTCTCGCTGAAGCGTTACAGATTGTATGACAGGCATTTTGAAGGTCATTTCCGATGAGCCGACATATGCATTGTTTACCCTGAATGCAGTTTCTGCTAATGTGGGGACATTGAAATTTAAAAGAACTTCCGTAATACGGATCAAATAGAGCGTTATTTAAAGTGACTTTGGGTGTCTTGAAAAGCGCTTAAAATGCAAAGGATTACTATTATGTAATGATTTACTGTCGACTCCTGTTAAGTGCATTTTATATAAGTGCAAACTCTGGGCTCTATTGGATCCGTATCACGGAAGTTCAGCGTCACAATGTGATTGAAACGTAAAGGCAACGTTAGCGGAGACTGCGATTACTATATGTCGGCTCAACCTTTTACATTTTATATTGTTAAATCTGTGAGGCTTCAGCGATATAGATCATTTACATTTACATTTAAGTCATTTAGCAGACGCTCTTATCCAGAGCGACTTACAAATTGGTGCATACACCTTATGACAACCAGTGGAACAGCCACTTGCATCTAAATCTTGTTGGGGGGGAGAAGGATTACCTACCCTTACTTACCCTATCCTAGGTATTCCTTGAAGAGGTGGGGTTTCAGGTGTCTCCGGAAGGTGGTGATTGACTCCGCTGTCCTGGCGTCGTGAGGGAGTTTGTTCCACCATTGGGGGGCCAGAGCAGCGAACAGTTTTGACTGGGCTGAGCGGGAACTGTACTTCCTCAGTGGTAGGGAGGCGAGCAGGCCAGAGGTGGATGAACGCAGTGCCCTTGTTTGGGTGTAGGGCCTGATCAGAGCCTGGAGGTACTGAGGTGCCGTTCCCCTCACAGCTCCGTAGGCGAGCACCATGGTCTTGTAGCGGATGCGAGCTTCAACTGGAAGCCAGTGGAGAGAGCGGAGGAGCGGGGTGACGTGAGAGAACTTGGGAAGGTTGAACACCAGACGGGCTGCGGCGTTCTGGATGAGTTGTAGGGGTTTAATGGCACAGGCAGGGAGCCCAGCCAACAGCGAGTTGCAGTAATCAAGACGGGAGATGACAAGTGCCTGGATTAGGACCTGCGCCGCTTCCTGTGTGAGGCAGGGTCGTACTCTGCGGATGTTGTAGAGCATGAACCTACAGGAACGGGACACCGCCTTGATGTTAGTTGAGAACGTCAGGGTGTTGTCCAGGATCACGCCAAGGTTCTTAGCGCTCTGGGAGGAGGACACAATGGAGTTGTCAACCATGATGGCGAGATCATGGAACGGGCAGTCCTTCCCCCGGGAGGAAGAGGAGCTCCGTCTTGCTGAGGTTCAGCTTGAGGTGGTGATCCGTCATCCACACTGATATGTCTGCCAGACATGCAGAGATGCGATTCGCCACCTGGTCATCAGAAGGGGGAAAGGAGAAGATTAATTGTGTGTCGTCTGCATAGCAATGATAGGAGAGACCATGTGAGGTTATGACAGAGCCAAGTGACTTGGTGTATAGCGAGAATAAGAGAGGGCCTAGAACAGAGCCCTGGGGGACACCAGTGGTGAGAGCGCGTGGTGAGGAGACAGATTCTCGCCATAAAACCCTCTGTGTCAAGTGCGTTACACCGTTTTCACAGTCCCAATTCAACAACATTCTTTGTAACTATTTATATCTGCATTCTCTGGTTTAGCACACACTGTCACTTCAGTCCCAAACCAGTTTTTCTGGAGTCACGTGTGTTACAATGGACTTGTTTGAGTGGAAAGGCTGAAGCAACCGACTGCAAACGAAAGTCGAGTCAAGTTGGGGAGGTGCATCTGCTACAGCCGAAGGTTGGACACTGATGTGGTTTCCAACAGCGAGGCTCAGTGCAACATGGCAGTGCTGCCGTTGTTTATGAAAGTTGAAATAAACATGTCTCCAACCCTCATATCTCACACTCACAAACTGTAAATGTACTGAATGTGTGTACATTGTACCATCAATTGGGGAGAGATAGACTCAAAAATCACATTCATTTGTACATATCTGCTGTATACATATGAATTGCAGCAAAGCTGCTTCCTCTTTCAGTCATGGCTTTCGTCCCACTCGTGCGGGTCAAACAAAAACACTTGACAAGTAGTGCCTCCCACAATGCAGGCGATGACCGCAAACTGCAGCTGGCGAGGAGCAACTGCAGAAAATTGAAGTCGACTGCTGTCGAAACTTCACAACCTTTGATCACGTGGTTATTGTAAAGTTCATGTAGGCTCAAGTCGGATCCTTTTTGTCCTCATAATGCGATGTACTTTGAAAGGCTTGACAAAGGTGATCCACTCGAATGCGCCCAATGTGTTGTCTTTCAAATTAAGTTCATGCAGTGTGGGGCTCCACTCCTGCTTACAATGCTGCTGCTCAGGGGAAAGCCCCTCTTCAGAGACATTGAACTGCTGGAAACCTGAAGGAGAAAGGGTAAGTTAGAACTTACACGGTGATGAGACAGACGTTGATGGACTATCTGACATAAGCTCATGGGGTCTAGGATAGGATATGTTCAGGAATTGGCATCTTACCTGTACTGTCGTCTATTGACCCAAACAGAGCAATCATTTTACCATCAGCCGCAATCTGACTCGACTGATAATAATGGAAGGGGCATAGCTCAATACTGGTCTAAACACCACTAAAGGTCCATTTAAAAAAAGCAAAGGTAGTGCAGTGAGCGACTTTGTCTTCAGAGGTTGTATATCATTTCAATTGTTTATTCTATTTACAATTAAAACGATTCATATTGACTCGATTTGTGATGAGAATCATGATAGATATTCGCTAGATTTGAGACTTTTTTTGTTTATTTCGCTATATGAAACCAGGATGGATTGAAGAGTTAGAATATTAGACACCAAACCCTGATCAGACCAGGGAAATGCCAGTCAAATATCAGGAGGGAGATCGCTTGATTAACAGTGGCCTGCAGTTGAAGGGCTGTAGTGCAGACGGACCACAAACGCCTGCCAGCTGCGGGCCGGCAACTGTATGTCGGAGGCGGCACTAGTAAAGTGCATTAGCTGATGGAATAAAAAGGCTCTCATCATTAGCCATTGACAACATGGTGCTATTTAGCCGCAAGCAGCATATTTTTAACCAACATTTACATGGCGAAACTTTCTTCATTCTCGACTTGGAAGTTTTATAAGACATTTATTAGTGTCTTCTAAACTGCCATCGCTAGTTGCAGGTAGAACGTTTGAATTTAGAAAATGCTCTGTTATTAAATAAAATACATTTTTGCTCCATTAAATAATCCAACAATGTAGAGTGGGGCAAAAAAGTATTTAGTCAGCCACCAATTGTGCAAGTTCTCCCACTTAAAAAGATGATAGACACCTGTAATCTTCATCATAGATACACTTCATCTATGACAGATGAAATGAGAAAAGAAAATCCAGAAAATCACATTGTAGGATTCTTTATGAATTTATTTGCAAATTATGGTGGAAAATACGTTTTTGGTCACCTACAAACAAGCAAGATTTCTGGCTCTCACAGACCTGTAACTTCTTCTTTAAGAGGCTCCTCTGTCCTCCACTCGTTACCTGTATTAATGGCACCTGTTTGAACTTGTTATCAGTATAAAAGACACCTGTCCACAACCTCAAACAGTCACACTCCAAACTCCACTATGGCCAAGACCAAAGAGCTGTCAAAGGACACCAGAAACAAAATTGTAGACCTGTACCAGGCTGGGAAGACTGAATCTGCAATAGGTAATCAGCTTGGTTTGAAGAAATCAACTGTGGGAGAAATTATTAGGAAATGGAAGACATACAAGACCACTGATAATCTCCCTCGATCTGGGGCTCCATGCAAGATCTCACCCCGTGTGGTCAAAATGATCACAAGAACGGTGAGCAAAAATCCCAGAACCACACGGGGGGACCTAGTGAATGACCTGCGGAGAGCTGGGACCAAAGTAACAAAGCCTACCATCAGTAACACACTACGCCGCCAGGGACTCAAATCCTGCAGTGCCAGACGTGTCCCCCTGCTTAAGCCAGTACATGTCCAGGCCCATCTGAAGTTTGCTAGAGAGCATTTGGATGATCCAGAAGAAGATTGGGAGAATGTCATATGGTCAGATGAAACCAAAATATTACTTTTTGGTAAAAACTCAACTCGTCGTGTTTGGAGGACAAAGAATGCTGAGTTGCATCCAAAGAACACCATACCTACTGTGAAGCATGGGGGTGGAAACATCATGCTTTGGGGCTGTTTTTCTGCAAAGGGACCAGGACGACTGATCCGTGTAAAATAAAGAATGAATGGGGCCATGTATTGTGAGATTTTGAGTGAAAACCTCCTTCCATCAGCAAGGGCATTGAAGATGAAACGTGGCGGGGTCTTTCAGCATGACAATGATCCTAAATACACCGCCTGGGCAACGAAGGAGTGGCTTCGTAAGAAGCATTTCAAGGTCCTGGAGTGGCCTAGCCAGTCTCCAGATCTCAACCCCATAGAAAATCTTTGGAGGGAGTTGAAAGTCCTTGTTGCCCAGCAACATCCCCAAAACATCACTGCTCTAGAGGAGATCTGCATGGAGGAATGGGCCAAAATACCAGCAACAGTGTGTGAAAACCTTGTGAAGACTTACAGAAAACGTTTGACCTCTGTCATTGCCAACAAAGGGTATATAACAAAGTATTGAGATAAAATTTTGTTATTGACCAGATACTTATTTTCCACCATAATTTGCAAATAAATTCATTACAAATCCTGCAATGTGATTTTCTGGATTTATTTTCTCATTTTGTCTGTCATAGTTGAAGTGTACCTATGATGAAAATTACAGGCCTCTCTCATCTTTTTAAGTGGGAGAACTTGCACAATTGGTGGCTGACTAAATACTTTTTTGCCCCACTGTATAGGCTACGCTGCCATTTTAGAGTGTATTTGTCTTCTCTCTTTGATCATTGAACAGCAACGCTTGATTTCTGAGTTGTGCACATGAAGTGCAGCCAATGTTCCCTCCAAATTCTTTCGGCGCTGAGCAAATTTCAGGTCTGCTGAGTGCAAACTTGAACCTTGTGAAAATTGAGCATTTACTGTGGACACTGAGGCTGTATCCACTTTAAGTTACAGTTTTAACAGTGGTCAAGTAGGCTGCTGTGGCAATTTGATTGTAATGTAGGCCTACCAGAGTGGTCTACCATCAAAAACAATGGAGAAAATACATCCCATAACATTTTAACATGGAAATAGCTGTTCTATCATTCAGGCTACGGTAGTAGACAATGTGTGGTGTTCAATGTAGGCCTACAATCTATTGAAAAAAACATGCAGGGCTTGACATTAACCTGTTTCTCCACTTGTCCTTCAGACAAGGAGGTGACTTAAAATGTTGCTGTGTTGTTTGATGCAAGAAACCACTTTACAAAATAAAATGCATCATTATTCCCATTACCATCATTACCATTATTACAGAGAATCAGAAAAATGATGCGCCCCTCTGCCTGTTGACTATTTAGCTTATTCAAGCCTGTCTCAAAATGTAACACTGCCCCTATAAGACAAACAAAAGCTCTTTACCCGACTCACTTTTCAAAGATGGCTAGAAATGCACACGTTTTGTGCTCTTGTAGGAAACAATCACTCCCCCATTGCTGACTACAAATGATCTATAACTGGGCTAATAACTCACTAACTGGGAAAGGACATGAACAAATGTGCACACGAGGCTACATGTAGCTCTCACTTTGATCTCAAAACAAGCACATCTACTCACGACCGCTCATGCTGTAAACACAGTCCAGTTCAAAGTGAATGGCACAGATCTATATATGGTAATGGTCTATTTGCATATAGGACTACTGCAGCTCTGGCTGGATCAAATCAAATTTATATATATAGCCCTTCGTACATCAGCTAATATCTCAAAGTGCTGTATGGAAACCCAGCCTAAAACCCCAAACAGCAAGCAATGCAGGTGTAGAAGCACGGTGGCTAGGAAAAATTCCCTAGAAAGGCCAAAACCTAGGAAGAAACCTAGAGAGGAACCAGGCTATGTGGGGTGGCCAGTCCTCTTCTGGCTGTGCCGGGTGGAGATTATAACAGAACATGTCTAAGATGTTCAAAGGTTCATAAATGACCAGCATGGTCAAATAATAATAATCACAGGCAGAACAGTTTAAACTGGAGCAGCAGCACGGCCAGGTGGACTGGGGACAGCAAGGAGTCATCATGTCAGGTAGTCCTGAGGCATGGTCCTAGGGCTCAGGTCCTCCGAGAGAGACAAAGAAAGAGAGAAAGAGAGAATTAGAGAGAGCATACTTAAATTCACACAGGACACCGGATAGGACAGGAGAAGTACTCCAGATATAACAAACTAACCCTAGCCCCCCGACACATAAACTACTGCAGCATAAATACTGGAGGCTGAGACAGGAGGGGTCAGGAGACACTGTGGCCCCATCCGATGACACCCCCGGACAGGGCCAAACAGGAAGGATTGGTTATGGCTCACCGGTCTGTGTAGAGTACGGGACTGAGTTGAAACCTGTCAATGCAATAGAATCCTACTCCGATGCGTTCTGCCTACAACAAAATGTATTGCATAGTTAGTTTTGAAAACTGAGTCTTGCATAGATCATTTTGTTTCGGGGAATTCACATGCAATCGGAGTTATTGGGAGTTTGGAGTTCCGAATGGGGAATTTCACTTCGACAACCCTCCAAGTCGTAATTACAAGTGTGAAACTCTGAAATAATGTTGTAACCTGAGTTGCCAAGTGGTGATGTTTCGCCACTGGCCTTTCACCTCTTCAACCTAAAGATGACAACAACTCAGTTTTGGACAATCACAAACGTATTTATCAATGTGGATAATGTAGCTAGTTTGACCATATTGTTATTGGCAACATTTGCTAGCTTATCTAGCTAGCTAAAATCGCATTGGCTGAAGAATTCAAAATGACCTGAAAACAATTATGTTTGACTTACGACCTCTTTATTGTGAAGTTTTCTCTGAGGAGCATGTAAATGCCAAGCAACAGCCACCTGGCCAAACTGCCCGGAGAGGGTGAAGGCCAATCGGTGCGCCTTATTGGCCACGCAGTGATGCACTTCCTGGTTGCCATGGATATGTGCATCTCTGACCTCTCCTTGACCTTTGCACTTTGACCTATCTGCCAGACAGCCACTCTCTAACACACAACCAGACAATTCAAACCAAGCGAGGACTTGGAACAAAAGCTCTATGGAACATTTCCACACATATTGTAACAATCACAGATTCAGCACTGTCATCTGTGCAGGGTAAAGGACAAAAGCAATCCAGTGACTCGCCAAAGTGTGTCTGGACTCAGACCATAGGACTGGGTGATGTTCTGATTGCATAATTGGGGCAGTGCAGGAGAGAGACACAGAAATAAAATATCTTCAGGCCACCAATGGAAAATGCCACACTAGCAACACTCCTCAATGACTGTCCTCTGGGTCATGTCTAGAAATTATGCAGCTAATGGCAAAGTGATTGCGTGTTTGAGTCACGTCAGGGAGAATTATTTTCATTTTGACTCGATCCCTAAGTTCTCCTAACCTGTCACTTCTGACACTAGCGGCATCCCATCTAGCCAAAGCCTGTCCTATGGGCTGGAGTCCTCAACTAGGGTGTGAAGGGCATATAAACACTGTTCGCCCCTGCACATGTATTATTGTTTGTGTTTCGTTTATAAGACAAAGCCGAATAGCATCATGGTAAAACAAAACAAAAATCGCAATACATAGGCTACTCTACTGTTCTATCGCACAAGCAATTATGTGCAATGATTTCCAAAGGGGGGGAAAAGTGTTCGCTGTTTGAAGTAATATCTTTGTTGTTGTAATATCTCAAAATGATGTAGCAGTATTACCATTACTGATTCCAGCTTTAAGTTTCCCAGTGCCATCATGATCCCTCTCAAAACGTATTACTTCCCAACCTTCAATCTCTCTCTCTCTCTCTCTCTCTCTCTCTCTCTCTCTCTCTCTCTCTCTATATATATATATATATATATATATATATATATATATATATATATATATATATATATATATATATATATATTATATATTATATATATATATATATATATATATATATATATATATATATATATATATATATTTATATATATATATAAATATATAAATTTAAGGGCTTTATTGGCATGGGAAACATTTGTAACATTGCCAAAGCAAGTTAAGTACATAATAAATCAAAGTTTATTATCTCTCTCTCTCGCTCTTGCGTTCTGTAACTCGTGGCACTACCTCTCCTTGCCACTTGGGGCCGCAATGGTAGAAGACATGGAAATGGTAGAAGACAGCACATACAGGGTGGATATGAAACTAGTACACAGTGGTAGAAAAAGAGCCAGATTGTCATACTTGAGTAAAAGTAAAGATACCTTCATAGAAAATGACTCAAGTAAAAGTCACCAAGTAAAATACTACTTGAGTAAAAGTCTAAAAGTATTTGGTTTTAAATATACTTAAGTATCAAAAGTACATCTCATTGCTTAAATATACTTAAGTACAAAAGTAAAAGTATACATTATTTCAAATTCCTTATATTAAGCAAACCAGACGGCACTATGTTTTTTAAATTTACGGATAGCTTGGGGCACACTCCAACACCCGGACATAATTTACAAACCAAACATGTGATGTTTAGTTAGTCTGCCTGACCAGAGGCAGTAAGAATGACAAGTGATGTTTTTTTCTTGATAAGTGCGTAGATTTGACAATTTCCTTTCCTGTTAAGCATTCAAAATGTAAGTATTTTGGGGTGTCAGGGAAAATTACATACTTTTCTTTAGGGATGCAGTGAAGTAAAAGTAGTCAAAAATATAAATAAAGTTAAGTACAGATACCCACTAAAACGTACTTTAATAGTACTTTAAAGTATTTTTACTTAAGTACTTTACACCACTGATAGTACACTTCTTCACACCACAGTCACACACACATAATTTATTAACTTCATGATTGTTCTCATGTACTTATAATGGAGTAAGTATTTCCCAAGGCACCCAAGCCATTCCAGAGTGTGCGTCCTGACACAAAGCACTTCTCTATTAAACAAACTTTGCTCACCCTGCTGTCAGACTGTGTGACTGAGAGGACAGCAATAATGAAAGCAGGAAGTTTGGGAAAGTGTGTTAACACTGCCTTTGAAAAGTTGCCATTGACAGAGGCAGAGAGGTAAGTTCCAAATGGCATGGTGATTTTTTGGTATGCAACCAAAGTGAATTAGCGCCTCCTGTCTGACAGCTCTCCATTAGCTGAGGGTTCTCCCGAGTGAAGTGGAGTGAAGTGGAATGGCGGGTACATCCCCCGGGAGGCCACTGGTCGAGCTCTGTTTCTTCTGGAGAGAGAGGGAGACACTGGTCTAGCTTTGTTTCTTCTGTCGAGAGAGAGGGAGACACTGGTCTAGCTTTGTTTCTTCTGTCGAGAGAGAGGGAGCCACTGGTCTAGCTTTGTGTCTTCTGGAGAGAGAGAGGGAGCCACTGGTCTAGCTTTGTTTCTTCTGGAGAGAGAGAGGGAGCCACTGGTCTAGCTTTGTTTCTTCTGGAGAGAGAGGGAGACACTGGTCTAGCTTTGTTTCTTCTGTCGAGAGAGAGGGAGCCACTGGTCTAGCTTTGTGTCTTCTGGAGAGAGAGAGGGAGCCACTGGTCTAGCTTTGTTTCTTCTGGAGAGAGAGGGAGACACTGGTCTAGCTTTGTTTCTTCTGTCGAGAGAGAGGGAGCCACTGGTCTAGCTTTGTTTCTTCTGTCGAGAGAGAGGGAGCCACTGGTCTAGCTTTGTGTCTTCTGGAGAGAGAGAGGGAGCCACTGGTCTAGCTTTGTTTCTTCTGGAGAGAGAGGGAGACACTGGTCTAGCTTTGTTTCTTCTGTCGAGAGAGAGGGAGCCACTGGTCTAGCTTTGTGTCTTCTGGAGAGAGAGAGGGAGCCACTGGTCTAGCTTTGTTTCTTCTGGAGAGAGAGAGGGAGCCACTGGTCTAGCTTTGTTTCTTCTGGAGAGAGAGATAGACACTGGTCTAGCTCTGTTTCTTCTGGAGAGAGAGAGGGAGCCACTGGTCTAGCTCTGTTTCTTCTGGAGAGAGAGGGAGCCACTGGTCTAGCTTTGTTTCTTCTGGAGAGAGAGGGTACCCCTGTTTACTCAGGCAGCCCAATTCTGATATTATTTCAACTAATTGGTCTTTTGAACAATCACATCAAAATTCTCATTACTTGGGAATTGAAATCACAACCTCTCGGTTGCTAGCAACCTGCATTTCCTGTTATGCCACTGGATCTGTGGGTATGATAAAAAAAATTAAGTTTATAACCAATAGACATTCTGTCATTTGTCCCTGTAGGGGAACCCTTTTGGATTCTACACAGAACCCTGTAATGAAGAACCCTCTGGTTCCGGTTAGAACCAATGACAGGTTCTACAGTTATACTTATAGGATACTTCAGATGTGCTTTAGGCACACTCTGTTAAAAATTACCAGTAATTTTATGGTAAGTTACCAGCTACTGTTCATTTTCCAGTAACTTAATGGCAGTTGGTCACTGGGAAGTTCATGTTTAATTTTTCAATAACTTACTGTCAGCTGGTTGCCATGTAGTAATACAAAATTAGAATAATTTCCAGGCAACGTACTCCAATTAGGTTACTGTGAAATGCCAAGGAAGCTCTTAAATGTCATATGCTGTTACAACAATTGCAGAACCCACAGTGTTAAAAGAGGTGCTTAACTTCTGACAACATAACCATCAAGTATGCCCCCAAATATGATATTGAGCCCTACTGGTTCATTGCCCCTACCTACATTTCAAAGCAGATGATTGTACCTTTTATTAAAAGTATTGGGTAGAAACATTTAGCATTATACTAGATTATCCACACATGTACCCTAAAATGAACAGACAAGTTCCATGAGTTCCTGTTCGTTCCTACCTTATGTGTACCTTTGACCTTTTTGTACCCCAGGGAACAACACTGTAGCTTAACCGTACTCTAATTTGGAGATTGTGTGGATGTATGTTCTTGGTAATAAAGTACCTGGTGGCACTGCTAACACATTAATGCCCTTCCACCCAAAAACTTGCAAGTTCAAATCCCCAAAGCATCTATACACACTTTACATTACATGTCCCGGAGCACTGTTATTTTTTTTATGTTGGTGTTGTCCGATAATCAGAAAATGATTTACTTGATTCAGGGCAACTTTTAGCAAAGTGCATAAATGTATTTTTTTGGCCATGAAATCTGTGATGTTGTCTCTTCTGCCACAGATCTGGAGGTGTAGCAGGAAATTTGGTTCATTACTATGCAAGTGTAACAGTAGTGCTTCCGTCCCTCTCTTCGCCTCGAACCTGGGACCCTCTGCACACATCAACAGGCACCCTCGAAGCATTGTTACCCATCGCGCCACAAAAGCCGCGGACCTTGCAGAGCAAGGGGAACCACTACTTCAAGGTCTCAGAACAAGTGAAGTCACCGATTTGAAACGCTATTAGCGCACAGCACCGCTAACTAGCTAGCCATTTCACATCAGTTACACGAGCGGTTTTGGGTTCAAATCCCAAGTGAGGTATAGACTAGTAATCAGCATTCAGCAGCATACTGTCATTTTACAGCAATAACACCTTAATTCAGCTGTAAAAAAAACTGTAACTTGTTGTTGTTCACCTTACTTTCACTGCAACCAGTTGTACTGTAAAATTACAGGAACTTTAACAGTGTAGCATTTCATGGCATAAACAGGAAACACAGTGAAGGAAAGAACAGGATGGTTCTTCACCACCATCACAGCAGTAAAGAACCCTTCCTGGTATGCTTTTATTTTACCCTTATCACCCTCATCCCTGACAAAGTACCCTTTTGTTTGATTGTTTTGTATATGCCGGTCCAGCATGGTCTAGCTCCGGGATGGGAAACTCCTTAGGGGAGTCCTTAGGGGGCCTGATTGGTGTCACACTTTTGCCCCAGCCACAACTAATCCACCTTATTCCAATAATCAACAAATCAGTTTAGATTTAAAATAGTTTAATCAGCTGTGTTTGCTAGGGATGGGGAAAAGGTGTGACACCACTCCGGCCACCTGAGGACTGGGATTGTGCATCCCTGGTCTAGCTGGTCAAGCTGGTCTGCAAAACCTCACCCATTATTATCATATTTCCCAGCATGGTCTATTGCAGTTCGATTTTTAGAATTGTTTGTTTCAACATCTGTGTTTTTTGCGTGTACATTGGTTGATTCATGAATCAATTTGTTTATCTTATGCTACACGAAGATAATTCAATTGTACTAAACTAATCCAAATCTCTGAGTTGGACTTATTGCACACATTACTGAAAGGGTTGATCCAGTGGAGATGGCTTAGCTCGTCTCATTCATCTATTTTACATTGGCAGTCATTCTGAATGCAGATTGTGGGTGATGATACAGTTCCAACTGTTGGCTATCTCCATTCAGGCTGGATTCCAATAGAAATTAGATATCACTTTGCAAGCCAGCATAAGGTGACTTGATGCTGGTTTTGTGGGTAACCAATTTACACTGGTCACCAGCAAAAATGCAGCAAAGACTGGTCACCATAGAAAAATAAATGAAGGCTGGTCTATGCTGTTTATTTAATCAGGGTTGACCAAGCTACATAAAGGATACTATGGGGTTGGGCCACTCAGACCGCAGGCTGCGGGTTGGGAAGCATCTCTCTCTCCCCAGGCTGTTGATGTAGAAATCTGAAGACAGGAAGGAGAGCTAGACAGACTATCTGCCTGGCAGGGGCACATCTGGCTCTAAGTCAGTAAGCCATGAAACATTCATATCTGAATGGCTTCTGGAAATTACGGTTTTCTCTTCACATATGAAGGGACAATGAAAAGAAGCACAGTCCGTGTTTATAAGCAGAACGTAGCGTCACTTTAGAAAATAAATGTAATTTGAGAACAAGGACATTTTGAAAATGACAGGAAAAACGATTGCCACTGTCACACCATTATTCCTTTCTCCAGTGTGGTGCCGATTTGTAATCTTGTACAGGCCTCTGTATTGTGTTCACAATGGATTCTGTCCTTGTCCTAGTTAGCTGCTCACTTTCTAAAGGACCTGGGGAGAAAGAATATCGATTTCTAAGCATGATGGGAGAAAAGCCTCCATGGTTCCCTGGCTAGCCTGAGATGTAATTTGAGCTCAGATGTTTTTTTCCACCGAATGACTTTCAGAAAACAGCCAAGATGCCATTTATCTGATTACCACCAACCCAGTTCCAGGAAAGCTATACATAATTAACACTAGAAGCATATTACCTAAAATGGATCAATTGAAAGTGTGGGTTCACAGCTCCAATCCAGATGTGTTGGTCATTACTGAGATGTGGTTAAGGAAGAGTGTTTTGAATACTGATGTTAACCTTTCCGGCAAGACAGATCTTCCAAAGGTGGGGAAGTGCCATTTTTTTTTTACCAAGGATCACCTTAAATGCTTGGTTGTCTCCACCGAGTCTGTCCCTAAACAACTTGATTTGCTGGTTTTAAGCATTAAGCTTTCAAATAGCTCTTTGTTGACTGTTGCTGGGTGCTATCGTCCTCCATCAGCACCGGCCTGTACCCTTCCATGCCCTAAGCTCTCTCCTGGCCCCTTACACTAAGTCTGAATTGGTCCTGCTTGGTGACCTGAACTGGGACATGCTTAAACCTCCTAAAGCAATGGGACTCCCTAAATCTTTCTCAGATTATTACCAATCTCACAAGGTATGACTCCAGACAACCAGAAAAGGATACTCTCCTCTGTTATCCTCACAAATAATCCTGATACATTTACATTACATTTAAGTCATTTAGCAGACGCTCTTATCCAGAGCGACTTACAAATTGGTGCATTCACCTTATGACATCCAGTGGAACATCCACTTTACAATAGTGCATCTAAATCTTTTAAGGGGGGGGGGGGTGAGAAGGATTACTTTATCCTATCCTAGGTATTCCTTAAAGAGGTGGGGTTTCAGGTGTCTCCGGAAGGTGGTGATTGACTCCGCTGTCCTGGCGTCGTGAGGGAGTGTGTTCCACCATTGGGGAGCCAGAGCAGCGAACATTTTTGACTGGGCTGAGCGGGAACTGTACTTCCTCAGTGGTAGGGAGGCGAGCAGGCCAGAGGTGGATGAACGCAGTGCCCTTGTTTGGGTGTAGGGCCTGATCAGAGCCTGGAGGTACTGAGGTGCCGTTCCCCTCACAGCTCCGTAGGCAAGCACCATGGTCTTGTAGCGGATGCGAGCTTCAACTGGAAGCCAGTGGAGAGAGCGGAGGAGCGGGGTGACGTGAGAGAACTTGGGAAGGTTGAACACCAGACGGGCTGATAGGTATCAGTCTGGTGTTTTCTGTACTGACCTTAGCGATCACTGTTTTTACAGCCTTTGTTCATAACGGCTGCTCAATGAAACGACCTGTCCTGATTTGTCATAGACGCTTGCTAATAAACTTTAATGAGCAAGCCTTCCTTCATGAACTGTCCTCTGTAAAATGGTACGGAAACAGCTTGATCCCCTCTGTCGAAGACGCTTGGACCTTCTTTTGTTATATGTTCAGTGGTATTCTTAACAAACACGCCCCCACAAAGAAAATGAGAATTAAAAACAGGTTCAGCCCCTGGTTCGACCGTGATCTTGTAGAGTTACTCCACCTCAAGAATTGCATTTGGTGAAAGGCTCGGCACACGCATACTGTGGCTGACTGGCTATCATTCAGGCAAATAAGAAATGTGTACTCATGCTACCCGGAAGGCCAAAGTTAGTTACTTTATGGAGCAGTTCTCTCTCTGTGGGTCTAACCCCTAGAAGTTCTGGAAAACGGTTAAAGACCTGGAGAATAAACCCTCGTCCTCACAGCTGCCCACGTCCCTTAATGTTGCTGATGTGGTTGTTACTGACAAGAAGCACATGGCTGAGCTCTTTAATCACCACTTCATTAAGTCAGGATTCCTATTTGACTCAGCAATGCCTCCTTGCCCGTCCAACATTTCCTCATCTCCCACTCCTTCTAATACGACTATCCCCAATGCTTCTCCCTCTTTTTCCCCTGCCCGCTACAAAGTTTCTCCCTGCAGGCAGTCACTGCGTCCGAGGAGCTAAAGGAGCTCCTTAAAACTTGACCCCAAAACAACATCTGGATCAGATGGTTTAGACCCTTTCTTCTTTAAGGTTGCTACCCCTATCATCGCCAAGCCTATCTCCAACCTTTTTAACCTGTCTCTCCTTTCTGGGGAGGTTCCCATTGCTTGGAAGGCAGCCACGGTTCATTCTTTATTTAAATGGGAGATCAAGCTGATCCTAACTGTTTTAGGCCTATTTCCATTTTGCCCTGTTTATCAAAAGTGTTGGAAAAACTTGGCAACAAATAACTGACTGGCTTTCTTGATGTCTATTGTATTCTCTCGGGTGTGCAATCTGGTTTCCGTTCAGGTTATGGGTGTGTCACTGCAACCTTAAAGGTCCTCAATGATGTCACCATTTCCCTTGATTCTAAACAATATTGTGCTGCTATTTTTGTTGACTTGGCCAAATCTTTTGATACGGTAGACCATTCCATTCTTGTGGGCCGGCTAAGGAGTATTGGTGTCTCTGAGGGGTCTTTGTCCTGGTTTGCTAACTAACTCTCCCAAAGAGTGCAGTGTATAAAGTCAGAAAATCTGCTGTCTCAGCCACTGCCTGTCACCAAGGGAGTACCCCAAGGCTCGATCCTTGGCCCCACACTCTTCTTAATTTACATCAACAACATAGCTCAGGCATTAGGAAGCTCTCTCATTAATTTATATGTAGATGATACAGTCTTATACTCAGCTGGCCCCTCCCTGAATTTTGTGTTAAATGCTCTACAACAAAGCTTTCTTAGTGTCCAACAAGCTTTCTCTACCCTTAACCTTGTTCTGAACACCTCCAAAACAAAGGTAATGTAGTTTGGCAAGAAGAATATCCCTCCTCCCACAGGTGTTATTACTACTTCTGAGGGTTTAGAGCTTGAGGTAGTCACCTCATAGAAGTACGGCTAGACGGTGCACTGTCCTTCTCTCAGCACATATCAAAGCTGCAGGCTTAAATCTAGACTTGATTTCCTCTATCGTAATCGCTCCTCTTTCACCCCAGCTGCCAAACTAACCCTGATTCAGATGACCATCCTACCCATGCTAGATTACAGAGACATAATTTATACATCGGCAGGTTAGGGTACTCTCGGGCGGCTAGATGTTCTTTACCATTCGGCCATGAGATTTGCCACCAATGCTCCTTATAGGACACATCACTGCACTCTATACTCCTCTGTAAACTGGTCATCTCTGTATACCCGTCGCAAGACCCACTGTTTGATGCTTATTTATAAAACCCTCTTAAGCCTCACTCCCCCCTATCTGAGATATCTACTGCAGCCCTCATCCTCCACATACAACACCCGTTCTGCCAGTCATATTCTGTCAAAGGTCCCCAAAGGACACACATCCCTGTGTCACTCCTCTTTTCAGTTCGCTGCAGCTAGCGACTGGAACGAGCTGCAACGAACACTCAAACTGGACAGTTTTATCTCAATCTCTTCATTCAAAGACTCTCTTAATGACATGGCCACTCTTACTGACAGTTGTGGCTGCTTTGTGTGATGTATTGTTGTCTCTACCTTCTTGCCATTTGTGCTGTTGTCCGTGCCAATAATGTTTGTACCATGATTTGTTCTGCTACCATGTTGTGTTGCTACCATGTTGTTGTTATGTTGTGTTGCTACCATGCCGTGTTGTCGTGTGTTGCTGCCTTGCTATGTTGTTGTCTTAGGTCTCTCTTTATGTAGTGTTGTGTTGTCTCTGTTGTGATGTGTGTTTTGTCCTATATTTATATTGTATTAATTAATTAATTTTTAATCGCAGGCCCCCGTCCCCGCAGGAGGCCTTTTGCCTTTTGGAGGCCGTCATTGTAAATAAGAATTTGTTCTTAACTGACGTGCCTAGTTAATTAAATAAAGGTGAAATAAAAAAAAGTGTAATATTTACTGTCATATACTGTAGTATTTACAGTTAACTATGGTATAAATACCGTAGCTAAAGAAAATTGTAGTATAATCAAATCAAATCAAATTGTTTTATAAAGCCCTTCTTACATCAGCTGATATCTCAAAGTGCTGTACAGAAACCCATCCTAAAACCCCAAACAGCAAGCAATGCAGGTGTAGAAGCACAATAGTAATTACTGTAATGTTTTTGTGGACTATACTATACTGTAGTATTTACTCAAGTGTTTTTGCAGAGATTACTGTAATATTATAGTGTTTTTGTTTTATTATCTTTGACATAGGCGCACAATTGGCCCAGCGTCGTCAGGGTTCGGCCGAGGTAGGCCATCATTGTAAATGAGAATTTGTTCTTAACTGACTTGCCTAGTTAAATAAAGGTGAAATAAAAAGGTGTGGAGGCTTTCTCCTTCAGGGAACCTACTCAAGAAATGTAGGTAGGAAGGAAGGAAGGACTGGGGTCTGAACAGATAGTTCAGAGCTTCAGCTCTTTTCTTTAACCTGTAGTAAACACAATATATGGTCTTTACTTGGCATATAGATTTCTCTCTTACGGTAGGCACAAATTGCGATATGGGGAGAGGAATGGGCAGGGCAAATGCAAATTCAAAACTATAGTATTTTCTCTAGTTAAAAAAGTGTAGGGTTTTTGCAGACATTAGTATTTGCTATAGTGTTTTTTGTGGATAATACAGTAGTATTTGCTATGGTATTCTACAGTATGCTACAACATTCTAAAGTAAGTACTACACGTGATCGAGGGATAATACAGTATAGTATTCTACAGTACACAAGTGATCGAGGGATAATACAGTATCGTATTCTACAGTATACTACAGTTTACTATAGCATTCTATAGTAAGTACTGTAATATTATCCAGTAAACTGTAGTATTCTTTCATGTGGGTACCTTCCTGTCTCAGAGAGAAGATAAAAAAAACTGTTTAACGTCAATGTGCAATATTTTCCAAAGATGTTATGAGCAGTTGTGCATTCTGATTAGGGTGTATGTCAGGTAAGATGCCTTTGTGTTGTAACATGCACGTACTATTGCATGCAAACAGCTTGACTTCTAATACGCCTTGAATGTGACCCATCACCACAGCAATTAAAACCTGCCTGCGGGCTTCTGGATCAGGTTTGCTTAACACTAAGAAGCTCCAGTCCTGAAGTCTTGACTAGTTGGCCAGTCATAAATAAAAACATAACCACCAGCCACTACCATGTCAATGCAGGTACAAACTCAGACTTTACACTATAGTTAGCTCTTTTAAAATAACAGAGCCATCATCTAATCTATCAGTAGGGATGTATTTGTGTGTGTTTCTCCAATTACTTATTTTCATGGAACTCCCAGCAGTTACCCTGCATGGCCCCAAAACCAAATATGCCCCTACTTGCTGTCGTCTCCAGTTATTCCCCCTAGCCTCTCCCTGTTAGTGGTTATCTGACCATGTGGCTGCGGCTCCTTTCAACAAAACACTTCCTTCCTCTCTCTGCCAGGACCTTCAGGCTTGAAGCACCACAATATTTTTCAAAAGAACTGAAGGAGGTTTTCTGTCTACTACAATGACAATGTGTAGACTTCACACAGGAAGATTGGACTTTTTTCATTTTTTCCAAAGTAAAAAGTCTTCCGAGTTTGAACTTGCCTCTCGAACCCTCATCCATTATCAGTCAGCGTGTATTACACTAGGGTGACACCCCGATTATAGGCTACTTATTGACTTATGTCTGTCAAAGTACGCTGTGTGCCGGCTCGTACACGGTGTAGCCTGGGATCTGTGGCTTTTAAAAGGGTGAGAGATCATTGTGGTCATATCACCTGATTGCATTAGGAGACGAGCGTGTTAAGTGATCAAACCTCAGGCCTAATGGGGTGTGCCTCATGTGCTCTCCGGTGGCGTCTACTGTGGTTGTGGAGCTTTCAGTGGTTTTGAGAGAGATTCTAAAGCCACCTCATTACACACACACACACACACACACACACACACACACACACACACACACACACACACACACACACACACACACACACACACACACACACACACACACACACACACAAATCATCGTCATCAACATCATCATTAGCTTTCAGCTCAATAACAGTCTGAAAAGCTACATAAATGTGTTGTTGTATGAAAATAGAATAGACTATTGATAGTGTGACAAGTCCATAAATGGTTAGAGCATTAGACTCCAACCACAGCTGATGTTGCCTTTCACAATGTGTGTGGAATTACAGTTTTTACAATCACTTTGGCACTAATTTTGGAACCTTGATGAAATTTCTCAAAACTCTTAACACTTTTTTCCAATTTCTTGGATACAATACACATAAAGCTAAGATCAAACTAAAATCACCTGTTCAAAATGACACAACATAACATCAAAGTATTACCATTTCAAAATGCAATTCACACATTACATCTGAAATGACTGTATACTCATTTCATTACAATGATCTAACTATCAATTGATACAACTGCTCAAAATGATAAGTAACTGTTGCATTACTCAAGCATTTGTCAAGCATTTCGCTACACTCGCATTTAACATCTGCTAACCATGTGTATGTGACAAATAAATTTGATTTGACTCTTAATGCAGAGTTTTGTGGAAACTGACAAACAATATTCCATGTTTAGATCATGAAAGTTTCAGGATAACGAGATCCATTGACACCAATTACCGTGGAACATAGGACTACATTATCTATGGATGTAATATTTAATCATCATTCTTTATCATTGTCTATATGGTCCGATGTACTACTTTTCCAGACCATGTTTTCATATTTGACATTACTGTACACTCACCGGCCACTTTATTAGGTACACCTATCTAGTACTGGGTAGGACCCCCTTTTGCCTCCACAACAGCCTGAATTATTCATGGTGTTGTACGTTAAGAGATGCCCTTCTGCACACCACTGTTTTAAACAGCTGTTATTTGAGAATTTGTGGCATTTCTGTTAGCTGGAATGAGTCTGGACATTCTGCTCTGACCTCTTTCATTAACAAGGTGTTTTTGCCCACAGAACTGCCGCTCACTGAATGTGTTTTGTTTATCGCACCATTCTCTGTAAACTGTAGAGACTGTAGTGCGTAAAAATCCCAGGAAGGCAGCAGTTTCTGAGATGCTGGAACCACCATGTGTGGCATCAACAATCATACCACGGTCAAAGTTACTTAGATTACGCATCTTACCCGTTCTAATGTTTGGTCAAACAACATCTAAAACTCTCTATTCTATATACTCTATATATTGAGTTGCAGGCAGCCACATGATTCGCTGTTCGAATGTAACCTTCCTTGATGAGCTAAATCAGGTCTGTAGAGTTGATGGCGTGACCTATGTCATTGTGTCAGGTTCCACCATGCTCAAATGGTGCAAGCATGGTTTCAGGCCCATCCACAATTTACCACCCTGTACTTACCCCCAAACTCTCCTGGAAGGTATATGATAGGCGCCCTCACAAACAAGCCGCCCTTCTCCAGGCCATGGATGACGCATGCAATGACATCACGGCAGACCAGTGTCAGGCCTGGATTCGCCCGAAGTTTCTTCCCAAGATGTTGGGCTAACGAAAACATCCATTGTGATGTGGATGAGAACCTATGGCCAAATCCACAAGACAGGGTTGAAGGAAATATAGAAGTACAGTAGTTTTTTTCTTTTTTTTGTAGCTAAATATTTTTGCTTTGATTCAAAGAAACCTATGAGTGATTTTATTGTATTTCATCAATAAATGTCATATTTTGTTCAATGATTCCACTGTGTCTGTAGTATTCTCTCTACTAGTTTTTTTTACAGTGATGTATTTACGTGTAGTAGCATAATGAAACATGTATCACATATTTTGTACTACAATATTTGATTGTACGAACAACGACACAGTGGAACTATCGGTATCTTGTGTGTGGGTGATCTAAATGAATGTTCCTATGGTATTTCATGACAAATGAGTTATTTGAACCAATGATTCTGCAAGTGCAAGGTTTCTTTGAAGATATGAATGCACAATGCAATGTTTTGAACATTGGACAGCCTGTGTTACAAGTGATGACCATTTTGAGTTTTGTGTCTAGAGTTTTGAAAAATGACCACAAGGTTCTGAAATTAGTGCCAAAGTGATTGTTAAAAACTGTTAATAGGGTGCTTATAGAGAGAGAAAACAGGGACTGCGTCAAAGAATGGGTACATTGGAGGGGATCAAGGCAGGCCCAATGCTTGGAGTGGGTCCGTATTCCTCACAGCCTTTGTCAGTGGTGAAAAGGGAGTTAAAGCACTTTCATGCAACTCAGCATGTATTGTCTGTGACATTATTGGTTAACAAACAGCTGGGTTTTTTTGGAGTCTAAAGGTTGCAATCAGTGTTAGTGTGACAATGCCAAGTCAAATATCATTTCAAATTTCTGTGTTTGGATTCCAAAATATTTAGAATGGAGCGACGTGAATGTTCAGATAGCTGTATGAATGTACTGCATGTGCCTTTCATACAAAACACATTTGTTAGGTCGAAGCAACCTTGAGAGAATTGAGTCGTGGTGGAGAAGCCTGGTCACTCAGCAGCTACGAGTATGACTCACCACAGTAGGATGTAGGAAACAGAGAGAGCGGGTGATGTTTGGCGTAATAATGGTAATGCTGCATGACTCAAGTACCCCTAATGGATTTTTTGTTTTTAAAATGTGTAAACCTTTATTTAACTAGGCAAGTCAGTTAAGAACAAATACTTATTTAAAATGACGGCCTACCGAGGAACAGTGGTTTAACTGCCTTGTTCAGGGCAGAACAACAGGTTTTATTTACTTTGTCAGCTTGGGGATTCAATCCAGCAACCTTTCAGTTGTGTGTGTGTGTGTGTGTGTGTGTGTGTGTGAGTGAGTGACAGAGAGAGAGAGTGCTAACACACTATAACCTGTCTATTCCCTGTCCCCCACTGGAAAGTCTGGCTAAAGGAAGAGAGAGCGCATGTGATGGGGTCATCTTCCTCCTCATCTGTTCCCATAGTTAGTTTCCAAATTGAAATACAGTCAGAGATCCTAGTCCCGTTCACTGGGTTAATCAGCAACTCAGCTTGCCAAAGTTTCAGACATATTACAAACATGCAGCCTCCAAATTGAAGTATTGTCACAATAAATATGCTAAAGATTTTGCACCCAGGATAACACCATATATTTGCATATTATGTGTTTGGCTCTACAATTGTCTAGCATTGATTATTGAAGCATAGAAATATCATCTGTATCCCACCACACAGAGTAGCCTGAGAAACCAACATGGAGTGAAACGGTTAACAGCATAGCAAGATTCTTCCTCTCATTCCTTTCCACAACTTGTTTCTCTCTCTCTCTCTCTCTCTCTCTCTCTCTCTCTCTCTCTCTCTCTCTCTCTCTCTCTCTCTCTCTCTCTCTCTCTCTCTTTCGCTGCAGGCTTCTCGTTCCATCCAGCCAGGCTGATCTTTTATTATTAACCTGTCCCAGTCCCACCATAAACACCTCCATCTCTCCCTCACACTCAATTACCAAGCACCACCCTAGAAGACAATCTTCCTCCGTTTAACCCTTCCACTACCTTGATCGCACGATTCTTCCACGTCCTTCAAAGTCCTATAGATAGACTCAGAGGAGAGGAGTGGGATGGAACGAATGAGCCTGTCTGACATCTACATGCGGTGCGTGGAGAAAATAGGTACATCATTCGCACCTCTTTAAGTGGTCAATGCTCAATTTGCCGAGGAAATGGAGTGATTTAGTTTGCCGTGGTGGAGATTGCGAGGGAATTGAAAGGAACAGTCCATTGAATTGGGGGGGGGGGGCAGACGTGAGGAGTGAGGTAGCAGAGAATGGATGCTTTCCATTATATAGAATGTTCAAGGACGCTACAGTTCCAAACTGCTGAAGCCATGTCCTAATACTACAGTATGTGTAACAGGAGAGTGGACCCTAAGAGTGTATCTCATATAGGAACACAATATATTGTATTGCCAGCGTTAAAGGCACCTTGAGGTTTGTGTTGTGGAGATTGAATTCGGGACTTGATTTGATTCTATTCTCAGCCCTATAATTGTATTCTCCCACTTGCTACAGTACTTCGAAGCCGTTTCCTTCAGATGCTCGTTTCGCTCTCGGTGCTGTTGTTCACATCTTTAATGGACTGTGGCTTAGAGTGCTAAATGAACGCAATGAAAATGTACAGTGCACTCTGATTATGTCTCATCCTTGTTCGTCTGGCAGTTTTGTGGGCCTTTCATGACCATGTGTAATTACACCAGCTGTCATCTCTTCATTAATTGGATTATTTATAAATATATACAGTTGAAGTCGGAAGTTTACATACACTTAGGTTGGAGTCATTAAACTAGTTTTTCAATCACTCCACAAATTGCTTTTTAACAAACTATAGTTTTGGCATGTCGGTAAGGACATCTACTTTGTCATTTTTCCAACAATTGTTTACAGATAGATTATTTCACATATAATTCACTGTATCACAATTCCAGTGGGTCAGAAGTTTACATACACTAAGTTGACTGTGCCTTTAAACAGCTTGGAAAATTCCAGAAAATAATATCATGGCTTTAGAAGCTTCTGATAGACTAATTGACATATTTTGAGTGAATTGGAGGTGTACCTGTGGATGTATTTCATGGCCTACCTTCAAACTCAGTGCCTCTTTGCCTGACATCATGGGGAAATCAAAAGAAATCTGGTCTGGTTCATCCTAGGGAGCAATTTCCAAATGCCTGAAGGTACCACGTTCATCTGTACAAACAATAGTAAGCAACAGATAAACACCATGGGAACATGCAGCCTTCATACCGCTCAGGAAGGACATACATTCTGTCTCCTAGAGATGAACATACTTTGGTGCGAAAAGTGCAAATCAATCCCAGAGCAACAGCAAAGGACCTTGTGAAGATGCTGGAGGAAACAGGTACAAAAGCACAGTATCTATATCCATAGTAAAACGAGTTCTATATCGACATAACCTGAAAGGCTGCTCAGCAAGGAAGAAGCCCCTGCTCCTAAACCGTCATAAAAAAAAGCCAGACTGCGGTTTGCAACTGCACATGGGGACAAAGATCGTACCTTTTGGAGAAATGTCCTCTGGTCTGATGAAACAAAAATAGAACTGTTTGGTCATAATGAACACCGTTATGTTTGGAGGAAAAAGGGGGAGGCTTGCAAGTCGAAGAACACCATCCCAACCGTAAAGCACGGGGGTGGCAGCATCATGTTGTGGGGGTGCTTTGCTGCAGGAGGGACTGGTGCACTTCACAAAATAGACGGCATCATGAGGGAGGACAATTATGTGGATGTATTGAAGCAACATCTCAAGACATCAGTCAGGAAGTTTAAGCTTGGTCGCAAATGGGTCTTCCAAATGGACAATGACCCCAAGCATACTTCCTAAGTTGTGGCAAAATGGCTTAAGGACAATAAAGTCAAGGTATTGGAGTGGCCATCACAAAGCCCTGAGCTCAATCCTATAGAAAATGTGTGGACAGAACTGAAAAAGCGTGTGCGAGCAAGGAGGCCTATAAACCTGACTCAGTTACACCAGCTCTGTCAGGAGGAATGAGCCAAAATTCACCCAACTTATTGTGGGAAGCTTGTGGAAGGCTACCCAAAAAATTTGACCGAATGTAAACAATTTAAAGGCAATGCTACCAAATACTAATTGAGTGTATGTAAACTTCTGACCCACTGGGAATGTGATGAAAGAAATTAAAGCTGAAATAAATTATTCTCTCTGCTATTATTCTGACATTTCACATTCTTAAAAAAAGTGGTGGTCCTAACTGATCTAAGACAGGGAATTTGTACTAGGATTAAATGTCAGAAATTGTGAAAAATCTATTTGGCTAAGGTGTATGTAAACTTCAGACTTCAACTGTATATATATATGTCAGTTTCCGATAATAAGCAGTTATATATGGGATGTCTCATTTCCCCATGTGTGTTTGAAGTGAACAACAGAGTGAATGTCAACTCTATCAATCTGAAGTTAATTCAGTTGGAATTTGATTTTTCTCTATTTGAAGGGTTCCATGTTCCACCTGACAGGGAATGGAATTGACCCCAACTTTGGTGGATAGGCTACTACTGTCTTTCCTGGTTATGGTTGTGGTGCTGGGAGATGGTCCTCTTGAACATAAAGTCCATTCGGTTAGATACATATTTCTCAATATCTAAGATGGTAATCTATTCTGGAGAGTGTGTTTTTGACTGTCCTATGTCATACTTCAGTGTTATTTCATGTTCGTCCACCAGCTTATCTCAACTCAATCTGTTAGCTCAACAGAGCAGAGATATTAAATCACAATATCTTCATTACATTGCTGTGAAACTAATGAAAATTATCATTTTGAGGGAGAAACGAGTGTTTGTTTTTTCTGTGGTTCTGAGTGGCTACTCTTCTTTCTGAAGCTATACTGGCATGGTATCTGACCTTCAGTGCCAAACACCCCCGCTGAGGCCTGGCTGGCAGAGAGAGAAAGTGTTTGTCGCGGGATCTATGTGCCACTCGATACTGTCTCTCTCTCTCTCGCCTTCTACCCCCTCCCAATACTGAGAGAGGCATTAGAAGTCTTTTTCTCCATTTCTCCCGTTCCAATACAGAGACACAGATGAAGCATCTCTCACTCTCCTCCTGTCTCTCAAAACGACAGAGACACACAGACGTGATCTCTGTCTCAGACTGTAAATCAATAGAAGCCATTTATAATCTCGGCCACTGACGGTCGATATAATGCATTCATTTGAGGTTGTCAGCTACTATCAGTCCGTCTGGCGCTCTGACACCAGCCGGTTGGAAGACACAGCGGGGCTTCTTGGCCACTTACATACTCTGAGAAGGCCCTCAGCCCTGTGTTATTACACAATCACCATTTCCTCACATCACTAGTGCGCTAGGAGGAGAAGGAGGAGCCTGTTGTCAGTTTCCGATAATAAGCAGTTAGTAGGTTCTAGCCTAGGAACAGTGTTTAGGAACTGACTCTGATAACATAGTTTACCAAGCTACCAATGACTTCACACTGGAAGAAGTTGAACTACACTAAAGCTAGCCTTAAGAAAAAATATAGTTTATTTAACTAAAGTTACTTTGAAAAAGTAGATCACCACATCCAAACTACTTTGTGAAAAATGATTATATCTAAATCTGAAACTTCCTTGTCTACAAATTGCAAGAAAACAGATCACTCTGCAGTCAGAATGTGTTATTTAGACTATTAAACACAAAAACTATATTTCAAATGGGTCTGCTGCAGAAAAGAAAGGAAATTCTTAATCATTTTTTGAAATATAACTTAATCATTTTTTATAATATCACTTAATCATTTCTTAAAATAGAACTTAATCATTTTTAGAAAATAGAACTTAATCATTTTTTAAAATATAACTTAATCATTTAAAAAATATATAACTTAATCATTTTTACAAATATAACTTAATCATTTAAAAAAATATATAACTTAATCATTTTTGTAAAAATATAACTTAATCATTTTTTTATTAAGTTTTTACAAAACAAAAGTTGTGTGTAGTTCCATTAATTAGCTATACCGCTATATGGCAACAAAGTAATCAACTACTAAAACACTACCAAGATTAGAATTTAGTTCAACAACCACCAAGATACTGTAAAATGTTTTTCAATTACTAGTAAAACTACAACGACATGTTGTACACACCAACACTGTATAGGAATAATAATAATTCCCCTAACTTCCTTTTGTTCATAGAATCCAAACTATGATATCAATCTGCAACACAGACAGGGTTACATGCAGAGTACTCTACAGTCTATCACCAACCCCTTTCCTTTATCCACTTCCCCTCTCCTCCCTCAACCCCTCCCTCCCTCCCTGCCTGAGATTCTGGGGAACCCACTCTACATCCTGGAGGTCACATCAAAGCCATCCAATCAGATCTAGTATTCTCATGTTGACCTTCACCCCCTGGACAGGCAAAGGAATCACAGGAAAATATGTGGAATCACACAAACCACACTGTAATGCATCTACCCAGAGTTAACACAAAGCATGTCATCTGGATCTTTTTTCTTTGTGCCAGTTGTCTCTTCCTGCCTGGGTATTCAGCTTGAAAGCTTTTTTATGTAAGTTTTGTCTTCCATCTCTCACAAATATTATGACCAAGAGTCAGACTGTAATCAATCTATTTACATTCTCCCATCATCTCTGCTCTGAAGTACAAATAGAAGGATGTGGAGACACAAACAGGTTGTTTCTCTATATAAGCTTTCCAGGCTAGTCTGTTCTCCTACAGATAAGACGTTGGTTCAATATTGAGTAATGAATATCCCTGCCCTCCAAACAAGATTGCAGGTGTTTGGCAGGAAATCAGTTCCTACTGTGTCTCCATTGGAGCATCCGGTCACTCCTTTTACACATATTTACTAGTCTCTCTAGAGACAGACATGTTGCCTGCCTCAATATTCCAATGTTCTGGCCATTGCCTAGCTCACAATGTTCTGGGATATCTAAGACTACATACAGTTGAAGTCTGAAGTTTACATACACCTTAGCCAAGTACATAGTTTTCACAATTCTTGACATTTAATCCTAGTAGAAATTCCCTGTCTTATGTCAGTTGGGATCACCACTTTATTTTAAGAATGTGAAATGTCAGAATAATAGTAGCTTTCATTTCTCTCATCACATTCCCAGTGGGTCAGAAGTTTACATACACTCAATTAGTATTTGGTAGCATTGCCTTTAAATTGTTTAACTTGGGTCAAACGTTTTGGGTAGCCTTCCACAAGCTTCCCACAATAAGTTGGGGGGGAATTTGGCCCATTCCTCCTGACAGAGCTGGTGTAACTGAGTCAGGTTTGTAGGCCTCCATGCTCGCACACGCTTTTTCAGCTCTGCCCACAAATGTTCTATAGGATTGAGGTCAGGGCTTTGTGATGGCCATACCAATACCTTGACTCATTTTACTGTGGATACAGATACTTTTGTACCTGTTTCCTCCAGCATCTTCACAAGGTCCTTTGCTGTTATTCTGGGATTAATTAGCACTTTTCACACCAAAATACGTTCACCTCTAGGAGACAGAACACGTCTCCTTCCTGAGCGGTACGAGGGCTGCGTGGTCCAATGATGTCTGTACAGATGAACTTGGTACCTTCAGGCTTTTCGAAACGGCTCCCAAGGATGAACCAGTGTTGTGGAGGTCCACAATCATTTTTCTGGGGTCTTGGCTGATTTCCCCATGATGTCAAGCAAAGAGGCACTGAGTTTGAAGGTAGGCCTTGAAATACATCCACAGGTACACATCCAATTGACTTAAATTATGTCAATTAGACTATCAGAAGCTTCTAAAGCCATGACATCATTTTCTGGAATTTTCCAAGCTGTTTAAAGGCACAGTCAACTTTGTGTATGTACACCTCTGACCCACTGGAATTGTGATACAGTGAATTATATGTGAAATAATCTATCTGTAAACAACTGATGGAAAAAATGACTTGATGTCAAGCAAAGAGGCACTGAGTTTGAAGGTAGGCCTTGAAATACATCCACAGGTACACATCCAATTGACTTAAATTATGTCAATTAGACTATCAGAAGCTTCTAAAGCCATGACATAATTTTCTGGAATTTTCCAAGCTGTTTAAAGGCACAGTCAACTTAGTGTATGTACACCTCTGACCCACTGGAATTGTGATACAGTGAATTATATGTGAAATAATCTATCTGTAAACAACTGATGGAAAAAATGACTTGTGTCATGCACAAAGTAGATGTCCTAACCCGACTTGCCAAAACCATAGTTTGTTAACAAGAAATGTGTGGAGTGGTTGAAAAAATAGTTTTAATGACTCCAACCTAAGTGTATGTAAACCTCCGACTTCAACTGTATTTACCTGTGCCCTAAACCCTTCCTGCTCTGTACATTCAGACTCTGTATAGCTCGTATCTATGGCAGAATACAGGTGACTATCAGAGCACACAGTAAGTTCTTGTAAAGTAGAACTTCCTTCTGCTTTGCTCTGCCCATCCACTGTAGGCCAACAACCCCATTGAGATATAGTAATAAAGCCATAGTCCATTTTGTGAGGATTAATGCACCCAGAGGGCTCTTGACTGAGTTAACGTCTCAGGGTTGCCTAGTTTACTTTTCGGCTCCTTACTGTAAATTGAATGCTTCCTGTTCATTCCAGATGCTCGGTCAGTCAAACAGCCTGACTCAGTTCATTCCTACTGAACCTCCTCTCCTCTTTCCCAATCCCGCCAGCTGTCACTTCCTGTCTTGTCGCAGGGACAGGGACTAACTGCAATCTGTCCCTGCATATCTGTGCGTACTGCACTGTACAGCTCGTATGGTGGAATAAACATCATATTAAAACAGGAAGGAAAACAATCCGCAGCCAATTTTATTTGTTGATCTCCAGTTTGTAAATCTGTGCTGCGGAGGCGAACGACAAAGGATTAGACTTTGTCGTCATCGTGTGTGTGTTGGGAAGACAGGCTTACGTGTTTGAGGGACGGAGTCGTTCTGTTTCACATCTTTGTCCTCTGTTAGCAAAGGGGATTTCATCAATTTGAGTGTTGCATAGTAAGTAAACTATGACTTGCTGTGATGTTTGTGTGTCAGCAGCAATGCAAGACAGACAGCACTGTGTATGAATTACATTTTTGAATGAATGAATGACAATGAATGTCAACGAATGACTGAATGAATGAAAAATTGCCAGTTGGCAACCCATCCCTTATGGAATTAATTGACACGTAAATAATACAATAATTCAATGTGATCCTTTTTCTTCCGGTGTTCTCTGCAGTGCGTTTTTTGCATAACAAATATTTGTATATAATGTATGTGCACACGCTCGTGCACGGGTGACTGCATAATTGCTTCACCTAACAATGCAATTCCATTTCAGAAATGTACAGTGAGACTACTTTCTACTCATGTATATTTCTGAGTATATTTCTGAGTTGCAGCACACAGGGGCGGCAGCAGAAGTCCCACCACAGTCAGCAGACTGAGCAGAGAATTTGTTTGACTGAATGAAATGCCCCATTAGAGTGGGTGGAGAGTGTGTGTGTTTTGAGAGAGAAGGAGACTGCTGTTGTCTAACTACTTACTCTTGCTTAAAATGTTTCCACCCGATGAAACAAAACCCTTTAGTCTTTGTTGTCAACATGATCTCATCATTGGACCAATTATCAGTTGCCCATCCTGCAGGTTTCTTTTATTTGACACATGCATAAAGAAACAATACTCTCCCTTTTATTCACAGGAGCTTTTTTTTATGTCACTTACAAGGGCTCTCTTAGAGACAGCGGGGGATGAGAAGGTATTATCATAATAGCAGGGTTTAAAATAAATCGGGAGTAGTGCAGAAGTAGGCACGCACACACACACACACACACACACACTGACACTTACACACACACACACACAAACACAAAAGTAGCACACAGCTCCCACCCACTAAACTAATGGGCCCAGAGAGCTTTCAGACTGCGATGGAGAGAGAAACTTCCCTTCCGCAGCCCTTGTTTGCGAGTGAGAGACAGCTGGAGAGTACTGGGCACCATGCTAAACTCAGTTCCGACCCATTTGGAGGAGGACGGCTGGGCGCCCTGGAGGGACGGATGAATACGGGTCACAGGTAATTGGCAGAGTAGGCTGGAGAGCTGAAGGGTGTAATTTTCTGCCTCCCACAGCAAAGAGGAGATGGAAGGATGGCTCGTACTGAGCCGCTGCAAGGTTATTCGAAGATGGGAGATTTTGTGTTCTGTTCCTCACATTCCTGGCTGATGGTGCATGAGAGAGATAGAGAGAGAGAGAGAGAGAGAGAGAGAGAGAGAGAGAGAGAGAGAGAGAGAGAGAGAGAGAGAGAGAGAGAGAGAGAGAACAGCTTAAATAAAAATGAAAGAGGAGAGAGAGTGCTACAGAGAGCAGAGCTACATGAAAATATGAAAATTGTTGCAGGGGGTAGATGAGGGATGATGACAGCTTACTACATGACACATTGGCATGGTACACCCTCCTGAGTGAGGAATGGGCTCTGGCTTCGGCCCACCAGCACAACAGAAGGCTTATACATCTGATGACTATCCTTCAGAATCATGATGAAGGGTGTACAGATTTTTCAGAACTGAATGATACACGATGGGAACAGTGTGACCATTTCACGCACAATAGTAAAAACTAGTGCTGTCAACGCTTCAAAATGTAATCGAGTTAATCGCAGGATTTGCTGAGATTAATCATGATTAATCACAAATCCCGAATTTGCTCAAATTGAGCTGTAATTTAAAAGGGACAATCTGCAGTTTCCACATCCATTTTAAGAATGATTATGTAATGATATGTACCCCTTGACTCATATCAATGCCTCGTGAGCTTAGTTCAACTGTTGTAGCCCATCAGAACTCAAAATGTAAGCTTATTTTTACTCCAATGTTTCTAAACAAGTCAATTTAAACAAACACTGCATAGCCTTAAAACATGCTTATGGATGGTTAGATCTTAACTCCATAGCTCTGTCTATAATTTGATAGTGGTTACATTTCTCAAGGCTTTTATTGAAGTCTTGATTCAGTCCAAAGTAACGGTAATTAAAATCTGGTGGCTTGATAAAGCACACTTTCCTTAATCTCAATGTCAACCTGTTTTGACAGCGCATTATTGTGTTTAGCCGTACAGATTATGCATGTTGATGTTTTCAGTGTACTTTGAGTGCTTCCAGACAAGGCAATTTATTAGGGAGAAAAAAAGTGCACTCAAATGATAAAAAGTTAACTCGAGTTGATTGATTGATTGACTGACTAACTCTAACTCTAGCCCTAATAAAAACACAATCGAAAATCTTCATACATGGCATCCAGTAGAATTGTAGAATTGTAGAATTGTACATTGTAGAATAATAACGAAGACATCAAAACTATGAATATAACTAAGAATATGCATATCCTTGCTTCAGGGCCTGAGCTACAGGCAGTTAGATTTGGTTAAGTCATTTTAGGTGAATATTGAAAAAAAGGGGCGCATCCTTTTTTTGGTTACTATATGATTCAACATGTGTTATTTCATAGTTTTGATGTCTTCGTTATTATTCTACAATGTAGAAAATAGTACAAATAAAGTGAAACCCTTGAATGAGTAGGTGTGTCCAAACCTTTGACTGCTACTGTACATGTAAACAGGGCAGAAAGGTGTCTGGTAGCAGGGATATACAGTTATATCAAACATTAAAAACACATACACAATCCATGTCTCAATTGTCTCAAGACTTAAAAATCATTATTTAACCTGTCTCTTTCCCTTCATCTACACGGATTGAAGTGGATTTAACAAATCAAATCCAATTGTATGCGCTGGACACAACAGATGTAGTAGACCTTACCTCGAAATGCTTACTTACAACCTCTTAACCAAGAATGCAGTTTTAAGAAAAATAAGAGTTCATAAAATATTTACTAAACTAAAATAAACAGGTTACACATTAAAATAACGAGGCTATTAAGAGGGAGTACCGGTACCGACTCAATGTGCGGGGGTACAGTTTAGTTGAAGTAATTGAGGTAATATGTATGTAGGGGTAAAGTGACTATGCATAGATAATAAACAGCAAGTAGCAGTAGCGTTAAAAATAAATAAAAGTGACATCAGTAAGGGATCATAGCTTTCACCCGGATTCACCTGGTCAGTCTGTCAGGGAAAGAGCAGGTGTTCTTAATGTTTTGTACACTCAATAAATATAAGTGGTCATTTATACTGGTAAAGATAAACAATTATGACCAATAGCAGAATAAATAGATACATGCTGATGGTAAATACAATCAATAATCAATAGAGCAGCAGTGTAATGGAGTAATAAATAGAATGAACGGAGTAATGATTTTAGCAGCAGCGTAGGTTGTCTGACTGGGTAGAGATCTGTGGATGGGCATAGAGTCAGTGTAGATCATCTGAGGGAGAGCAGTAGTTGTTACCCATTTAACAGTCTTATGGCCAGCGGATTGAAGCTGTTTAGTTTGTCTGAGCCTTGACACATGGCAATAATAAAGGAGCTAAGTTGGGTCGGAGCTCTCAAGACGGCAGCCATACAGTACAGCGCCATCTTGTATCTGGAGCGCAGCGTGTGTCAAAGTGATCCTGACATGAACTGTCTGACTCTGCGCCAGTCATCTCATCTCATTTCCAAGTTCTATATTTTGTGAACTGGGCGGCTGCTCTCTCCTCGCTTGCAAGCTGCTTGGCAAACATAAGCGTGCAGACTGTGCTTAGTTCCAAAGTGAATAGCGTATTTTTTCTCTCTTACCTCGACAAAGCTACCTCATCCTTTCAAATCCCTCATTGAAATGCCGTGCTCTGAAATTTGGATGAGACATATTGTAATGAGGCATTTCTCATTCAACTGATTCACATGAGGATGCAAGCGGAATTATTTCACACCATAGAGTCTTTATCCTTGCATCTGTATTTCCTAGGTAATGCAATCTCCATACCTGGCCTAGAGTGTGTTCTTGCCTGGAGCTGTGAAACTGGTTATGTGACCAGCATCCTCCATACCTGTTCTACATATTGTTCTTGCCTGGAGCTGTGAAACTGTTAATGTGATCAGCAACCTCCAAACTGTCACACCTTGGTCTTAGTATTTTGTGTTTTATTTATTTATTTGGTCAGGCCAGGGTGTGACATGGGTTTATTTTGGTGTGTTTTTGTATTGGGGTTTAGTAGGTATTGGGATTGTGGTTGAGTAGGGTTGTCTAGCATAGTCTATGGCTGCCTGAGGCGGTTCTCAATCAGAGTCAGGTGATTCTCGTTGTCTCTGATCGGGAACCTTATTTAGGTAGCCTGGGTTTCACTGTATGTTTGTGGGTGATTGTTCCTGTCTTTGTGTTTGTTGTCACAAGATAGGCTGTATAGGTTTTCTCGTTTAGTTTGTTGTTTTGTATATTAAGTTATTTCCTGTATCATTAATTTTTCATTAAAGAACATGAATAACCACCACGCCGCATTTTGGTCCGACTCTCTTTCAACAGACGAACGCCGTTACAGAATCACCCACCACACCCGGACCAAGCGGCGTGTCAACAGGCAGCGACAGCAGAAGCAGCGAAAGGAGGAATGGACATGGGAAGACGTTTTGGATGGCAAGGGTTGTTACACTTGAGAGGAGATACTGGCTGGAAGAGATCGCCTCCCATGGGAACAGGTGGAGGCACTTAGGAGAGCAGAGGCAGCCGGAGAGAAGAGCCGACGATACGAGGGAACACGGCTGGCAAGGAAGCCCGAAAGTCAGTCCCAAAAATGTATTGGGGGGAGGCTCAGGGAGAGTGTGGCAGAGTCAGGGTTCAGACCTGAGCCAACTCCCCCTGTTTATCGTGAGGAACAGCGATCACAGGACTTCTGGACTTGGGAGGAGATATTGGATGGAAAAGGACCCTGGGCACAGCCTGGTGAATATCGACGCCCCAAAGAAGAACTGGAGGCGGAGAAAGCGGAGAGGCGCTGGTATGAAGAGGCAGCACGGCGACGCGGATGGAAGCCTGAGAGTCAGCCCCAAAAAAGTATTGGGGGGGGCTCACAGGGAGTATGGCTACGCCAGGTAGGAGACCTGCGCAAACTTCCTGTGCTTACCGGGGGCTAAAGAGACCGGGCAGGCACCGTGTTATGCTATGGAGTGCACGGTGTCTCCAGTGCGGGTGCATAGCCCGGTGCGGTACATACCAGCTCTTCGTATTGGCCGGGCTAGAGTGGGCATCGAGCCAGGCAAGGTTGGGCAGGCTCGGTGCTCAAGAGCTCCAGTGCGCCTGCACGGTCCGGTCTATCCAGTGCCACCTCTACACACCAGTCCTCCGGTGGTAGCTCCCCGCACCAGGCTTCCTGTGCGTGTCCTCGGTCCAGTACCACCAGTTCCAGCACCACGCACCAGGCCTTCAGTGCGCCTCGCTTGTTCAGCGCAGCCAGAGCCTTTCTCCTCTCCAGCGCTGCCGGAGCCTCCCACCTGTTCAGCGCAGCCAGCGCTTTCCTCCTCTCCTGTGCTGCCGGAGCCTCCCGCCTGTTTAGCGCAGCCAGAGCTTTTCTCCTCTCCAGTGCTGTCGGAGCCTCCCGCCTGTTCAGCGCAGCCAGCGCTTTCCTCCTCTCCTGTGCTGCCGGAGTCTCCCGCCTGTTTAGCGCAGCCAGAGCTTTCCTCCTCTCCTGCGCTGCTGGAGTCTCCCGCATGTTCAGCGTTGCCACAGCCTTCCTCCTCTACAGCGCTGCTGAAGTCTCCTGCCTGTTCAGCCCAGCCAGAGCTGCCAGCCTGCATGGAGCAGCCAGAGCTGCCAGCCTGCATGGAGCAGCCTGAGCTGCCAGCCTGCATGGAGCAGCCTGAGCTGCCAGCCTGCATGGAGCAGCCTGAGCTGCCAGCCTGCATGGAGCAGCCTGAGCTGCCAGCCTGCATGGAGCAGCCTGAGCTGCCAGCCTGCAGGGAGCAGCCAGAGTTGCCAGTCTGCATAGAGCTGCTAGTCTGCATGGAGCAGCCTGAGCTGTCAGTTTGCATGGAGCAGCCAGAGCTGCCAGTCTGCACAGAGCTGCCAGTCTGCATGGAGCAGCCAGAGCAGCTAGATGAGCCAGGATCCGCCAGTCAGCCAGGATCTGCCAATCAGCCATGATCTTCCAGATCTGCCAATCAGCCAGACTCTTCCAGATCTGCCAGTCAGCCAGACTCTTCCAGATCTGCCAGTCAACCAGACACTTTCAGGTCCGCCTGCCAGCCAGGATCTGCCGGAGCCAACTACCTGCCTGAGCTTCCTCTCAGTGCTGAGCTTCCTCTCAGTGCCAAGCTTCCTCTCAGTGCCGAGCTTCCTCTCAGTGCCGAGCTTCCCCTCAGTGCCGAGCTTCCCCTCAGTCCCGAGCTTCCCCTCAGTCCCGAGCTTCCCCTCAGTCCTGAGCTTCCCCTCAGTCCCGAGCTGCCCCTCAGTCCAGCGGGGTCCTTGGTGAGAGTTATTAGGCCTAGGTCGGCGGCGAGGGTCGCCAATCAAAGTACGCGGTACAGGGGGACTAAGACTTGGTTGGAGTGGGGTCCACGTCCCAGGCCGGAGCCGCCACCGTGGACAGACGCCCACCCGGACCCTCCCCTATGGGTTTAGGTGTGCGGCCGGGAGTCCGCAGCTTGGGGGAATTCTGTCATGCCTTGGTCTTAGTATTTTGTGTTTTCTTTATTTATTTGGTCAGGCCAGGGTGTGACATGGGTTTATTTTGGTGTGTTTTTGTATTGGGGTTTAGTAGGTATTGGGATTGTGGTTGAGTAGGGTTGTCTAGCATAGTCTATGGCTGCCTGAGGCGGTTCTCAATCAGAGTCAGGTGATTCTCGTTGTCTCTGATCGGGAACCTTATTTAGGTAGCCTGGGTTTCACTGTATGTTTGTGGGTGATTGTTCCTGTCTTTGTGTTTGTTCTCACAAGATAGGCTGTATAGGTTTTCTTGTTTAGTTTGTTGTTTTGTATATTAAGTTATTTCCTGTATCATTAATTTTTCATTAAAGAACATGAATAACCACCACGCCGCATTTTGGTCCGACTCTCTTTCAACAGACGAACGCCGTTACAGAATCACCCACCACACCCGGACCAAGCGGCGTGTCAACAGGCAGCGACAGCAGAACCAGCGAAAGGAGGAATGGACATGGGAAGACGTTTTGGATGGCAAGGGTTGTTACACTTGGGAGGAGATATTGGCTGGAAGAGATCGCCTCCTATGGGAACAGGTGGAGGCACTTAGGAGAGCAGAGGCAGCCGGAGAGAGGAGCCGACGATACGAGGGAACACGGTTGGCAAGGAAGCCCGAAAGTCAGCCCCAAAAATGTATTGGGGTGAGGCTCAGGGAGAGTGTGGCAGAGTCAGGGTTCAGACCTGAGCCAACTCCCCCTGTTTATCGTGAGGAACAGCGATCACAGTACTTCTGGACTTGGGAGGAGATATTGGATGGAAAAGGACCCTGGGCACAACCTGGTGAATATCGACGCCCCAAAGAAGAACTGGAGGCGGAGAAAGCGGAGAGGCGCTGGTATGAAGAGGCAGCACGGCGACGCGGATGGAAGCCTGAGAGTCAGCCCCAAAAAAGTATTGGGGGGGGCTCACAGGGAGTATGGCTACGCCAGGTAGGAGACCTGCACAAACTTCCTGTGCTTACCGGGGGCTAAAGAGACCGGGCAGGCACCGTGTTATGCTATGGAGTGCACGGTGTCTCCAGTGCGGGTGCATAGCCCGGTGCGGTACATACCAGCTCTTCGTATTGGCCGGGCTAGAGTGGGCATCGAGCCAGGCAAGGTTGGGCAGGCTCGGTGCTCAAGAGCTCCAGTGCGCCTGCACGGTCCGGTCTATCCAGTGCCACCTCTACACACCAGTCCTCCGGTGGTAGCTCCCCGCACCAGGCTTCCTGTGCGTGTCCTCGGTCCAGTACCACCAGTTCCAGCACCACGCACCAGGCCTTCAGTGCGCCTCGCTTGTTCAGCGCAGCCAGAGCCTTTCACCTCTCCAGCGCTGCCGGAGCCTCCCGCCTGTTCAGCGCAGCCAGCGCTTTCCTCCTCTCCTGTGCTGCCGGAGCCTCCCGCCTGTTTAGCGCAGCCAGAGCCTTTCTCCTCTCCAGTGCTGTCGGAGCCTCCCGCCTGTTCAGCGCAGCCAGCGCTTTCCTCCTCTCCTGTGCTGCCGGAGTCTCCCGCCTGTTTAGCGCAGCCAGAGCTTTCCTCCTCTCCTGCGCTGCTGGAGTCTCCCGCATGTTCAGCATTGCCAGAGCCTTCCTCCTCTACAGCGCTGCTGAAGTCTCCTGCCTGTTCAGCCCAGCCAGAGCTGCCAGCCTGCATGGAGCAGCCAGAGCTGCCAGCCTGCATGGAGCAGCCTGAGCTGCCAGCCTGCATGGAGCAGCCTGAGCTGCCAGCCTGCATGGAGCAGCCTGAGCTGCCAGCCTGCAGGGAGCAGCCAGAGTTGCCAGTCTGCATAGAGCTGCTAGTCTGCATGGAGCAGCCTGAGCTGTCAGTCTTCATGGAGCAGCCAGAGCTGCCAGTTTGCATGGAGCAGCCAGAGCTGCCAGTCTGCACAGAGCTGCCAGTCTGCATGGAGCAGCCAGAGCAGCTACATCAGCCAGGATCCGCCAGTCAGCCAGGATCTGCCATTCAGCCATGATCTTCCAGATCTGCCAATCAGCCAGACTCTTCCAGATCTGCCAGTCAGCCAGACTCTTCCAGATCTGCCAGTCAACCAGACTCTTCCAGGTCCGCCTGCCAGCCAGGATCTGCCAGAGCCAACTACCTGCCTGAGATTCCTCTCAGTGCTGAGCTTCCTCTCAGTGCCAAGCTTCCTCTCAGTGCCGAGCTTCCTCTCAGTGCCGAGCTTCCCCTCAGTGCCGAGCTTCCCCTCAGTCCCGAGCTTCCCCTCAGTCCCGAGCTTCCCCTCAGTCCCGAGCTTCCCCTCAGTCCCGAGCTGCCCCTCAGTCCAGCGGGGTCCTTGGTGAGAGTTATTAGGCCTAGGTCGGCGGCGAGGGTCGCCAATCAAAGTACGCGGTACAGGGGGACTAAGACTTGGTTGGAGTGGGGTCCACGTCCCAGGCCGGAGCCGCCACCGTGGACAGACGCCCACCCGGACCCTCCCCTATGGGTTTAGGTGTGCGGCCGGGAGTCTGCAGCTTGGGGGATTCTGTCATGCCTTGGTCTTAGTATTTTGTGTTTTCTTTATTTATTTGGTCAGGCCAGGGTGTGACATGGGTTTATTTTGGTGTGTTTTTGTATTGGGGTTTAGTAGGTATTGGGATTGTGGTTGAGTAGGGTTGTCTAGCATAGTCTATGGCTGCCTGAGGCGGTTCTCAATCAGAGTCAGGTGATTCTCGTTGTCTCTGATCGGGAACCTTATTTAGGTAGCCTGGGTTTCACTGTATGTTTGTGGGTGATTGTTCCTATCTTTGTGTTTGTTCTCACAAGATAGGCTGTATAGGTTTTCTCGTTTAGTTTGTTGTTTTGTATATTAAGTTATTTCCTGTATCATTAATTTTTCATTAAAGAACATGAATAACCACCACGCCGCATTTTGGTCCGACTCTCTTTCAAGAGACGAACGCCGTTACAGAATCACCCACCACACCCGGACCAAGCGGCGTGTCAACAGGCAGCGACAGCAGAACCAGCGAAAGGAGGAATGGACATGGGAAGACGTTTTGGATGGCAAGGGTTGTTACACTTGGGAGGAGATATTGGCTGGAAGAGATCGCCTCCCATGGGAACAGGTGGAGGCACTTAGGAGAGCAGAGGCAGCCGGAGAGAGGAGCCGACGATACGAGGGAACACGGTTGGCAAGGAAGCCCGAAAGTCAGCCCCAAAAATGTATTGGGGGGAGGCTCAGGGAGAGTGTGGCAGAGTCAGGGTTCAGACCTGACCCAACTCCCCCTGTTTATCGTGAGGAACAGCGATCACAGGACTTCTGGACTTGGGAGGAGATATTGGATGGAAAAGGACCCTGGGCACAACCTGGTGAATATCGACGCCCCAAAGAAGAACTGGAGGCGGAGAAAGCGGAGAGGCGCTGGTATGAAGAGGCAGCACGGCGACGCGGATGGAAGCCTGAGAGTCAGCCCCAAAAATGTATTGGGGGGAGGCTCACAGGGAGTATGGCTACGCCAGGTAGGAGACCTGCGCAAACTTCCTGTGCTTACCGGGGGCTAAAGAGACCGGGCAGGCACCGTGTTATGCTATGGAGTGCACGGTGTCTCCAGTGCGGGTGCATAGCCCGCTGCGGTACATAGCAGCTCTTCGTATTGGCCGGGCTAGAGTGGGCATCGAGCCAGGCAAGGTTGGGCAGGCTCGGTGCTCAAGAGCTCCAGTGCGCCTGCACGGTCCAGTCTATCCAGTGCCACCTCTACACACCAGTCCTCCGGTGGCAGCTCCCCGAACCAGGCTTCCTGTGTGTGTCCTCGGTCCAGTACCACCAGTTCCAGCACCACGCACCAGGCCTTCAGTGCGCCTCGCTTGTTCAGCTCAGCCAGAGCCTTTCTCCTCTCCAGCGCTGCCGGAGCCTCCCGCCTGTTCAGCGCAGCCAGCGCTTTCCTCCTCTCCTGTGCTGCCGGAGCATCCCGCCTGTTTAGTGCAGCCAGAGCCTTTCTCCTCTCCAGTGCTGTCGGAGCCTCCCGCCTGTTCAGCGCAGCCAGCGCTTTCCTCCTCTCCTGTGCTGCCGGAGTCTCCCGCCTGTTTAGCGCAGCCAGAGCTTTCCTCCTCTCCTGCGCTGCTGGAGTCTCCCCCATGTTCAGCGTTGCCAGAGCCTTCCTCCTCTACAGCGCTGCTGAAGTCTCCTGCCTGTTCAGCGCAGCCAGAGCTGCCAGCCTGCATGGAGCAGCCTGAGCTGCCAGCCTGCATGGAGCAGCCTGAGCTGCCAGCCTGCATGGAGCAGCCTGAGCTGCCAGCCAGCATGGAGCAGCCTGAGCTGCCAGCCTGCATGGATCAGCCTGAGCTGTCAGTCTGCAGGGAGCAGCCAGAGTTGCCAGTCTGCATAGAGCTGCTAGTCTGCATGGAGCAGCCTGAGCTGTCAGTCTTCATGGAGCAGCCAGAGCTGCCAGTTTGCATGGAGCAGCCAGAGCTGCCAGTCTGCACAGAGCTGCCAGTCTGCATGGAGCAGCCAGAGCAGCTAGATCAGCCAGGATCCGCCAGTCAGCCAGGATCTGCCAATCAGCCATGATCTTCCAGATCTGCCAGTCAGCCAGACTCTTCCAGATCTGCCAGTCAGCCAGACTCTTCCAGATCTGCCAGTCAACCAGACTCTTCCAGGTCCGCCTGCCAGCCAGGATCTGCCGGAGCCAACTACCTGCCTGAGCTTCCTCTCAGTGCTGAGCTTCCTCTCAGTGCCGAGCTTCCTCTCAGTGCCGAGCTTCCCCTCAGTGCCGAGCTTCCCCTCAGTCCCGAGCTTCCCCTCAGTCCCGAGCTTCCCCTCAGTCCCGAGCTGCCCCTCAGTCCAGCGGGGTCCTTGGTGAGAGTTATTAGGCCTAGGTCGGCGGCGAGGGTCGCCAATCAAAGGACGCGGTACAGGGGGACTAAGACTTGGTTGGAGTGGGGTCCACGTCCCAGGCCCGAGCCGCCACCGTGAACAGACGCCCACCCGGACCCTTCCCTATGGGTTTAGGTGTGTGTGCGGCCGGGAGTTCGCAGCTTGGGGGATTAGCAAGAGGAATTATTTCACACCATAGAGTCTTTATCCTTGCATCTGTATTTCCTAGGTAATGCAATCTCCATACCTGGCCTAGAGTGTGTTCTTGCCTGGAGCTATGAAACTGGTTATGTGACCAGCATCCTCCATACCTGTTCTACATATTGTTCTTGCCTGGAGCTGTGAAACTGTTAATGTGATCAGCAACCTCCAAACTGTCACACCTTGGTCTTAGTATTTTGTGTTTTCTTTATTTATTTGGTCAGGCCAGGGTGTGACATGGGTTTATTTTGGTGTGTTTTTGTATTGGGGTTTAGTAGGTATTGGGATTGTGGTTGAGTAGGGTTGTCTAGCATAGTCTATGGCTGCTTGAGGCGGTTCTCAATCAGAGTCAGGTGATTCTCGTTGTCTCTGATTGGGAACCATATTTAGTTAGCCTGGGTTTCACTTTGTGTTTGTGGGTGATTGTTCCTGTCTTTGTGTTTGTTGTCACAAGATAGGCTGTATAGGTTTTCTCGTTTCGTTTGTTGTTTTGTATATTAAGTTATTTCATGTATCATTAATTTTTCAGTAAAGAACATGAATAACCACCACGCCGCATTTTGGTCCGACTCTCTTTCAACAGACGAACGCCGTTACACAAACCATGTGTAGATTGTGTTATTAAATGGAGCAGGACTGGTGTCATTGTTATGTGACAAAAACATGGATACATTTTTCTGCATCATTTTTGGACAGAAAGTTTCAGATTTTTGCAATGTTGTGTAGATGTAAAAAAGCTGTCCTTGAAACAGTCTTGATGTTTGTCAAAATAGAGATCAGGGTCCAGAGTAACGCAGACGTCCTTCACAGTTTTATTTGAGACGACTGTACAACCATCAAGATTAATTGTCAGATTCAGCAGAAGATCTCTTTGATTCTTGAGACCTAGAACAAGCATCTCTGTTTTGTCCAAGTTTAAAAGTAGAACATTTGCAGCCAACCACTTCCTTATGTCTGAAACACAGGCTTCCAGGGAGAGCAATTTTGGGGCTTCACCATGTTTCATCGAAATGTACAGCTGTGTGTCATCTGCATAGCAGTGAAAGTTAACATTATGTTTTCGAATGACATCACCAAGAGGTAAAATATATAGTGAAAACAATAGTGGTGCTAAAACATAACCTTGAGGAACACCGACATTTACAGTTGATTTGTCAGAGGACAAACAATCCACAGAGACAAACTGATATCTTTCCGACAGATATGCTCTAAACCAGGCCAGAACTGGTCCGTGTAGATCAATTTGGGTTTCCAATCTCTCCAAAAGAATGTGGTGATCGATGGTATCAAAAGCCGCACTAAGGTCATAGCACAAGGACATAATCTAGCCTACTATACTAGCCCACTATATCCTACAAAAATAATCTAGTCTACTATACTAGACCACTATATTCTACTATAATAATCTAGCCTACCATACTAGCCCACTATATCCTACAAAAATAATCTAGCCTACTATACTAGACCACTATATCCTACTATAATAATCTAGCCTACTGTACTAGCTCACTATATCCTACCATAATAATATAATAATATAATAATATATGCCATTTAGCAGACGCTTTTATCCAAAGCGACTTACAGTCATGTGTGCATACATTCTACGTATGGGTGGTCCCGGGGATCGAACCCACTACCCTGGCGTTACAAGCGCCATGCTCTACCAATTGAGCTACAGAAGGACCGCAGTAGTAATACTCTAGCCTACTATACTAGACCACTATATCCTACTATAATAGCCCCACACGTACAAACCACAAAATAACTCACTTCAACTAACCCATAGCCTTTGACATCCCAATTACTACCGTTACTACTGCTGCCATTACTACTACTACCATTACTACTGCTGACATTACTACTACTACCATTACTACTGCTGCCATTACTACTACTACCATTACTACTGCTGCCATTACTACTACTAGCATTACTACTGCTGCCATTACTAATACTACCATTACTACTGCTGACATTACTACTACTACCATTACTACTGCTGCCATTACTACTACTACCATTACTACTGCTGCCATTACTACTACTACCATTACTACTGCTGACATTACTACTACTACCATTACTACTGCTGACATTACTACTACTACCATTACTACTGCTGCCATTACTACTACTACCATTACTACTGCTGCCATTACTACTACTACCATTATTACTGCTGACATTACTACTACTACCATTATTACTGCTGCCATTACTACTACTACCATTACTACTACTACTACCATTATTACTGCTGCCATTACTACTACTACCATTACTACTACTACCATTATTACTGCTGCCATTACTACTACTACCATTACTACTGCTGTCATTACTACTACTACCATTACTACTGCTGCCATTACTACTACTACCATTATTACTGCTGCCATTACTACTACTACCATTACTACTGCTGCCATTACTACTACTACCATTATTACTGCTGCCATTACTACTACTACCATTATTACTGCTGCCATTACTACTACTGCCATTACTACTACTACCATTATTACTGCTGCCATTACTACTACTACCATTACTACTGCTGCCATTACTACTACTACCATTACTACTGCTGCCATTACTACTACTACCATTACTACTGCTGCCATTACTACTACTACCATTACTACTGCTGCCATTACTACTACTACCATTACTACTACTACCATTACTACTGCTGTCACTACCACTACCACTACTAATACTATTTAACAACCATTCAGTAGTGGAAAAAGTACCCAATTGTCATACTTGAGTAAAAGTAAAAGATACCTTAAAAGAAAATTACTCAAGTAAAAGTTAGTCACCCAGTAAAATACTACATGAGTAAAAGTCTAAAAGTATTTGGTTTTAAATGTACTTAAGTATCAAAAGTAAAAGTATAAATATTTTATTTTAAGCAAACCAGACATCACAATGTTCTTGTTTTTTAAATTTACTGTGCCAGGGGCACAGTTCAACACTCAGACAAAATTCACAACAAAGCATTTGTGTTTATTGAGTCTGCCAGATCAGAGGTAGTAGTGATGACCAGGGATTTTCTCTTGATAAGTGTGTGAATTAGACAATTTTCCTGTCCTGCTGTAACGGGTGTCGTGGGAAGAAGGTGAGGACCAAAGCACAGCGTGGTAAGTGTTCATCTTATTTAATGAAAACTGAACACTGAATAACAAAACAACAGGAACAGTTCTGTCTGGTGTAAACACACAAAGACTGAAAACAACCACCCACAAAACACAATGGAAAACAGGCTACCTAAATATGGTTCTCAATCAGGGACACCGATTGACAGCTGCCTCTGATTGAGAACCATTCCAGGCCAAACACAGAAATAGAAAATCATAGACAAACTAACATAGACAACCCACCCAACTCACACCCTGACCATACTAAAACGAAAGACAAACAAAGGAACTAAGGTCAGAACGTGACACCTGCTAAGCAATGTAACAAGTACTTTTGGGTGTCAGGGAAAATGTAAGGAGTAAAAAGTAAATAATTTTCTTTAAGAATGTAGTTGAGTAAAATTAAAAGTTGTCAAAAATACAAATAGTAAAGTAAAGTATAGATACCCCTTAAAAGTATTTTTACTTAAGTACTTTACACCACTTCAACCATACATACTTCAAGACTTGCAAGCAACAATATTTTCTTTAGGAAATGTCTCGTTTTAGTTTTGTAAATATTCTTCTCTGAACTTAAGTGCATATGTATTCCCCACTTTACAAAAAAAAATGAAATCACCTTGGCAGAAAATGTAATATCCTTGACTGCCTGCTGGAACACCAACCACAACGGCCTACCTCACGGTGATGCTGTGGCTATTCTGCTTATTTGAGCCTACGGATGCATTAAATGGCTGCTGTGTGATGCCTCGGCTAGAAAAATGTAATTCAACTAAGACACATTCATATCTCCATGATACCAATACATGGAGGTTTTCATTTATATCATTGTTGCACAACAAAATACCACCTCCATACCTATTTAATGATCACTGTGGAAGTGGGACTCCATATCACGCAGAGTCATCTGGAACTGTAGGCCTACATGTTATTCTCCTCCAGCTTCATTCAATATAAATGCATCCTTCTCCAACTCCTCTCATATTTATGAGACACTTTCTAAGTCTGCCAAAAACAATCACGCTACTATCGCGTCATGAGGCTTGTTCGGAAGGGGAAAGAGGATATACTGTACTAAGCATGCGATATACAGTATATCTGGACAGTCCAAACAATAATAGCGTCACGAACACACATCTCTAAAAAGGAATGCACGTTGATGTTCCCGCTGGGGCTAAACACGTAGACGCCATGTTGTTTTGACCTTATTTCTTTCATGCACATAAGCGTTGAAAAAACGTGATGCCACTTATCTAATACAGGATATGTAATGGCCCCCGCCATTCATGCACGCGCGCACTCAGAAATGCAATCGTGTGCTACCAACGAATGTTGTATGAATGTTGTATGAATGTTGTATGAATGTTGTATGACTGAAAACATGATCTAATTAAGATTCCATTCCTGTATACAGTCTTTGAAAAGGACACTTTCCTTACAGAAAAACCACATGATTTCACATGTGGAAAATCACATGATTTCACAATAAACTTCATTTGGTCCTGTATGACTCGGTAGAGTGTTGTGGAGCGTTGGTAGAGTGGGTTTGATTCCTGGGGCCCATGTGTAACATGGCATCTGTTACAGTATATTATACGAAAACGTGTTTTTGGAACACTACCCATGCGGTCATGTTTTCACGTGTGGTTTCGTGTTATCACGTTGCTTTACACGTTGTCACTTCAACTTCAGGTAAGATCACATGAAAAAGTGTGAACTTCATGTGTTTTTTTCCATAAGGGTTATAGTAACGGCTTCTTAGCGGATGAAACCAAATGTGATATTTCAGAGGAGAAGAGCAGCAGAGTGCCTAGCACCCAGCCTTGAGTGTAAGACTTTAGCTAATTACTCTACAGCAATCTCATTCAAATTCCAGGCAAGGAAATCAGCACATTAGGCCAATGGACACACACACCCACACATTACCAAAGTTGTCGTGGAAACAACGTAGTTCTCGCTGGCACTGGGCCCTTGTGAAAGGCCCAAAAATTGTCAAAGACTCCAGTCACCCAAGTTATAGACTGTTCTCTCTGCTACCGCACGGCAAGTGGTAACGGAGCGCCAAGTCGAGGACCAAAAGGCTCCTTAAACAGCTTCTACCTCCAAGCCATATGACTGCTGAACAATTAATCAAATGGCCAACAGGACTATTTACATTGACCCCCCCTTAGTTTTTACACTGCTTCTACTCACTGTTTATTATCTATGCATAGTCACATCACCACTACCTACATGTACAAATTACCTCGACTAACCTGTGCCTCGCACATTGACTCCGTACTGGTACCCCCTGTATATAACCTCGTTATTGTTATGTCATTTTATCGTGTTACTTTCTATATTATTTTGTTACTTTTGTTTATTTGGTAAATATTTTCTTAACTCTATTTCATGAACTGCATTGTTGGTTAAAGGGGTTGTAAGTAAGCATTTCAAGGCACATACCATTTCATCTGTTGTCTTCGGCGCAAGTGACAAATACAATTTGATTTGATTTGGCACATAGGGGTTTGAACTAAACAAACCATTGGGGTTCTGTCTGGGGACTGTACTAGCACATGAAATGTCCCCTAGCTCCCCCAAGGCAGCAACAGCTAGTTATGTCATCCCAAAACATTGTTAGGAAGTCTGGCAGATATTAGATCATATTCTTCTGAATCCAACCATAATGCAATGCCACACAATGCCACAGATGTCTCAAGTTTTGAGAGAGTGTGCAAATTGCATGCTGACTGCAGCAATGTCCATCAGAGCTGTTGCCAGAGAATTGATGTTCCTTTCTCTACCATAAGCCACCTCCAACGTCGTTTTAGAAAATTTGGCAGTCCGTCCAACCAGCATCACAACCATAGACCACATGTAACCATGCCAGCCCGGGACCTCTCATACGGCTTCTTTGCCTGCTGGATTGTCTGAGACAAGCCACCAGGACAGCTGATGAAACTGAGGAGTTTTTATGTCTGTAATAAAGCATATTCTGATTGGCTGGGCCTGGCTCACCAGTGGGTGGACCTGACTCCCAAGTGGGTCGGCCTATGGCTGAGCCCCTGCCCAGTCATGTGAAATCCATAGATTAGAGCCTAATTTATTTATTTCAATTGAATAATTTCCTGATATGAACTTTAATTCAGTAAAATCATTGAAATTGTTACATGTTGAGCTTATATTTTTGTTCAGTATATATTTCCAAAAGAACGTGTGTGCTTGTGTAAAGGACGGCACACTGCTTGCTAAGCGAGTACCACTTCCTCCCGATTTGGCCCGTACCGGGCGCGAACTGGGGACCTCTGCCTTGCTAGCATACGTGACCGTTCCTCCCTCAAGCGTCTTAGTCGGTCACAACACCTCAGAAGCTACCGTAGCTAATGAGGCGACGCAAGCCGGACACTTAGGTCTGCGGAGTAAGTTTCACACATCCCCATGTGCTACGCTTGCTACTCTTGAATCATTTGTAAAATAGTAGTAGTAAAGTGGAGGCTGCTGAGGGGAGGACGGCTCATAATAATGTCTGGATCGGAGCGAATGGTATGGCATCAAACACATGGAAACCATAGAAACCACGTGTTTGATGTATTTGATACCATTCCACTCCAGCCGTTACCACAAGCCCGTCCTCCCCAATTAAGGTGCCGCCAACCTCCTGTGTAGTAGTAGGTAGTAGTAACGCAGTAGTAGGTAGTAGTAACGCAGTAGTAAGTAATAGTAACGACAGTAATGATAGTAAAAAGGTTGTCATAGGCTAGGCTATGGGTTAGTTTAGTGAGCTATTTTTGGGGTGGTTTGTAGGTGTGGAGTATCACAGTGGGTTAGTATAGTAGGAAGGCTAGAGTGAGTACTATAGCATCAAAAGCCACAGAATGTGTTTTAAAAATCACAAAATGTTCTGCAAATGTTCCATGTTTGTATTTTAAACAATTCTAGAGCAGTGGCGAATCCAGGAATGACCCATTGGAGTTTATGGAGCCTTAATGCACATTTTAAATGGCTACAGTTAAAAATAATAAACAGTATCAAATCTCTTTTGATAAGCAATCTACTCTGAGCCAGTCTGCACGTTTTAAAGTTGGTTTGGTGTTTGTAGCTGACCTGATATTTTTTTATTCAAGTTTATGGTCCTTGAAATGCATTGGGATTAATTCCAATATGATTGTAGTATGAAAAGTATAACAGTATCAACATATTTTTTCAAGCAACCAGAAGACAGTCAGCCTGCACGTTTTAAAGTTGGTAGCTTTTACGGTTGTCACTACAAGTTCCAGCATAAGGCGATTAATAAGAAGTACTTTTGTTTTAATTTTAGCAGGTTAGTTGTTCTTGATTTCAACAAGCACCGCTAATAGAGGCAGTATAAAACCCAGGGGGATTTTAATTTTTTTAGTAGCCTACATTTATGCACTGCAGTATTGTAGAAATCCTGGGTTGTTTCTTCGTAGTATCTCATTTCGTGCATCTGCGCTACTTTGTGTTGCTTTTTCATAGAGCTGAGGCTGTGCAAGGCAATTGAACATGAGTAGATCAGCTGACAGTTAGGCTGTATTGTGTAGAGCTATATTTATGTTTGATGTGGAAGCTTTAGACTATTATTCTGATCTGTCTGCAAGATTAGATCGGCGAGGCATGGTGTAAATATAGTCTACACAGAAGTAAAATACCAACTTTGTTTCAATATTTTGTTTCTTTAATTTGCAGTTCAGTTCCACATCATTCACTTATGCTCCGCCCCCTCTAGCCCCCCCCCCAAAAAAAGATCGAGAAAGGACGGTTCTTTTATACCTCAATTGAAAGAACCACAACACCACATTACACATCCTATAGTGTGTTGTCGAGCAGCATTCAATTGCAACTTGCCTCTTTCTTTGAAGATGGCGCGAAAGCATGCATTCCGTTTCGACTTTGCATTTCAGATCTAAGCCTGAAGAAATGTCGATGTTCGCCGGAATGAATAGGGTTTGACTAGCTCAGGTAAGGCATTTTATCATCTTTGTATCAGACAGAGCAATCAATGATGCCATGGGTATTTCAAACAGAGGGATTTGATGAGAGGGACGCTTACATAGAGATCACAAAGGGTTTCGACCTGTGCCATGGAAAAGGGGGCATGCAGAATGTCCCTGGCTTCCATCCGAAATATAGCGTGAATTACAAAGTTGCCCACATAACAACATTGGCAAAACGTAATGTGTGCCTATTTCATCTACCACAAAAATATGGGTTCCCATCGAACTGCAAACGCCAGTGATATTATATTGTTGTCTAATTGGAATATGTATCAATATTTTGTAACAGTACACAGTCATAATTCCTGCAGTGAACTGATCCCATAGCACACCTATTGAGTGTTGAGAGGATCAACGCGAGCTGCCATGTGAAGGCTTTTATTTTATTTATTTTGATTTATTTCACCTTTATTTAACCAGGTAGGCTAGTTGACAACAAGTTCTCATTTACAACTGCGACCTGGCCAAGATAAAGCGTAGCAATTCGACACAACAACACAGAGTTACACATGGAATAAACAAAACATACAGTCAATAATACAGTAGAACAAAAGAAAACAAAAAGTCTATATACAGTGAGTGCAAATGAGGTAAGTTAAGGAAATAAATAGGCCATGGTGGCAAAGTATTTACAATATAGCAATTAAACACTGGAATGGTAGATCGGCAGAAGATGAATGTGCAGGTAGAGATACTGGGGTGCAAAGGAGCAAAAATAAATAAATAAACCAGTATGAGGATGAGGTAGGTAGATGAGCTGTTTACAGATAGGCTAAGTACAGGTGCAGTGATCTGTAAACTGCTCTGACAGCTGGTGCTTAAAGCTAGTGAGGGAGATGTGAGTCTCCAGCTTCAGAGATTTTTGCAATTCGTTCCAGTCATGGGCAGCAGAGAACTGGAAGGAAAGACGACCAAAGGAGGAATTGGCTTTGGGGGTGACCAGTGAGATATACCTGCTGGAGCGCGTGCTACGAGTGGGTGCTGCTATGGTGACCAGTGAGTTGAGATAAGGCGGGGCTTTACCTAGCAGAGACTTGTAGATAACCTATAGCCATTGGGTTTGGCGCCGAGTATGAAGCGAGGGCCAACCAACGAGAGCATACAGATCGCAATGGTGGGTAGTGTATGGGGCTTTGGTGACAAAACGGATGGCACTGTGATAGACTGCATCCAGTTTGTTGAGTAGAGTGTTGGAGGCTATTTTGTAGATGACTTCACCGAAGTCGAGGATCGGTAGGATGGTCAGTTTTACGAGGGTATGTTTGGCAGCATGAGTGAAGGATGCTTTGTTGCGATATAGGAAGCCGATTCTAGATTTAATTTTGGATTGGAGATGCTTAATGTGAGTCTGGAAGGAGAGTTTACAGTCTAACCAGACACCCAGGTATTTGTAGTTGTCCATGTATTCTAAGTCAGAGCCGTCCAGAGTAGTGATGCTGGACGGGCGAGCAGGTGCGGGCAGCGATCGATTGAAAAGCATGCATTTAGTTTTACTTGAGTTTAAAAGCAGTTGGAGGCCACGGACGGAGAGTTGTATGGCATTGAAGCTCGTCTGGAGGTTAGTTAACACAGTGTCCAAGGAGGGGCCAGAAGTATACAGAATGGTGTCGTCTGCGTAGAGGTGGATCAGAGAATCACCAGCAGCAAGAGCAACATCATTGGTGTATACTGAAAAGAGACTCGGCCCGAGAATTGAACCCTGTGGCACACCCATAGAGACTGTCAGAGGTCCAGACAACAGGCCCTCCAATTTGACACACTGAACTCTATCAGAGAATTTGTTGGTAAACCAGGCGAGGCAATCATTTGAGAAACCATGGCTGTCGAGTCTGCCAATAAGAATGTTGTGATTGACTGCGTCGAAAGCCTTGGCCAGGTCGATGAATACGGCTGCACAGTAATGTCTCTTATCGATGGCGGTTATGATGTTGTTTAGAACCTTGAGTGTGGCTGAGGTGCACCCATGACCAGCTCTGAAACCAGATTGCATAGCGGAGAAGGTATGGTGGGATTCGAAATGGTCAGTAATCTGTTTGTTAACTTGGCTTTCGAAAGACCTTAGAAAGACAGGGTAGGATAGATATAGGTCTGTAGCAGTTTGGGTCTAGAGTGTCACCGCCTTTGAAGATGGGGATGACCGCGGCAGGTTTCCAATCTTTGGGAATCTCAGACGATACAAAAGAGAGGTTGAATAGGCTAGTAATAGGGGTTGCAACAATTTCGGCAGATCATTTTAGAAAGAGAGGGTCCAGATTGTCTAGCCCGACTGATTTGTAGGGGTCCAGATTTTGCAGCTCTTTCAGAACATCGGCTATCTGAATTTGGGTGAAGGAGAAATGGTGGGGGCTTTGGTGGGTTGCTGTGGAGGGTGCCGGGCAGTTGACCGGGGTAGGGGTAGCCATGTGGAAAGCATGGCCAGCCGTAGAGAAATGCTTATTGAAATTCTCAATTATAGTGGATTTATCAGTGGTGACAATGTTTCCTAGCCTCAGAGCAGTGGGCAGCTGGGAGGAGGTGCTCTTATTCTCCATGGACTTTACAGTGTCCCAGAACTTTTTTGAGTTAGTACTACAGGATGCAAATTTCTGTTTGAAAAAGCTTGGCTTTCGCTTTTCTAACTGCCTGTGTATATTGGTTCCTAACTTCCCTGAAAAGTTGCATATCACGGGGGCTATTCGATGCTAATGCAGAACGCCACAGGATGTTTTTGTGCTGGTCAAGGGCAGACAGGTCTGGCGTGAACCAAGGACTATATCTATTCCTAGTTCAATTTTTTTTGAGAGGGGCATGCTTATTTAAGATAATGAGGAATGCACTTTTAAAGAATAGCCAGGCATCATCTACTGACGGGATGAGGTCAATGTCATTCCAGGATACCCCGGCCAGGTCGATTAGAAAGGCCTGCTCGCAGAAGTGTTTCAGGAAGCGTTTGACAGTGATGAGGGGTGGTCGTTTGGTCTCACACCTATTACGGATGCAGGCAATGAGGCAGTGATCGCTGAGATCTTGATTGAAAACAGCAGAGGTGTATTTGGAGGGCGAATTAGTTAGGATGACATCTATGAGGGTGCCCGTGTTTACTGATTTGGGGTTGTACCTGGTATGTTCATCTATAATTTGTGTGAGATTGAGGGCATCAAGCTTAGTTTGTAGGATGGCCGGGGTGTTAAGCATGTCCCAGTTTTGGTCACCTAGTAGCATGAGCTCAGAAGATAGATGGGGGGCAATCAGTTCACATATAGTATCGAGGGCACAGCTGGGGGCAGAGGGAGGTCTATAGCAAGCGGCAACAGTGAGAGACTTGTTTCTGGAAAGGTGAATTTTTAGAAGTTGTTTGGGTACAGACTTAGAAAGTAATACATTTTAATCAGTATTGTCTCTCAAAAGTCACAACTTGGCTACATCATACAGCACAAAGAATCATACACACATTGGACTATTTTGACTCATCTTTTCATAATTTGACTATATTGTTTTACGTTTCAGACATTATAAACTACTTATTATTTTCCGATTGTCTCAGATCTACGCAAGTGCGTATCGCCATAGTGGCAATTTTGGGATTTGGCGAGAACTTGACATGCAGGTAAAGGACACCTTGTCTCGCAATGTGGTGCCTAAGCAATAAGGCTTAGGCACCACATTGCCAATAAACCACAGCTAAGGGCTTGCATAAGAACAGCCTATCAGCATTCAGCCAATCAGCAGTCAGGGCTCAAACCATCCAGTTTCGATGGTTAAATAAACACCTTAACAGACATGTTGAAAGACAAACTTCCTGCGTTATGCTGAAAGATACAGCATTAATTCATTTCTGGGGCTGTTTGAAAGCTCCATGGTTTGTTCCAGATGGCATTTCCATGTAAAAAGCCCCATGAGCACTAAAATGTGAGGTTCCTAGAAGCACATCAAATGAAAGCAAAGAGTCTGTATTTTGAGAAATTAAGGCATATCTAAAAAAAAAATTTTTTATCTCCGTCCCAAAAAATTGGAATAAGCAAAGGCTTTGATTTCTAGTCAAACAGATGGAAAGGGGGTCTTAGAAAACATCTAGCAGAAAGTATTAGAAATACATCAAAACACAATAACAATAATGTTGAAGTAAAGGCCCCTGCCAACTAATATCAACATTTATAGGAATTATTTTGGAATTATTTGCCTTCTGTAAGTTTAAGAAATATTGCCTAGTGTCTTGTCATTCTGTTACCAAAAACCCACATATCTTTAAGATATTTTATCATTTCTTTCCCTAATGAGGACAGAGGAGAATGAAAGCTCACGAAATGAACAAGTAAAGGTAGACCTACAAATGAGCTGTAGTGTTTTACTGATATCAATTTGGTTTATGATTTATTAAGTGATTCAAACACGTCGTTCTGTTACCAAATCAGTAACTGACAGAATTACAAAAAAACTCTTATTTTTATTTACCTTTATTTAACTAGGCAAGTCAGTTAAGAACAAATTCTTATTTTCAATGACAGCCTAGGAACAGTGGAGGGTTTGGGGGGTTTGAACTTGCAACCTTCCGGTTACTAGTCCAACGCTCTAACCACTAGGCTACCCTGCCGCCCCTAACAGAATGTCGTGAAACTGAATTGGCTGCAATGGGTATTTATAGTAGTCACAAACCACAGTTGGGTCACCTGCTACTGTCCTCCCTGCTACTGGCATATATTCAGCTCATAACTGTTTACGTTCTCCTTCTGTCACGTGGTGGTCAAACCAAGAGTGTGAAAACAGTCTGGCCACCCCTCCCTCTCTCTCTCCGTCTCTCTTCTCTCTCTCTCTCCAGTTAATGTCACCTCTCTCAGCTATTACTGGCACCTCCCTATGAGCCCCCTCTCTTTCCATTTACTGTAACCAGCCCCTTCACCCCACGGAACACTGACCGACAACGGACGTCCATGGATGTTGAAAAGTAGTTGAAAATGTGGTCAGTCCAAATCTAAACCAATCAAGGACCGTACAGTAAAGGAATGTACTGTACAGTAGCCAGGGTTGGGAAGTAACAGATTACAGATGGCTCCAGACTAACATTTTCCCCTGCTGGCACTGGTGACACTAGGATATTCAGTTGGTTGCACCAGTCCATGATTTGGTCTCACCCCAAAAACAATTGCTGCGACACACAATATTATACAGTGCCTTGCGAAAGTATTCGGCCCCCTTGAACTTTGCGACCTTTTGCCACATTTCAGGCTTCAAACATAAAGATGTAAAACTATTTTTTTGTGAAGAATCAACAACAAGTGGGACACAATCATGAAGTGGAACGACATTTATTGAATATTTCAAACTTTTTTAACAAATCAAAAACTGAAAAATTGGGCGTGCAAAATTATTCAGCCCCCTTAAGTTAACACTTTGTAGCGCCACCTTTTGCTGCGATTACAGCTGTAAGTCGCTTGGGGTATGTCTCTATCAGTTTTGCACATCGAGAGACTGAAATGTTTTCCCATTCCTCCTTGCAAAACAGCTCGAGCTCAGTGAGGTTGGATGGAGAGCATTTGTGAACAGCAGTTTTCAGTTCTTTCCACAGATTCTCGATTGGATTCAGGTCTGGACTTTGACTTGGCCATTCTAACACCTGGATATGTTTATTTTTGAACCATTCCATTGTAGATTTTGCTTTATGTTTTGGATCATTGTCTTGTTGGAAGACAAATCTCTGTCCCAGTCTCAGGTCTTTTGCAGACTCCATCAGGTTTTCTTCCAGAATGGTCCTGTATTTGGCTCCATCCATCTTCACATCAATTTTAACCATCTTCCATGTCCCTGCTGAAGAAAAGCAGGCCCAAACCATGATGCTGCCACCACCATGTTTGACAGTGGGGATGGTGTGTTCAGGGTGATGAGCTGTGTTGCTTTTACGCCAAACATAACGTTTTGCATTGTTGCCAAAAAGTTCAATTTTGGTTTCATCTGACCAGAGCACCTTCTTCCACATGTTTGGTGTGTCTCCCAGGTGGCTTGTGGCAAACTTTAAACAACACTTTTTATGGATACCTTTAAATGGCTTTCTTCTTGCCACTCTTCCATAAAGGCCAGATTTGTGCAATATACGACTGATTGTTGTCCTATGGACAGAGTCTCCCACCTCAGCTGTAGATCTCTGCAGTTCATCCAGAGTGATCATGGGCCTCTTGGCTGCATCTCTGATCAGTCTTCTCCTTGTATGAGCTGAAAGTTTAGAGGGACGGCCAGGTCTTGGTAGATTTGCAATGGTCTGATACTCCTTCCATTTCAATATTATCGCTTGCACAGTGTTCCTTGGGATGTTTAAAGCTTGGGAAATCTTTTTGTATCCAAATCCGGCTTTAAACTTCTTCACAACAGTATCTCGGACCTGCCTGGTGTGTTCCTTGTTCTTCATGATGCTCTCTGCGCTTTTAACGGACCTCTGAGACTATCACAGTGCAGGTGCATTTATACGGAGACTTGATTACACACAGGTGTATTGTATTTATCATCATTAGTAATTTAGGTCAACATTGGATCATTCAGAAATCCTCACTGAACTTCTGGAGAGAGTTTGCTGCACTGAAAGTAAAGGGGCTGAATAATTTTGCACGCCCAATTTTTCAGTTTTTGATTTGTTAAAAAAGTTTGAAATATCCAATAAATGTCGTTCCACTTCATGATTGTGTCCCACTTGTTGTTGATTCTTCACAAAAAAATACAGTTTTATATCTTTATGTTTGAAGCCTGAAATGTGGCAAAAGGTTGCAAAGTTCAAGGGGGCCGAATACTTTCGCAAGGCACTGTATATATATATTTTTCTATCAACTTCTAAAGTAATTCAGTGCTTTATTCAGTGTAAGAGAATCCTGGGATGCTATCCAAAAACGTTAGATCGCAATAAATATAATACTCACTGCTTTTAATTTTTTTTTATTTAATTAGGCAAGTCAGTTAAGAACAAATTCTTATTTACAATGACAGATTACCCCGGCCAATGCTGGGACAATTGTGTGCTGCCCTATGGGACTTCCAATCACATCCGGATGTGATACAGCCTGGATTCAAACCAGGGACTGCAGTGACACCTAATGCAGTGGCTTAGACCGCTGCGCCATTCGGGAGCCACGAGTAGGTAGTGCATTGAGTTATATGTTTTTTGTATAACTTGGCAATCAATGTTTTTTGTTTGTCGTACTTTTAAAGTGAAAAATCAGAGTCTTAGCGTCATTCTGTTACCGAGGAATTGCCCCTATATCTGATTTACTATTTAAAAAATAGCTTGAACTCCCTGGCCCCTGCTGTGTGAGTCACTTATGGTTCCAGCTTGCAGGCCCGCTACAGTAGTTGTTATGAGATATAATTTCATTCAGTCACACCAGACTCAGTCACAAGGCTTAGGCTACACTCTCCCTAAAGCCACTAGAGTAGAGAGAGCTGGTGTCTTGCTGCTCTCTTTTAATGCAAAACTGGAAACAAAACTGCTTGGTGAGTTTGTAGGCTAGATTAAACTGGTCCACACAAGAAGAGACATAATGCCTCTGTCACAATTTTGCTTTTGGGATAGGATAACTGACTCGCCTCAAAGAAAGACTAGATGGAAGAGTAATAAGGCATTTTCCTTCATTCACTCCGGGATCATTTCTATTACCACAGTCGACCCCAGACTTTTATTTTGAATCCGTAGGGAGATGTATGAGGCCCTCAGGATGTTTGTGAATTTTAATACATTGCCATTACAACCACATACTGGAGCTGAGTCAGCCAGCCTCTCTGTCTCAGGACGAGGTGGTTTTTGCTCTGGAGCCAATGAGAGTCCTGAGGCTGTCATCCATTTTGGGATAAGATAGCATGAAGACTGGGTCACAGGAGGTAGACCTGATCACCACACATCCCCTAGGAGCCCATATATGTGTGACTCACTTTTCTTTAGTCTCCCATCAAACAAACACAGAACTTTGCTGTGTCCTTCCTGACCACAGATGTTATCGTGTATATTTTCTGTCCATGCATTGTGTGATATCTGCGGAAATCAGGAAGTGGAGAGGATTATGATCAAAGGTACTTTGTAACTAAGTACAATTATTATTATCATGATGCAATGACAAACATGCGTTTGCTGTCTCCACTGTCGTAGTGTTATCGAGGGAGAAACACGGACCGATAAGTGAATCGCAAGCCAACACAAAACACCTCTCCATTTTCCCATTTGCTTGAAAAGAACCGCTTGACGTTTTTCTATTCCAGTCATGTGGGCGTTGAGTCTCTATCTTCTACATGTGACGTGAGATGAGAGGCAGTAGAGTAGATTAGCCTGGGGACATAACGTGACGTCTACTGTAAATTCCCCTCCTGCCATGGTTATTAATTCGGTATGTTCTATACCATTAGTATGTTTTGTTCATTCCATGTGTAACTCTGTGTTGTTGTATGTGTCGAACTGCTATGCTTTGTCTTGGCCAGGTCGCAGTTGCAAATGAGAACTTGTTCTCAACTAGCTTAAATAAAAAAAAATAAAAATGAGAGAGCCTCCCTCAATGGTGGTTTAGCCAGGAGCCAAAGCTACATTTACCTTCCTCCCACATTAATAGCTTTTGTCATTCACCACATCAATAAGGCCTGAGGAGGTTCGGCATATGGCCAATATACCACAGCTAAAGGCTGTTCTTAAGCACGACGCAACGCGGAGTGCCTGGATACAGCCCTTAGCCAAGGTATATTGGCCATATATCACAAACCCCCAAGGTGCCTTATTGTTATTATAAAATGGTTACCAACGAAATTAGAGCAGTAGAAAGAAATGTTTTGTCATACCCGTGTGTATACGGTCTGATATACCATGTCTGTCAGCTAATCAGCACTCAGGGCTCGACACAACCAGTTTATAATTCTGCATATACAGAATGCATTATGCGCCATGACAATGGCCATGCAGGAGTGCTTTCTAAACAGGCCATCACCACATGAGAGAAGAGGATAACAGAATAGATGGAGCTTAGCGAGGCGTGTCATTGAAGATGGAGGAAGGCATTTTGTCAGCAGAAACAGGACAGGGGGGATATCATCTCTCCACGGAGAGACCTCCTCCTACTGCTGGCTCTCTGGAATGACTTCTACAGGCTGTGTGTGTGTGTGTGTGTGTGTGTGTGTGTGTGTGTGTGTGTGTGTGTGTGTGTGTGTGTGTGTGTGTGTGTGTGTGTGTGTGTGTGTGTGTGTGTGTGTGTGTGTGTGTGTGTGTGTGTGTGTGTGTGTGTGTGTGTGTGTGTGTGTGTTTGAGAGAGAGTGTGTGTGTTTCTCACTGTGTGCCTGTGTGAGTGTAGGTTTGCACAAGTGTGTGTTTGCATTACTGGTTGTGTGTGCGTGGGCACTGCCGGAGAGACCAGGGGCCATGTGCCAAACCCCGGCTGTGGCCCATTGTGAGACCAGCTGGTGTGTGAAGAGGGCCAGCGGTCACTTCGGTTCCCAACCAGACTGGAGCTGAAGATGTCTATATCTTCTACTATGAAATATAATACCCGCTATGTCTATGATTGGATATAAGGCAGGAACCAGGCCCTATCTCTATATTTTTCATCTTTCTATCTCCCCCTCTCTCAGATTTTGTTTTATGAATCATCTCAGTCATCTCAGAGGCACAGAGGAAACATCCACAGCTGTTGTTTGGCTTCCCTTGTCTATCTCAGCCATGCTGTTTCTGTTTTCGCCTACACCTTGACATTACCGTCAGGATCTAGATGGATTGTTTTTATGTGGAGAGGATCTGGCTGTATGTGTATCTGTGGGGCGAGGTTCTGGGTGTATGTGTATCTGTGGGGAGAGGTTCTGGGTGTATGTGTGTCTGTGGGGAGAGGTTATGGGTGTATGTGTATCGGTGGGGAGAGGTTCTGGGTGTATGTGTATCTGTGGGGAGAGGTTCTGGGTGTATGTGTATCTGTGGGGCGAGGGTCTAGGTGTATGTGTATCTGTGGGGAGAGGTTCTGGGTGTATGTGTATCTGTGGGGCGAGGGTCTAGGTGTATGTGTATCTGTGGGGAGAGGTTCTGGGTGTATGTGTATCTGTGGGGCGAGGGTCTAGGTGTATGTGTATCTGTGGGGAGAGGTTCTGGGTGTATGTGTATCTGTGGGGAGAGGTTCTGGGTGTATGTGTATCTGTGGGGAGAGGTTCTGGGTGTATGTGTATCTGTGGGGCGAGGGTCTAGGTGTATGTGTATCTGTGGGGAGAGGTTCTGGGTGTATGTGTATCTGTGGGGCGAGGTTCTGGGTGTATGTGTATCTGTGGGGAGAGGTTCTGGGTGTATGTGTGTCTGTGGGGAGAGGTTATGGGTGTATGTGTATCGGTGGGGAGAGGATCTTGGTGTGTTCTTATGTGTTGACTTAGCTAATGTGTGCTTGATGGAGCATTGTGTTATTTTTGTTACAGCACTGTGTTCAGGGTGTGTTGCTACAGCACTGCGTTTAGGTAGGCAAGTGATGCTTGTGCTCTCCCCGTTTCAATTTGTGACTATCTGGTTGGAGAGAAAGCAGAGGACCAATTGTGTTCCTTCTGGGGCAAGATTGTCTCTTTCTAATTGGAGATGGACGTGTGACCTCTGTGTCCTTATTAGGGGGGTTAGTGGTGCAGGGACCAGTTTAGGCCAGCCAGCTTCCCACAATGCTTTGTAGTGGGGGATATATAGTCAGTGCCAGTGGAGATGTCAGTTCATTCATGGTGTTTTTTGCTAAAAAAAAACAAGGTTTGGGAAGCCCAATGTGTTTTTTTTCTTCCATGCCATAATAATTCCACTCAAATCCTGCTTTTGAAATGGAGGGCTATCTTAAGTAACCTAGCTTAAGCAGTATTGAACTGAACAAAGAAAAGAGGCCCACATCTCTCTTCAGAATACTCCCAGTGGGTTACCCAGTGGAATTTCAATTCATTACCTTTATTTCCTCCCTTTCAGTAGTGTTTCCCTTTTCCTTTCTGTGCCCCAGGGCAGATTATTTCAGTTTAACCTTCCGTGTCATTCACACTAGCTCCACTTCATTGGTTCACCGGTGGTGATGGGAAGACCCTTTGAAGATGTACTTTGTGTGGGTAAAGTCCTGAGAGAGAGGCTGGGGCTTGGTGGTTCCCTGCCTGGCCCTGCCCTGCTCAAGCTCTTGCTCTGAGGGGGAATCAGCCCTCTGACTCGTCAAACCCCCATAATTACGACACTAGGTTCTGGCAATACTTAACCTAGTCTACATGTTTGAACTCACATCTACTCTTAACTTTTTCTCCTTCTCTCTCTCTCGCTCTCTCTCTTTCTCCTCTTTTTCTCTTTCTCCTCTCCCTTTCTACTCTCTCTTTCTCTCTCACACTCTGACTCTCTGTGTCTGTCTATCTTTCATAGCTTAATACTTAGCTGTGATGGCTCAGTCTCTACCGCTGCTGTTCGAAAACATCAAGGCTCTCTATTTAGTCTTAAAAGGCTCCAGGGGCCAATTCCACTACAAATTGGAGAACCGTCAACAATTAGCGAGTGCTGTTGTGAGAGCTACGATTAGCATTCTGCATTTGTGTGCCACAGCCTGTGTTTACATTTACCTGCTACTATAATGACTGCCACTGTTCTTGTTCATTTGGTCATCCAATATGTTCCCCCCCATTGGTAAAACTAGTTGACAGGGTGGTAAGAATTGGCTGCAGCTGCAAAAGAACGTGGCACAGTGGTGAATGGAGAAGAACATATACCAATATTTTCTGTGGAAAAAATGTCACACCAATTATGTTTTTGCTCATAAATATCCTTAAACGATGCACGTCACGTTACCTCAGGTTTCACTTCACAAACAGGTCCCACTGTGGATGATGATGATTAAGCATTTTCTACTGTGTGAAAAACACTGTCTGTCTGTGTCTCTCTCTGTCTCTCTCGCTCTCTCTCTCTCTCTCTCTCTCTCTCTCTCTGGTTTGTGTTCACTGTGGTACGTGGGAGAGTTACAGCACAGCTCCCCAACTCCTCCTCTGACCCTGCCCATAGAGAATGTAAACAGACATGACCTAACCCAACCAACTTAGGGCCACAATGCTGTCAAAACTACAGTCAACCTCCACAGGATCAAAGAGTGAATACGAGGATAGATGGAAGGACGGAGTGGATTATTATTCAAATGTTCCCTATTGCTTGGTAAAGCAGGAATCAGCACCTTCTATTTTAAATAGAACGTTCTGACAAGGGCAGGATCCATCCGAGAGAGAGGAAGGCTTTCATGTCTCAAAAGTAAAAGACAATCAAGTTCTGTTCGATCTTCAAAGCGGAGAAAGAAGGGCAGGAAGGAAACATTTTCAACAAGGGAGGTTTTTGTACTGTTTCTTATCTCTCTGTCCACGACCCTGTGGAAATCTAATTAGCATAACACAAAAATCACTATCACAATCTGTCTATTTCAGCTAGAGATATCTGTAGTTTTTGTTGTTGTTGTTGCATGGGCTGCATCTCAATCCACCGCCTCCACAGTGTTTGTCAGATCAGGAGACATCTCTTCTCATGAAAACGTCTGTAGTGTCCGAACACACTACACTACACCCACAAGCCTCACAAAACTCGTCTGTAGGTAGCCCGGTACCAGTTCAAACATTTTTATTTGGAAGTACTTTAGTGCCAAAAAAAAGGGGGCTAAATATGGGTACATTTAAAAAATAATAATGTTTTAAGTAAGATATAGGACAGACACTTCAAAACATTTTTTATTTAGCCTTTCTTTAATGATTTACTTATTTACAATGATGGCCAAACCCAGACGAAGCTGGGCCAATTGTGAGCCACCCTATGGGACTCCCAATCACAGCTGGATGTGTTACAGCCTGGATTTGAACCAGGGCTGTAGTGACACCTCTTGCACTGAGCTGCAGTGCCTTAGACCGCTGCGCCACTCGGGGGCCCTAACTTCCCTTTGATGTTTTTTTTCACTATCTGTTTTGCCATGTATGAATATGTTATTTAATGCATGTCTATGGGCTAATAGCGTTAAGGGCAAATTCAACGTTTCATCAAATACATTTTATTTATATATATTTTTACAGAGATTCTAAATCAGATAGCTAAATGTTCCTTAGTATGACCTTAAATAATTCCATATGTTAGCTTAGTAGAAATCTGGGTCCTTAGACCTTATGGGTTAAGTTATTATAGTGCTTACACTTATGGATACATTGTATTCTATGAATTGGTGTGGTACTACTGAAGTTGATCATCCACTTTATTGTATGCAAATGTGCTATTCTAATAAAGTTTGACCTCTTTAGGCCTCATCCTGAGCACTGCCAGGTCGGCTTCTAGGGGTCGCTGACGGGACCGGACCCCAGCTGCACCCACCATGACTCCCAGGTCCTCCACCATGACCCCAACCATGAAGCAGTGGAGGCAGCTGGTTCTGGTGGTGATGCTGGCCTGGCTCCTCATCTTCCTGGCCCTGCTCTCCCACTTCCTGGACCCCCGGGATGTGGATCTCCGCTCGCCCTCCTCGCTCACCCACACCGAGACCCGCCGTCTGGCCTCCATCCAGGGTAGTCCATCGGGCATCAGGGCTTCTCCTCTTGAGGTGACATCCTCATCTTCACCCGCCAACCAGGATCCCAGCCACAGCCAACAGGGAAAAAAGGAGGCCCTGGAGCTGAGCCAGAATGGTGACTTGGTGGTCTGGAAAAAGGTGAGCGACCAGGAGGAGAGGGTGTATCAGGAAAGGGAAGAGAAGATAAGGAGGGAGAGACTGAGAAGGAGGAGGAGGAAAGGGAGCATGTCCAGGGCTGAGCAGCGGGGCAGAGACGGCTACTATTTATCCCAGTCCAAGGTAGTGGTCCAGCAGCTGCGAAGGGGCATTGCCTCAGCGGGAATGCTCGCTCCACACCTGCAGAAGTCCATGAGGGACTACCTGAATCTCAACAGGCATCACGTGGCCTACAGGGGGCGGCGCAGGGGTAGGCAGAGCGGGAGGGAGGTACTCTGTGAACTGAAGGAGCAGGCCAGGTTGAGGACACTGGATGGGACAGAGCAACCCTTCTCTGGGCTGGCCTGGGACAGGCTAGTGCCCCCACGACCTCTGGAGCAGCTTTGGGGCCAAGGGTCAAAGTTCAAGTCGTGTGCGGTGGTCACCTCGGCCGGGGCTATCCTCAACTCTTCCCTAGGGAGAGAAATTGGTGAGTGCTGTAGGACAGGTGCTACACATTTTTCCAAACATCGGCAGTATTTATAACGTAACTGTTAGCTCCATGTAAATAAAGACACTGCTGCCAAGTTATGGTACAAATCCAGACGAAAGTAAATCTCAAACTAAGTTTATTACACCCAGCAGGATGTTGCAACTGCATAACACAACATACAAGTCACACAATCACATATTTCTACCTTCCAACTGGGCAAAGTCATTTCCTGATATGTCTAAGATAAACAGATTCTCTGTTGCTGGGCAGGAACTAAGTCTGTTCTTTGTGGTGTCGTGCCCCGACCTGAACACAGAACTTCCGTGTGTGTGTGTGTGTGTGTGTGTGTGTGTGTGTGAGAGAGTGATAAGGCTTCAGTTGGAGTGTTGTTGGGTCGGGACCCTTTGCCCCCCCCCTCTCTCCTGACTCTAGCTCCATTGAGACTAACCTAGCTTATCAGGAACTGAGGCTCCCTTTAACTACTTCCTTAAAAAATATTTATGACAAAGGAAGAACATGTCTGGACAGACAGACACTTTCTGTACTTCAAATCAAACTTTATTTGTCACATGCGCCGAAGAAAACAAGTGTAGACTTTACCGTGAAATGCTTATTACTTCACTGCGATATTACACACACGCTTTAAAATCCTAAGTAATAACAAGTTAGTACTACTAATCAGACTGATTCTACAGGTATACAAGTTATTACAACTAATTGGCTGGTTGTCAGACTAGTCTTCATCACTGCATAAGTGTATTGCTTTGGTAGGTTTGATTTACCCTTAGAATTGAACTGGCCTCTACCCTTACAGTGCAGAAGAGCTCTGATGCTGGGAAGTTCCTCACGCCTATAGAAATCGCTCCGGCATTCAGCGCGCGTGAATGGGAACGCTGACTTACTCTACGGGATCTTTAGACCAGTCTACTTTGCATTCATTCAGTAGCCTTTCGTGTTGATACCATCAGATTGGCTTGTCACTCCTCATGGATTTGTTCATTTGATGTGATGAGTAGCCTGCGTGTCCTTGAAATGAGGAGGAAGAGCCATGACAGTAATGCAGGCACCTTTTTATAAATGAGACTTCAGCCGGTAAGATAAGACCTCCAAAGAAAAGGGTTTGCTGCTCTCTAGTGTTGGAGTTAAGTTAGTGATTCATAAGCGTCATGATAAGCATAATATTATGGTTTACCTGGACGAGATATACACTGAAAGAAAATATAAACGAAACATGCACAATTTCAAAGGTTTTACTGAGTTACAGTTCATATAAGGAAGTCGGTCAATTGAAATTAATTCATGAGGCCCTAATCTATGGATTTCACATGACTTGGAATACAGATATTCATCTGTTGATCAGAGATGCCTGGGAAAAAAAAGAATGTAGGGGTGTGGATCAGAAAACCAGTTAGTATCTGGTGTGATTACCATTTGCCTCATGCAGCACAACACACCTCCTTCTCATAGAGTTGATCAGGCTGTTGATTGTGGCCTGTGGGATGTTGTCCCACACCTCTTCAATGGCTGTGCTGGATATTGGCTGGAACACGCTGTCGTACAAGTTGGTCCAGAGCATCCCAAACATGCTCATTGGGGGACCTGTCTGGTGAGTATGCAGGCCATGGAAGAACTGGGACATTTTCAGCTTCCAGGAATTGTGTACAGATCCTTTCGACATGGGACCATGCATTGTCATGCTGAAACATGAGGGTATGGAGGCGGATGAATGTATGGGCCTCAGGATCTCATCGCGGTATTTCTGTGCATTCAAAATTGCCATAGATAAAATGCAATTGTGTTCGTTGTCCATACCATAACCCCACCTCTACCATGGGGTACTCTGTTAATAATAATATATGCCATTTAGCAGACGCTTTTATCCAAAGCGACTTACAGTCATGTGTGCATACATTCTACGTATGGGTGGTCCTGGGAATCGAACCCACTACCCTGGCGTTACAAGCGCCATGCTCTACCAACTGAGCTACAGAAGGACCTGTTCACAACGTTGACAGCAAACCGCTCGCCCACACGACGCCAAACTCGCTGTCTGCCATCTGCCCGGTACAGTTGCCAAGAGAGTGCATAGCCGTCATCAAAGCAAAGGATGGCTACTTTTAAGAATCTGAAATATAAAATATATTTAGATTTGTTTAACACTATTTTGGTTACTACATGTTTCCATATGTGTTATTTTATAGTTTTGATGTCTTCACTATTATTCTACAATGTATAAAATAGTACAAATAAAGAACCCCTGGAATGAGTAGGTGTGTGTAAACTATTGACTGGTGCTGTGTTTTATATATAAATATAAAATAAAACAAATTAGGGGACAGACTATTGAATGAGACAAACGTTTTTGAGGAGATAATTATAAAAATACAATTTCATTTCTTTTCATTTTAATAAGACATGAAAATGCAATGAAATGAAGGTTATTTGTTTATGTAAAAATCTAAATGTGAAATTCTTGGGGGAGTCCCGAGAAATTCTGGCTGAAAAAATGTGGTCCACACTGAAAAGCTTTAAATACCACTGCACTCACGCGAGACATTCACTAACAACATTACTTATGCTTGTAGATAAACCATGCCGTTTTCATGGTGCTGTTTCATGGGTGATGCATACAGCTTATCTCCATACCCTGTACTCAGATTCCCATGAGGCTGTGCTTCGCTTCAACGCTGCTCCTACAGAGGGCTATGAGAATGATGTGGGCAACAAGACCACCATCCGCATCATCAACTCTCAGGTAGGTCGCAAGCTTCTCCTGTGACTTTTCTTTAGTACTCAGGACCACCTATTGATTTACAGTGGAATCACTGACACGCTACCTTGTGAAAATGATTTGAGTTGATCTAGAGCCGAGTGAAACCGCTAGTCAGATCACTAAGACAGTCTATCCTAGCACTACCACGCTTATCTAGTCAATCATTGATGATACACCTATCATTTGGGAGAGGGCAAATTGGCGTATGGGATCTGTACATGTGGACATGTGAGATGTACTCATATTGCTTGCCTCATTACATTTAGCCTGGGGTGCTGGAGAGCAGTACAGCAATCAGTAATTTGTCTCCCTGCAGATACTCGCCCGGCCCAGGCATCGCTTCACCACCAGCTCTTTGTATAAGGGTATGACACTGGTGGCCTGGGATCCTGCACCGTACTCCGTGGACCTGCCCAGGGTAGGTCTCTCTGCTCTTTCTCTCTCACTGTCAGTCACGCGCTGTAGTGTGCGTGTGTGTGTCATTAATGACTTCTTAATCATCTCCTGGTTCATCTTAGGGAAAGTCTGGTGCAGAGTGAGTAAGCAAACATCGCCGTTGTGGCCTTAAGCAAAGCACTTAACACCCTACAATTGTTCCAGGAGCACTGTAGCCGACCCACTGCTTACAGCCCCTCTGGTGGTGTGTCTTGTGAGAGAGACGATAAGCACTCATTTCCATTCTAAATGGACAATAAAATGCCTCATATTTTATAAAAGTCATCTTAAGGTTTTTACTGAATAATTCAGAAAGTGTCTGTGTGTTTAGATTCAGGTTTCTGGTATGTAGCTCAGACAGGCCCCTTCCTGAGATCCTGTTAGCGGTACCGGTCATGCTAACATTCTAGCAGAGTCTTTTCTCCAGTGCAACTAACAGTCAGTTAACCAACCAACGGGACCTTATAGAGACAGGTGTGTGCCTTAACAAATCATGTCAAATCAATTGAATTTACCTCAGGCGGACTCCAATCACGTTGTAGAAACATCATAAGTCTCATAGCAAAGGGTCTGAATACTTATATAAATAAGGTATTTCTGTTTTTAAAGTTGAATACATTTGCTAGAATTTCTAAAAAACTGTTTTCACCTTGTTATTGTGTGTAGATTGCCGAGGAAAATTATTTATTTAATCCATTTTAGAATAAGGCTATAACGTAACAAAATGTGAAAAAAGTTGTTTTTTCCGAAGGCACGCTATATGGAGAACAATGTAATCATGTGTTTTACATGACCTCTGCTGTCTGCCACACACATTGGCATGGCATTCGTTAAAATACAGATTGGACACACACACACACACACACACACACACACATGCATAAGGCCAATGATTAAGGGCTGCATGTTAATCAAGGTATTCTAATGGCATCCACTTTGAAAATGAAAGCCATTGTTTGTATTTGTGTGCTTTTGTTTGTGTGCGCACATGCATGCGTGTGTGTTTGTGCGCTCGCAGTAGAGCATGTGTGTGTTTGTATAGCCTACTGTACTACATGCACCCAATTTGTACGGATGGTTGAACACATTCATTTGGACTTTTACCAAGAAATTTGCTCCAGGCCCAGAATACATTTGAAACAAATGGCTGTTCTTTATCTGATGCTTAAAAGGCATAATTTACTCAATTTTGCCTCATGTTATCTCGACTGTTTGAAGAACCAGAGAGTTAACACGTTATCTGTCACCTAGCAGCTTAATGTTACTGGGTGTCAGGACAAAGGCTGAAGTTTTCACTCTGCGGTCAAAGCATCCCCACATTTATTGAGCAGATTACCTCTGTCAAATTCTGGCACCATATTCCCTATTTAGTGCCCTTGTACTGTAGGGAATGCAAAATGAAATGACCTTCCAGAATAGAAAGTTAATTTAAGCATATCTGCTGAAGTCATTCATCAATACCTCCATTACACCTGCTATGGGTGCGGGGGAACGAGTATTTGGTGTAACAAACCTTGACTTTAAAAGGTTGGTCTCTCGTCATATTTTCAAGGGAAATATCCTGACTTTGTCCCCTGAATCATGGATTTAACTGACTCTTGTGTAAGCAGTGGTGTATGACAAGACCATGAATTTGTACAACATTTTAGCTTGGGGCGTTGGGATTCCTGTGGGGAGTCTGCATCACAATATTGGCACAATAGCTGTAGCATTTTAACATGCATTCTTTCCCGTAGTCAAAAAAAGCACTGTACTAATACTCATTTTTAGGTGCTCTTGAAATACATTAGCAGGTAGACTGCTCCGTAGCAGGCTGCTGTGCTACCGGAGTAGTTTGATTTTGAACAAAGACACCGTGTCAACACTGCGGCGGCAGCAGTGAGTCTGACACTCGGCAGACGCTGTCATGATTGTGGTGACCCGGAGTAGCAGCGTTCTATTTCAGACAGCGTTAATAAAGATGCTTGGTGCTGACTGAAGTGTCTTCTCCTCTTCTCTTCAGTGGTACAGGAACCCAGACTATGACCTGTTCACCCCGTATGAAGAGCGCCGGCGGCTCCACCCCACACAACCGTTCTACATCCTCCACCCCAAGTTCATCTGGCAGCTGTGGGACGTGATCCAGGGGAACACCCAGGAGAACATCCAGCCTAACCCCCCGTCCTCTGGGTTCATAGGTGGGAAAGCGCCTCTGATCATCCACCCGGGCAATCCACCCATCCATTTATCGGTTTGACCGCTGTGCCTGAAATGGTACCCTGTTCCCTATGTCGGGAACACGCTTCAGCCAACGTGCATCGAATTCATAAAACATTATTAACTATTGAGGTGCAGCACATACTGCAGGCCTAGTTCAGAACACATATGGTGGTATCCTTGGTTCAAGGAGACGAGCAGGCTTTAAGTAAATGGCAGCCAGACGGATGCATGTTTTTTTTTTTTTTTTGCTTTAGTGAGTGAGATCTGCGATATCTAAATGGTAAAAATATAACAAAGAGCTTAATTGTTATTCCGTGTGTGTTCAACCTCAACATCTATTTACAAGGTTACACAGTCAAGAGGGCATAGGTGCTCAATAACAATTGGCATTCCAGGAAGTCAATCATTGATTTTCTAAAAAAATACTAATTTTCAATGTAGCCTGGTGGGTAGGAGCGTTGGGCCAGTAACCAAAAGGTTGCTGGATCAAATCCCAGAGCTGACAAGGTACAAATCTGTCATTCTGCCCTTGAGCAAGGCAGTTACTCCACTGTTCCCCGGGCGCCGATGACGTAGATGTCAATGTAAAGCAGCCCCCCGCACCTCTCAGATTCAGAGGGGTTGGGTTAAATGTGAAAGACACATTTCAGTTGAAGGCATTCAGTTGTACTGACCAGGAATCCCCCTTTCCCATATTGGGTCCCGTGTTGGTGTTTTTGAAGGGCAGAGCGGTGAGACATGAGAAATGATGTGAATATTAGGGGTAAGATTATGGCAAGGCAAAAAAAATCTATACCATTCTAAACCTGCGTAAATATTACCTCTCACACATGGACCAAAAGCACGGAGGAGAGTCCAGAAAGAACAACATTCATTCCTGTGTTGTTTTTTCCCCCTCTTGTTTTGTTCTCTTACGACATAGACCCCGTGGCAATTCCTGGAATCCCAGCAGGAGGGCTTGAGGGGGCTGTGTCGTCCTGAGCACGTTACTGCGCTACCACCACACACACACACACACACAGATAGAGAACACACACTCACTGCCAGCAGCAGGACTCAGTGAGGCGAGACCATGACTCACAGAAGGATTTTATTTGGGTTGCAGTCCATTTTATTTAACTGTTTTTGGGTTACAGTTTATTAGGCAGTGAGAGGCAGTGCTGTTCAGTTTGTCATCTTGATAAAGACAAGCAAGTGCCGTATGATGGCTACAGCCAGCCACTATGTGGCAGACCAATGGGGTGCCAGGCTGTTTGACTGCCTGCTGGGAGCTTTAGACTTGTAGATTGAGGAACATGTCAACATGCAAAGCCAGATACTGCATGACTCAACACTACAGACACAGAAAGATGGTAACTTTAACAGGTTGTGGCTTTCGTGGTTGGTTGGATCCACATTGTCATAATTGTAAACAACATTTCATTCAACTGACAATGGAATATGGCCATGATCTCTTTTGCCCAATGGGATGATGGCTTCAAGAGTGCAAGACAAGTGTTGCAAACATGAACACTTTCTGTTACACTTCTCCAACTGTTTCTGGTTTATTACCCTCCCCACCCTGCAGTGAAATGGAAAATCCCTTCACATTGTTGCCATACGTTTAATACCAGTTTCGGTTGTAATTACTAGCCAGTTTTACACAGATCACCCAGGTGCATCATTTATATTAAAAAAATCTTACGCACATATGATAGTTGGAATCCACAGCTATATAGTGATTTAATATATAGTGATATATATTGATTTAGCAACTTAGTGTGATGTAGAAATGATCATGATTGTGTGTGATTTACACCCTTCGACATGTGTATAAACACTGTGATTGTTCTTCCTATTTGTTTCAAGAACTGGTGGTATGCTGAAATGTAGAATAAAAACTGAGCAAATAAATGAGGCCCGAGGTGATTTGATGTCACAGATGAGGTACAAAGCATTCAGCTTCACCGGCATCATTCACATAGGCTTCATAGCTGCTTTAGAACAAATGAATAGATGGACTGTCTGTTATTGCACGTCATTGGAAATGGCCACGGTTATGACAGCACACTGTAACAGTTATGACAAAATACTTTTTTTGTACTGTAACAGCAACGACAACACTAAAGCCACTGCAGTCTTAATACAACTCTGGTGTCTATCGACGTAACACATGTAACAATATGATAACGGAAGTTGAGGAAAAATACACGCTTTGTTTTTAAGTAAACAACACCACACTGTTGCGTTTTCTCACGGCAAGACTTGACAGGAATTTATATCTACACCTTTACTGAGTGACAAAGTAACAGTTGACCATCTAGCTGGGTTGGGGCGGTTGACACACCTTCTATAACATGGATCATCAACTAGATTCAGCTGCGGGCCGATGCGCGGATGGTCGGGGGGCCAGAACATAATTACTGCCAATTGACAGCAAGAAGCCCAAACAGATATAACGTTTACTAAAGCATAATCATTTCAAAACAGATTTCAAAACTTAAAATCAATTGCCGTTGATTTCATGTTCTTACAGTCTCGTATCCAACGACAAAAATACCACACAAAAAATATATATATCATTATTTATATTTGCCGTGAACTTGGGGGGCCAAATAGATCCACCCGCAGGCCGCCAGCTGGGGTCCCCTGTTCTATAAGATACAGTGTAGTTTGTAGGGTGATGATGTGGAATAGATCACTTTGTTCGTAGAAGATATTGATAGTTCTGTCTGGGTTAGATCACTGACTGTGTGTTTAGAATAGTTCTCTGGTGACACAACGTCATGATGGATCATTTACGGATCATTAATGGATCATTTATGGGTAGACTGTTGTTGAGGCGTTCTCATGATGACAAATCACTATGGGGAGTTTTTGGGCGACACCACATGACAAATGCATGACAAATGCCAACACCTTATCCTCTAGAGTTCTCGGTGGTGACACTATCATATAACACAGTGGATCACTGGATAGCGTTTGTCACGTGGGGGAAAAGGGAGGTGGGTTGAGAGGGGCTTCGGGGGGTACGCGGCTGTCCACAGGAGGTGATCTCTTGGTTGGGGTCTGGGCTGGTCTGTTCGGAGACGGGGGTGGTGACTTCACGGTTGTTAGTGCTGCACTCCACCGTGTGGTTGTGGTTATGGTGGTTGGCGCCGGTGGAGAGCTGGGGCGTGACGGCTACGTTGTTACTGTGGCCCCGGCGGTTGAGCTGGATGACGGTGGTCTTGGAGGGCATGGAGGAGACGCCGTTCTCAGAACTGGGTCGCTTGCAGTGGAACAGGATCAGGAAACACCTGTAGAACTGCAAGGAAGGGAAAGAGAGAGTGTGTGTGTGTGTGAGAGAGAGGGTGTGTGTGAGATGGGGGGGTTGTATGATAGGGGGAGTGTGCGTTGCAAAATAAAGTTACCCGTTATTCAATCGTTGCACCCATAGTGCTTGCGTGTGCTAACGAGCATCTGCGTTGGCAGGCGCTAAAATAGAAGTTGCTTATATTTGTAACGCCGAACGCGATGCAAGTCCTGCCTCTCCCATCTCCTCATTGGCTTTTAGAAGCATATACCCACGTGCCATCTCCTCATTGGTATTACCCACGTGGGTGATTGAAAGATGAACTGAGATCGGTTGGTCGGCTGTGGTAATACACCTTATTATGAAGGTTAGTTATTATGAAAGTTAGATGCCAATTGCCATATAAAGTCCAAAGAAGAAAAAGCCTGGAAGAAGGAGAGATGACTAGAAACGATTCGGTTGACTGTTTTATGTGTGGATTAATTGGTGGAGTATAGGACCTTGTGCATTTCAGGTAAAATAACAACTCAATGTTTATATCCCAGGACAAATTAGCTAGCAACAACAAGCAAGCTAGCTAAATTGCCATAAATGTTTAATGCTTTTCGACCTGTCCCCAAATTAATATATTGGGTTCAGAATTGGTTCAGAGTTTGTTTTGATACTTCAACCTGCGTTAGATTGCAGTATGAGCTGTAATGAATTCATCTTTGCCCTTTTTGTTTTGATTACAGGCATTGTCCTGATGATGTCGCTGTGCGAGGAGGTCCATGTCTATGAGTACATCCCTTCTCTGCGTCAGACAGACCTGTGCCACTACCACGAGCACCACTACGACCCAGCCTGTACCCTTGGGGCGTACCACCCCTTGCTCTTTGAGAAGCTACTGGTTCAGAGGATGAACAGCGCCTCCCAGCACGACCTCAAAACCAAGGGCAAGGTCACGCTGTCGGGGTTCAGCGCGGTCAACTGTGGGCCATGACCCCTGACCTTTGACGACCTATGGCCATCAAGAGACAGAGTGCCGATACTAATCAAGCGACTGAAGAGGCTAAGTTGAGTCAGCACTGTCGTCCGTGGGCCATGATCTGGCTTTAGACCTTTGACCTGGACTGCTGTCTAGAAAATCAGGATGAAAGTGAAGAGGAGGAGAGTGTTGCCACTACTAATCAATCTTAGGCTGTAGAGGCTAAGCGAGCGTGCTCGAGAACTGCCTTTGCCACAATGGAAAGTGTCAATTGTTGAAAGGAGGGGGGTTTAGGGAATGTGGATATCATGTTGTTGTATTGTGTAATGAAGCAGTCCTTCAGGGATGTATTCCTACTGGAGAGATGGGTCATCTTTTTTAAGGTATTGTTCTTGTGACACAATGTTGTACATGAGAGAGGTCTGGGTATGAATGTGGAAAAGTGATCTATAGATTCAAATATTGAACATCGGTCAAAGGCATGTTTTTCTGATTCAACGAATGAGGTGCATTGTCATGTTTAGAAACATTGAAATAGAGAATTGAAAACATGCAGTGTAAAGGGTTTACTTGTGAGGGTAGGTTTGGATTTAAGCATTTCAAAAAGCATTTTGTGTTCCTTTTGGTAAAAAAAAAATATTGCAGACCTCATTTGAGAAATTCAGGGATAGTAGTGTATGTAGGTCTATGAGGGAAAACAACCACTTTTCACTTTTTGTTGTTGTTGCATGAACCAGTCAACCTAACCACTGATCTGTGCTTATGTGAGTTAGGAACTGAAACTTTCTTATCAGTGTTCTTCTGTACGTACGCTATTTAAAGTTACTGTACCTCAACGACCAGATGGTAAAACTGACAGCAGTTACTTTTCCTGGCCTTGATATGATTCTACAGCCACACTGTAAATATAATGTAAATGTGGTTTGTTTGCCTGTAGAAGTCTGGTCAAGTGTAATGCAATGAATGTAGCTATGAATAGTTTGAGGCACATTTATTAAATAAATAAAAAACAACCTTTATTTAACTAGGCAAGTCGGTTAAGAACAGATTCTTATTTACAATGATGGCCTACCCTGGCCAAGCCTGGTGTGCGCCGCTCTATGGGACTGTAGGGACGCCTCTTGCACTGAGATGCAGTGCCTTAGACCGCTGCGCCACTCGGGAGCGCAGCGGTCTAAGGCTTTTGGCAATGGTGATATAGACTTGATAACGTGCCAAATGTTCCCTGTGTGAAGTTTACTGTTAGTTAACACTACGTCTTCTAGGAGTTAACCACTACAAAAGCAAAGCAGAGGCCTCAGCTTGGAATAATATAAATGGACAGAATGTCCTTACGTTGACTCACTTGTTTGTTTATATTGGCAATGGAATGCAATAGAAGTGTTTGCTGTCCTACTGTTGAGGGTAAACACTATAATATTCACACCTTTTGGGATCTTTAAACAAAAATCATGTTGTTTTTACAGATAATTTTCTATAGCCAGAATCAGTTTGTACTGAACATAATTTGTTAGTTTGTATAAAATTTGTATTTCTTTTCCATTGTTTTCTACTTAAACTGTTGTGAATAAAGATATTGTACTTGCCTTGTGATTTGACCCTTGTCTAACTAGCTGTTTAACTACATATCCCGCAATTCAAGTGGCAAGGGCTGTATCTCAATTGCTGAAAAATGTATTACCTGCTCGTCTCCTCCCTTTGATTAAAAACACTTGACTAGTGTAAGAAATAATGTTGGAAGCTCGTCATTGGCCTGGCTTTCATCTGGTCACGTCTTTCACATCAACGTAACGAAGGAGGTGAGGTGAGTAGAGGACACATTTTTGGTTTAGGTTCTGCTCACCTGTTTGTTCATGAGTATATAGATGAGGGGGTTGATGACGGTGCTACTCTTAGCCATGATGGAGGGCACCACGGTCACGATGGGGGTGATAAGGCCCGGGTGTCCAAAGGTGGCCATCATGGCGATCACGCCGTAGGGCATCCAGCACAGCAGGTAACACACCACCGTGGTGATCACCATGAACAGGATGTGGAACTCTCTCCGCCGCGCTGCCGACTTACGGATCCGCCCCACCTGGGAGGAAATGATCATACATAAAGTTGTGCATAAATGCATGTCCTGAGAGGCCAATCACATAGGAGGATGTAGAAGGACATACAAGGTATTGTCACAATACTTAAGAGAAATGTCATTTTGTTCCTTCACTGCTTAGGCTAATCAATGTTTACATTTGTATTTTATATTTTAAAAATGACTCCTTTCCCTCCTTAACATAGGCTAATCAGTGTCATACTTATCACCAATACTTTAAAAAAAACATCCTTCCTTGTGATAGGCTAATCACTGTTTCAATTGTTTTAATAATGAAGACTTTCCCTTCCTTCCCTAATTGACTTTAAGACAGGACTGGTTGAGTGAAGTAGGGTTTCCAGTTCACTACCTTTTACTTATCCTGTCATGTCAGATCAGTTATTGCTTAATCTTCCAGGAAGGCAGAGTGCTTTTCAAAAAGTAACACTTACAATCTCATTACCAGGCCAGACCTGTCTGATCAGAGTGTTCTGAATCACCTGTAGCCTTAAGATTCATCCCAGCTGAGAAAAAAAACAACTGCCTAATTATCTAGTAACAAGATGTTTTCTTTCTAGGATATTAGTCTTAATTGCAGTGGAGGAAAGGAACCAAGTGTTTAAAAAAACACTAAAAAAACACCATCTGTCCAAGGAACACAGTCTTAATCATGTAAAAGTAGTGTTCAGTGTCTCTCTTTGCGCACACTCTCTCCTACTCTCTACTCTCAATCCTACCAATCTGTAACCACCAACTTCCTTTCCAAGCATCTCAGTCTACAGGCCACTTAAGACAGGGCATCTTTCTACAGGAAGTCCATATGAAGGAGAAGTACTGAGTGCATATTACGTCTCTATATATACAGTATGTATGTCAAACACCTTATTACTTATTACCCTTATAAACACGAGGGGGGACACCAGATAACGCTGACTGAGAGAACGAGATATCACTACGCAGGGCTTCAGCATTCTACCCAATAACTGACCGTTTTAACGCTGCAAGTCTTTCTGATTATCAGTGGTTTATCAGCAGGTTCAGACCCTGACCCAAAATGCTGATCTCCTCTGGTTCCTATCTCCTCTGTTCAAGCCTCACTTCTATTGATGTTATATTGACGAAAACACACGTGCACTGGCAAACGTAGCCATCCATGTTGGTTTTAGGCACTGTAAACACCTACCACTTCTACAGATCACTTCTTCACAGGTAGATGATTACAGTTTTTAGAATAAGAAGTGTTTGCGTGAAGAGTAGCGAATAAACAGAATATGTGAAGGCTAAACATGGCACGGTGTGTTTGATTTCAAGCCATTTTTCATTTGAACCCATGTGGACAGGTGGGACAGCCCACCTGTTTGACAGCGTAGAGCAGCCTCCCGTAGCAGTAGACCATGACCAGCACAGGCAGCCCCAGACAGAAGATGAACAGGCAGATGATGTAGGAGTGAGACTGGGGCGTCTGGGATGTCCAGGTGACCGAGCAGCTGGTCCCGGCCCCCTCTAGGCCATAACTACTCCAGCCCAGCAGGGGGGGCACTGTCCAGAACAGGGAGTAGAGCCAGGAGCCCGCCACGGCCAGCAGAGGCTTACGGTAGTCCGGGGCTTGCTTGTTGTACACGGTTAAGGTGCTGTAGCGGTCATAGGAGAGGAAGGCCAGCGAGATTAGCGACACAATTCCTGAGAGATGGATAGAGAAAGAGAGGGAGGTAGGGAGAGGAGGGAGGGAGAGAAAGAGAGACAGACCGAGAGAGAGACAGACCGAGAGAGAGACAGACCGAGAGATGATTACCCATGGATTATTGCGAGACAGTCACTGAGACAGATTATGGTGCACTGGCAGGCTACCCTTAAAACAGACCAACTGCATGCGTTCCGTTTGGCTTTTCTAAACTGAGCCTTAATACCCAAGTAAATGATCACTTTTGGAGGGCGAACATATGAAATTCCTTATTTTATACGGCTATTTTAAGTAGCTCCATGAACACATCACTGTGTGCATTACAGCATTGAAGAGGAATATTGCAGCCCCTGCAAATATGAAAACAGTACTGTAGGTTTCACTTACATTTTGAAAGCAAACTGCCTTCAGTAGTCTTAAGTCCAGTGGGATCTGTGAGAAGTTGCACACTGTAGTATGTTAACAGCTCGGAGTGACACGTCCAGTAATCATACGCATATGGTCCTCTATACCGGATTTCTACACTCTTAGATAAAAGGTTTCCAAACGGGTACTTTGGCTGTCCCCATAGGATAACCCTTTTTGGTTCCAGGTAGAACCCTTTTTGGTTCCAGGTAGAACTCTTTTGGGTTCCGTGTAGAACTCTCTTTGGAAAGGGTTTTTACATTGAACCCAGAAGGGTTCTACCTGGAATCAAAAAGGGTTATCCTATGGGGACAGCAGAAGAACCGTTTTAGGTTCTAGATAGCAAGATTTACCGGATAATACTTTTATTTAGCCACTTAAAAACCCCAAACATATCTTATCACTTCAAGGGGAATATCATATGATGCTTGTACTGTATGTATTTGTATTTGTATTCATTATGGATCCCCATTAGCTGCTGCTACTCTTCCTGGGTTCCAGCTAAACGAAGGCTGTTTATACCATTTTAAAACATTACAATACGTTCACAGATTTCACAACACACCCTGTGCCCTCAGGCCCCTACTCTACCACTACCACAAATCTACAGTACTAAATACATGTGTGTGTATAGTGTGTGTGTGTGTGTGTGTGTGTGTGTGTGTGTGTGTGTGTGTGTGTGTGTGTGTGTGTGTGTGTGTGTGTGTGTGTGTGTGTGTGTGTGTGTGTGTGTGTGTGTGTGTGTGTGTGTGTGTGTGTGTGTGTGTGTGAGACAAGATGTTATCATCAGGTCTTTTGTAGTATCCCAGCTCAGTGAGCGTGTTCCTGCTGAAAGACCTTCTCTTCCTGTCTAGCCCAGGGGCAGGTTCCTGATGCATAACCCAGGACAGACAGGGACATCTCAATCTTGGAAACAAATAGATAAGGGGAGTAATACAAGGAGCCACTCCAGACATCATATAGCATCAAAGTTGTGAGAGTCAAGGTGATCTTTCCCACAAAGAAAGCCGGTCTCCAGCCACCGCTCTTCCTTGACAAGTCTATTATGGGAAGTGAAGACACGCATGCAGGTCCATGCACACACTCACAGACAAAAACGTGCACGTGGACACACACAAGTGGGAGAGAGAGACTCTCAGGGCGTCTACAGTAAAGGCCCCTGACAGGGCTTGTTTTCACATCACATATCAACGAAATGAGAAAATAGATGAGAAAATACATTTTCCTTTCATATAATATTTCTCACCATCATGGCAAGTTAAGTGCGTGTGTGTGTGTGAGTGTGACTGCGGTATGTGTGTATAGGGGTATGAGGTGCTGAAATGATGCATTTGCTGTAAATGAGTCACTGCATCACTCCATATGTTTCACTGTAATTACTGCGTTATCAGATATGATTTCATTGACAGCTGATCAAGTGGTTCATATTATGCATTTGGAATAAGACACTATGCAAAATGCCTGCAGGGTATTAAGCAACATGTACAGATGGCTTAATCAAATCCCAAAGTTGAGCAACTAAAGTGTCAAAATCCCTCTTATTCCCTACTGATACTCCTATCACTGCCATCAATTACATCGGTCCATTATCTGTCACAGTAGCTAGTGGTATACTGTGTTCTGTATTCCATCCTACCCAGAACCGATTCCAGCGAATCACACAATGGATCAACTGAAGTGATACTGGTCATAGCAGTGTGTGGATCTTTCTTTTCTTCTATGATATAATCCAATTATTTCCACGCACCTTTAAAAAGGCAACTCAGATGTTCCAGTGCTTTTTCTACAGTGAATCACACAATGGAAAATGTCACCGATGCTCTGCCCGCTGTGAACATTTGCTTTCTCCATCAGTTACTTAACCTGTCTATGCTAATGACAACTATTTACAGAGCCCAAACAGGAACCCCCTATGATCCTCCAGCCCCCTGTATAATGGAGACACACAGATGATGAACAAAACCCCCTGTCACGGTTACCCTGTCCAGCCAAGAGGAGAGTATTCAGCCCAAACTGACTAATCTCTACAAGCAGTAGCATGCCCACCCATCTTAATTAACTCTCTCTGTCTTCAGGCTCTTCACACACAACCCCCAGGCCCAACAATTAATATTCATGTAATTTATTATATGTTAATAGAGAAAAAAAAATGGCAATCATAATTCTAGGTAACAGAAAAAAAAAGTTAATTATAATTCTAGGTAATAGAAAAAAATAGTTAATTATATTTCTAGGTAATAGAAAAAAATATTTAAATATAATTATAGGTGATAGAAAAAATATTTAAAATATGATTCTATGGTATGGTTTATGGTCATATATTTTGAGAAATTGATAATTGTGTTGGACAATTGGACATTATAATGGTAATGTTATGTCAATGTATAGGTCTTAAAGTTGAAATCATTGAATAGAAATATACATTTTGCTTGTATATTGTGGAAGATTTAACCACACAGTTCATCTAGGTTCTATCATTTGTTTTGGGAGCAGTAACTGGGAAGCCAGTATTCATTAACTACAGTTGAAGTCAGAAGTTTACATACACTTATGTTGGAGTCATGGACATCTACTTTGTGCATGATGCAAGTCATTTTTCCAACAATTGTTTACAGACATATTATTTCACTTATAATCACTGATCACAATTCCAGTGGGTCAGAAATGTACATACACTAAGTTGACTGTGCCTTTAAACAACTTGGAATATTCCATGGCTTTAGAAGCTTCTGATAGGCTAATTGACATAATTTGAATCAATTGGAGGTGTACCTGTGGGTGTATTTCAAGGCCTACCTTCAAACTCAGTGCCTCTTTGCTTGTCATCATGGGAAAATCAAAAGAAATCAGCCAACACCTCAGAAAACAATTGTAGACCTCCAAGAGTCTGGTTCATCCTTGGGAGCAATTTCCAAACGCCTGAAGGTTCCACGTTCATCTGTACAAACAATGGTATGCAAGTATAAACACCATGGTACCACGAAGCCGTCATAACGCTCAGGAAGGAGACGCGTTCAGTCTCCTAGAGATGAATGTACTTTGGTGCGAAAAGTTCAAATCAATCCCAGAACAACAGCAAAGGACCTTGTGAAGATGCTGGAGGAAAAAGGCACAAAGATATCTATATCCACAGTAAAACAAGTCCTATATCAACATAACCTGAAGGGCCACTCAGCAAGGAACTGCTCCAAAACCGCCATAAAAAAGCCAGACTACGGTTTTCAAATGCACAGGGGACAAATATCGAACGTTTTGGAGAAATGTCCTCTGGTCTGATGAAACAAAAATAGAACTGTTAGGCCATAATGACCATCGTTATGTTTGGAGGAAAAAGGGGGAGGCTTGCAAGCCGAAGAACACCATCCCAACTGTGATGCACGGAGGTGGCAGCATTGTAGGGGTGCTTTGCTGCAGGAGGGTCTGGTGCACTTCACAAAATAGATGGCATCATGAGCAAGGAACATTATGTGGATGTATTGAAGCAACATCTCAAGACATCAGTCAGGTAGTGAAAGCTTGGTCGCAAATGGGTCTGCCAAATGGACAATGTGTCACATGACGCTAGAGAGGCGAAGCAGGTACGGGGAGTCAAACATTTAATGTAGACCGGAAATGGAATGAGACAGGAACAGCGTCAGCAAACGAGTAACACAAACAAAAACACTCAACGCAGAAGCGGGGAACAGAGCTGGGGAACTGACAAATATAGGGGAGGTAATAACAGGTGATGAGTGAGTCCAGGTGAGTCCAATATCGCTGATGTGCGTGACGAGGGAAGGCAGGTGTGCGTAATGGATGATAGGAGTGCGTGATGCAGGGCAGCCTTGCGCCCTCGAGCACCAGGGGGGCAGACATGACACAATGACCCCAAGCACACTTCCAAATGGCAAAATGGCTTAAGGACAACAAAGTCAAGGTATTGGAGTGGCCATCACAAAGCCCTGACCTCAATCCCATAGAAAATTTGTGGGCAGAACTGAAAAAGCGTGTGCGAGCAAGGAGGCCTATAAACCTGACTCAGTTACACCAGCTCTGTCAGGAGGAATGGGCCAAAATTCACCCGACTTATTGTGGGAAGCTTGTGGAAGGCTACTTGAAATGTTTGACCCAAGTTTAACAATTTAAAGGCAATGCTACCAGATACTAATTGAGTATATGTAAACTTCTGACCAACTTGGAATGTGATGAAAGAAATCAAAGCTGAAATAAATCCTTCTCTCTACTATTATTCTGACATTTCACATTCTTAAAATAAAGTGGTGATCCTAACTGACCTAAGACAGGGAATTTTTACTAGGATAAAGGAATCAGGAATTGTGAAAACCTACCCCTGACCCCCCAAAAAAAAAAAAAAAAAAACCTTTCTGAAGCTCAAAATGTGCACCTTACAAATCCTCGCTTGGCTTGGCTCCCTCCTGTCTCTCTGACATGCTACACATCTACACCCCCATCCGCAGCCTTCCATCCTCTGACTCAGGCTTAAGGGTCACCCCCCTCACCAGACTACACTCCATGGGGGATCGTGCCTTCCCTCTCTGGAAATCTCTCACCTCTGAACTCCCCGATTCCGACTCCATCCAAATCTTCAAAAACAACCATTTCAGACTAGCATTCAGCCTATAGCGTTTTAAACCATCTAGCTCTTTTTATATATTTTTTCTACCTATCGTATTACAGAGGTCATTCAAGTAGCCTCTCGATTTCAACTGCCTTCATGAGCTTGTCTTTGCTATTGCTGTTGTTGCTGTTTTCCCCCATGTATTAATTATCTTGTTATTTTTGGAGTACCATGCGCCTTTGTTGTAATGCATTTGGCTCTAAGTCTTGTCATGTTTATTTTGGCTATTTTATGTTTTACTCTGTAAGTGTCCCTAGGTATCTTGAAAGGCACAAATACAATATATTATTATTATTATTATTATATAAATGCTGCTGCAAATGAAAATGTTGCTGTAGGAAGACGCTGGGGCTGATGCTTTAACACGGACCTCTGAGCCCCGACTGGTAATCTTTCAACATACGTTCACTAATTTGTCGAGCGGTGAGAAAACGGGGTGTGAAATTCAGAAACAGTCTGGCTAAGCTCTGTAGCTCGCAACAGTGGGCACATGCTGCATGCCTGTCATTACAGATTGGATATTCAATCTACTCGGCTCCGCTCCCCAGTTACATTTCTTTGACTCAATCAGTGCAAGGCACACAATCACACTCCCTCCTTCGAGGACCAGAGGGTGGAAAAGACGCTACAGAAGCAAGGCCAGTGATTGGCTCTTCCCTCTGGTTGACCCCTAGGGGAGCCGACCTGTCAGTGCAGATGAGGAAGCGGCCGAGTTCATCCATGTCATTTAACCCTCTTCCCTCCACCAAGAGACTAGAGAGACAGTCAGACTCAGACCATGGTCCGTTTATCATGCCCAGGTTTCTCATATGCCAATATTCAATATTGAATTCCATCTAGAAATCTCATAGGAGTCCCTGATTGTATATAAAGCAACATTTCCCCTCTTGAGAAACCTCTGTGCCAAATGATACATTATGAATTTCCCAAGGTTTTCATCGATTAATTTGCCCTTTCATTGTTTTATTTGGTATCTCATCAACCTCTGTGTCGCCCTTACAGAGTAATTATATTTTCTCACATGTATCAGAATGTAACTATCTCAATATGACTATTTTCTATAAATAGATCCACAATAAACAGTGACCCAATACCGATAACTTACCAATGCATCTAATAATTCACACAGAATGTATGTGATACATATATCAGTGGGCATTACATACATTCTTAATATATAATTCAATTAGATGTATGGAGTCACAAAGTGCCTTCAGAAAGTATTCAGACCCCTTGACTTTGTCCATATTTTGTTACGTCTTCTTCTAAAATGTATTAAATAGTTGTTTTTCCCTCATCAATCTACACACAATACCCCATAATGGCAAATTAATTTTTTTAAATTAAACTGAAATATCACATCTACATACATATTCAGACCCTTTACTCAGTACCTTATTATTTATTTTATTTTTTATTTAACTAGGCAAGTCAGTTAAGAACAAAATCTTATTTACAATGACACCCTAGGATCAGTGGGTTAACTGCCTTGTTCAGGGGCAGAAAGACAGATTTTTACCTTTGTCAGCTCGTGATTCGACCTTGCAAACTTTCAGTTACTAGCCCAACCTTTGGCAGTGATTACAGCCAAAAGTCTTCTTGGGTATGATGCTACAAGCTTGGCACACCTGTATTTGGGGAGTTTCTCCCATTCCTCTCTGCAGATCCTCTCAAGCTCTGTCAGGTTGGATGGGGAGTGTTGCTGCACAGCTATTTTCAGGTCTCTCCAAAGATGTTTGATCGGGTTCAAGTCCGGGCTCTGGCCGGGCCACTCAAGGACATTCAGAGTTGTGTGCTTAGGGTCGTTGTCCTGTTGGAAGGTGAACCTTCGCCCCAGTCTGAGGTCATGAGTGCTCTGGAGCAGGTTTTCATCAAGGATCTCTCTGTACTTTGCTCCATTTATCTTTGCCTCGATCCTGACTCGTCTCCCAGTCCCTGCACTGAAAATCATCCCCACAGCATGATGCTGCCACCAACATGCTTCACCGTAGGGATGGTGCCAGGTTTCTTCCAGACGTGACGCTCAGAAATCAGGCCAAAGAGTTCAATCTTGGTTTCATCAGCTCAGAGAATCTTGTTTCATATGGTCTGAGAGTCTTTTTAGGTGCCTTTTATAAAAAGTCTGGTCACTCAACCATAAAGGTCTGATTGGTGGAGTGCTGCAGAGATGGTTGTCCTTCAGGTTCTCCCATCTCCACAGAGGAACTCTAGAGCTCTGTCAGAGTGACCATCTGGTTTTTGGTCACCTACCTGCCCAAGGCCCTTCTTCCCCGATTGCTCAATTTGGCCGGGCGGCCAGCTCTAGCCAAATTTGACAGATTGATGTTATTTTTTTTATTGAAGGAAAGCTTCTAAATAGCTTTCAACACTTCATGGATATTTGCATTGCATAGCGGTGGGTGCAATGTAGAGGCGGTTAGCCTAACATAATAATTGGGGGTGTGGCCTATTGTGGGGCGTGTCTTTCAATTGGTTATTTTTGGCCACCCGTGCAAGTGAATGCCATTCCAGGTAATGTGTTCTGTATTTTGTTTTTCATGATTATATGTTTACTGCCAGCACTAAACCTTAACTGATAACTGTGTATGTACTGTGATACTAAAGAAATGGTCACAATTTGCTTAAAATAAGTCTTATTTAAAGAAAGTGTTTTGAGTTATGGAACCAACTTAATACAGTATCTTGACTACCGGGAAATATATTTAATTGTTTGGAACCCAATTGAAGTCAATCCGATAGTTAATTCCAAAGTGAAAAATCGACTTGGTAAAATTGTGTTGTATATTAGTTAGTATTTATGTTATTTATTAAGTTTAACCAAGTTGAGTTTTGAAAGAAATAGGTTGCAACTTGAAATCTAGGTTTTTTAAATAATCAAATATAACAGTTGGCATTGAATCATATATTTGGTTTCAACAAATATACTTTTTTTCAATTGAGGAAACCTAACTAATTTCCTTGTAACATTTTTGGGGGTTGATCCAAAGAGTCATTTTTCACAGTCCCTACTGCCTTCTACATTTGTATGTCATTCTATGTACTGTACATACAGTCACTTTGGGTTTAAATCTAAAGCAGCCATTACATCATGCTTTGAACCATGATGACATGTGTAATCTCATCTTCCAATCTCCCACCATCTCCATCCCATGTTAGTTCATTTCTGTGAGCGTTCTTCCTACATTCCAGAAGGTCCTCATCACAGCACAGGACAGCATGTTCTAACCTAAAAGCTCTTTTTAATCATGTCTATCAGCGCCCCTCCAGATTACAGTCGAAAACAGAGATTTGGGCCCTGCCACGCTTGAACACAGGACAAAAGATCCATTCCAGATAAAGATAAATGTTTATGGTTGTGGAGAGGTGTGTGGATCCCTTCTGTTTGGAGGCTGTTTTTTGGAGAGTAGACCTAAAAGTTTGTGGTTGTAGTCTATTTTTGGAGAAGAGTAGACGTTCGGAGCTGTTTTTACTTCAGACCTCCACTTTCGGGACTGATTGGTTAGCGGATGGCCGGGAGGCTAGGTTCGGAATGAGGACCCCACTCAACAGCTGTAGCCTATTACGGCGCCATCTGCCAAGTGACTTTGCATGGTAACCTCTCTTAATTTAACTACCCAAGATGCTTCAGAGGCCCAGGTCATCTGTTAATTATTCAACAGTAGTAGGGGCAAAAAGTCTAAATTATTGAACATTATATGATATGATTATGCAAGGTACGTCCACTTTGCTCAGAGTAAAGTTCCTACATCTATATTGATCTTATAACTAACAGCATATTACTGACCACTGCAGTGCAATTTGTGTACACGTCTTCTGCAGAGGGTTTCAACTGCGCATAGTATGGCACATAGAAATATAGTTACTCTTCCTGCTTTACTTTGTGGTCGCTGGTCCACCCATCATGGCACATTGACTTCAATGGGGATGTCACGCCCTGGTCGAAGTATTTTGTGTTTATCTTCATGTATTGGGTCAGGCCAGGGTGTGGCATGGGGTTTTTGTATTGTGGTGTGTTTTGTCTTGGGGTTTTGGTGTTGGTATTGGGATTGTAGCTTAGTGGGGTATCTAGCAAAGTCTATGGCTGTCTGGAGTGGTTCTCAATCAGAGGCAGGTGTTTATCGTTGTCTCTGATTGGGAACCATATTTAGGCAGCCATATTCTTTGAGTTTGTCGTGGGTGATTGTCCTTAGTGTCTTTGTTCCTGTCGCTGTGTTAGTTGACAAGTATAGGCTGTTTCGGTTTTCGTTACGTTTTGTAGTGTTTGTGTTAATTCGTGTTTACGTTTGTTGATTAAACATGGATTGCAATCTACACGCTGCATTTTGGTCTGACTCTCCTTCACCAAAAGAGAACCGTTACAGGGGATGCCGGTTCTAGTAAGTTTATCTCTATGGTATCCCACCACCTGCGGTGGAGTTAAGCTAAGCCCTGAGCACTACTGAGAAACAGGGAATGGGTGGAGAGAGTGGGTGGGGCTGACTTTGTGCTCGGTGCGGTGTGACTCACAGAGGGAGAAATGTCTTGATATTTCAGTGGCCATTCACAGTTCACACGCCATCCTGCAGATTCCATCTCAAAGGTTGAGGTCACCTTGGTGGACCAATAGTGACAACCAGCGGAGAGGAGGCTGGATGGCCATTTTTAACCAGGGGAGGAGTATAGGGACTTGTAGGTGAGAAAAATGTCTCATCTTCACTGTGTCATTGTGGAATGGGCTGCTGTTCTGGAAAACCTACCCACACCTCTATTGGGTACATTTTGTCCACTAAAAGGCCAGGGTGTAAAATGAATATGGTTTGGATTTGTAAGTCGCTCTGGATAAGAGCGTCTGCTAAATGACTTAAATGTAAATGTAAATGAGTTTCTGGATTCTGGAACACCATGTACTGCACCCTATGAAATTAACATAACAGTTTGACATCAACACTACTATACTCCAATAGAGGGAAGCATTGGTATAATCCAAATTGCAATAGTGTAACCCCTCTCAAATACTCATATTCAAATCAAAATCACATTTGATCCGTCACATGCACCCAATACAACAGCTGTACACTCTTAGGAAAAAGGTGCTATCTAGAACCTAAACTGGTTCTTTGTATGTCCCCATATGAGAGCCCTTTGAAGAACCCTTTTTGGTCCCAGGTAGAACCCTTTTTGTGATCCATGTAGAACCCTTTACACACTTTTTCTGTGTAAAGGGTTCTACATGAACCCACAAGAGTTCTACCTGGAACCAGAAAGAGTTCTCCTATGGGGACAGCCAAATAACCTTTTTTGGAACCCTTTTTTCTACGAGTGCAGACTTTACCGTGAAATGCTTACTTATGAGCCCTTTCCTAACATTGCAGGGTTAAAACGTATGACATTTGCACACAAAAAAAGAATTAGTAACACAATAAAATAACAATAACGAGGCTATATACAAGGAGTACTGAGTCAATGTGCAGGGGTACGAGGTAGTTGAGGTGACTGAGGTAATACAGTATGTACATGTAGGTTGGGGTAAAAGGGACTAGGCAATCAGGATAGATAATAAACAGAGTAGCAGCAGCATATGTAAAGAGTGTGAATGTGTGCCTATGTGTGAGTGTGTGTGCAAGGCATCAATATGCATGTGTGTTTTGTGTGTGTATGTGTATGCATGTGTTGGAATGTCAGTGTAGTATGTGTGCATAGAGCCAGTGCAAGAAAAAGGGGGTCAATGCAGATAGTCTGGGTAGCCATATGATTAACTGTCTTATGGCTTGGGGGTAGAAGCTGTTCAGGAGCCTTTTGAGCATTTTTTCGCTCCAGTACCGCTTGCCTTGCAGTAGCAGAGAAACCAGTCTATGACATGGGTGGCTGGAGTCTTTGACACCACCTGGTATAGAGGACCTGGATGGCAGGGAGCTCTGCCCCAGTGATGTACCCTCTGTAACACAGTTACAGTTGCCATACCAAGCATTGATTCAGTCAGTCAAGATGCTCTCAATGGTGCAGCTGTAGAACCTTTTGAGGATCTGAAGACCCATCCTAAATCTTTTCAGAGGCATTGTCGTACCGTCTTCACGATTGTGTTGGTGTGTTTGGACCATGATAGGTCCTTTGTCCTTTGTGATGTGGACACCAAGGAACATGAAGCACTCCACTACAGCCCCGTTGATGTGAATGGGGGTGTACTCTCCCCTCCATTTCTGTGGTCCTGTAGTCCACAATCAGCTCCCTTGTCTTGCTGACGTTGAGGGAGAGGTTGTAGTCTTGGCACCACACTGCCAGGTCTCTGACCTCCTCCCTATAGGCTGGCTCATTGTCATCAGGGTGATCAGGCCTACCACTATCGTGTTGACTGCAAACTTAATAATGGTGTTGGAGTTGTGCGTGGCCACACAGTCTTGGGTGAACAGAGAGTACAGGAGGGGACTAAGCATGAACTCCTGAGGGGCCCCCATGTTGAGAGTCAGGGTGGCGTTGATGTGTTGTTGCCTACCCTCCCCACCTGGGGTTATTTATAATGGTTTATAAATATTTTATAAACTGTTCATTTCTAGTTTGTAGTTCTATAATAAACGGTTGTCATAAACAGTTAACCCATTGTTTAAAATTGTGAGCTCATTAGCTGCTTGTTAAATAATCAGCTCAGAAAATAAGAGCTTGCCTGTGACACAATTACTCCAACAGTTGATATTACTGAAAAAAAATCCATGACCTGATTGTTAAACACACAAAGGCCCAGAAGACTCTCCTTATCTTGTATTCTACCTAACAACTGCAGAGGGTAGCCTAGCAAGCCAACAGCCAGGCAGGGCTATGGCCTAACAGGTTCTGGGCTCAGTGCTCTGCTCTGCCAACACACCGCAGCCCGTTTTCAAAACACTCGGGTCATGTGATGTCACAAACACTGAGAATTGCTCTAGTTTTGCCCCTCAAACCAGAGACAAATGGGCTGGGCTGAGAGAAATTCTAGAAGGCAGAGATACTCCGAGTCGATATTGAAGGAATTCACCTTGACCACACCGACCACCCCCTCCCGACCTACACTTCGCAATGCTCCGACATAGGGATATACAGCCTGCAAGAAGAGCCGCTGATTTTGGGATTGTATATCGATTAACTCTCCTTAAATGGTGATTTATTCGTTTTAGTCTCTGAATCGTTTAATCAAACTTTTCGCCTCCAGTTCCTGATATCAAGGCACAAAGCTACAATCTGTCTCCGTAAATAGCCTAGTGTGCATGGGCACACATGTCGTCTCAGTGCCGTACTCTTGACTCCAGCTGCAAAGAGGCTTTGGCAGACTTATTGCTGAGACAATTTGTTCTACATTTTTGTGGTAAAGAGCAACATAGCAGGCTGTAGAACACTGGATGGAATAATATAATCTCAGGGTAGCTAGAAGACGTAACAAATTGGCATTTTAAGAAACAGGACATGGTTATGCATTCTCCTTTTTTAATATTCAATGATAATTAAATGATAATGATATTCAAATCCTGGCATGCACTCACTTCTCAATTCCCCTCACGTGTGCGCCTTTTGTGGAATGCTTTGTGGTAAAAAACCTCTTGGGGCAATTAGGAGTAGGAACAGAATGGCATTTGAAGCAACAGGGCAACCTAATGCATTTGTCCTTTTTGATATTCAATGATATTGAATGACAATAATGATATTCAAAGCCCACCCTCCCTCCTCAATTCCCCTCCTGAGTGCACCTTTTGAATGTGTGTTCATCTCCTCCTGCTGAACTTTCATCTCCATTTGATTTACAGTGAGTGAGTCCCACATCATATTTATTTATACTGTATTCTAGTCAAGGCTCGTCATATAACTACTGCTGGACACTGCTTTTCTACTCATATACTGTCCATACACACCATTATATACATATATATTTATGTTCCGGACATGGACATTGCTCGTTAGATTTTTTGTGTATTTATTGTATTGTTAGGTATTACTGCACTGTTAGAGCTAGAAACATAAACATTTCGCTGCACCTTAACGTCTGCAAAATATGTGTGCACAACCTATACATTGCATTTGATTTGATTTGGATTCTAAATAATGGACTTTTTTTGTAGGGGCAAATCAAGTCTCAATCCCTCTCTTTCTCGGTTTGACATGGCAGTGAGAGAAGAGAAGCAATAACTTCACACGTCAGAGGACTGGAGTCACAATTAAACTGATGTAACTGCTGACAAAACACTATCCATAAGACAATTCTGCTGTATGTGTGACATCAGGAACAATTGTGGGCCAACACGGTCTTGTGTCACGCAGGAGATCTGAAAGTTAAAGTCCATCACTTCGCTCCAATAATTTTATCTCTGTACCCCACACTGCACCTTTCATCGGCAACATTATCTGATACAAATTACCTACAGACAATCCCTAGTTCAGGACTCTCCAACCCTGTTCCTGGAGAGTAAACGTCCTTACGCAGCTGATTCTGATTATTAGCAGGTTGATAAGGTGAATCAACTCTTTGGCACCATGATTTCCTTAAACACATTGATGAGGCATCGAAGCTTTGATTGTGTAATTGTGAAAAACATATAGTTACTTTGGTGACTATTTTGTTACGTAACAGCTTACTTAGCTCACCGAAACAAGAGTTGGCGAAACCGTACCACATGCACCCGTGCTTCCCGTACAGCCAGCGTGCCTGTAGACTGGATGCGAAGCTGAGCGTGGTGCCACAGAGGCACACCAGCATGTCACTCACGCTGATGTTCAGCAAAAGCATGTTCACAGGAGTCCGCAGAGTTTTGAACTTAATAAACAGGATCAATACCACCAGGTTATTGATGAAACCAAAAACCATAATAGATCCAAGGAAGACGGACATCACATGGTGTCCGGTCCGAGACAGTCTTTTCGCCGGGGGCTCGTTCCATTCTTGATCCAGAGAGCTCAGTGGATCCTCGATGCTTCCATTAGAGCTGAAGTTTAAATTAGCCACCTCGGTATACATCGTTTGCAGTGATCCACATTCGAGAATGTTTCACATGGAGATACAATTATAATATTTCAACCGTCAGTGAACAACAATAGGCAACAGCATCACGTTTTCAATTGGCAATATCAACTGCCGACATAGTTGTAGGCTAGAGGTGGTAGTATGGAGCCCACGGTAAAAAACTTAAACTTCATTTTCTGAACATGAATCCAGACTCCTTGTATCCTCAAGAGGTGCAAAACAGGCTCATTCCGCTTGGAACCCGTAGTAGACAATTATGATGTTGCAAATTGGAGTTAAAAATAATGTTTAATGGAAATAGAAATAGTAATGATAAATCAATAATAATGATAAATCAATAATAATAGCCACTAATATCCGATCAATCCAGATGAATCCAAACAGGAATCAGGTCGTCACCATATAACACTTGCGTAAAATACACTACACTTGCGTAAAATAAAACTAGTCGAAGCATTATAATAAGATTATTATGAGAAGGTTACTTTAGTTGACTTGTCTCTCTCCAAAAGCTATGGCACAGACGAATACAATCCAATGGTACTTCTCTTCTCATAGCTCCACCACATTCTGATTAGAACGCATAGACTGAGCGCGCGTATTTTGGTTGGCCTTCCTTTAGTAGTGCCAATGGGTTGCGTTTATCTGTCGCGAAGGCGACTTGAGCGTAACATAATGACGCAATAAAAAATCTACCGCCTACCAAGCGGAGAGAAAAGCATTGTTGCCTTCCCCTTGTGTGTTGGTGTAACTCACCCATTCCCTGACAGGTGAGTCATTTCTGAGATCTATCACGCAAACAAGTCCAAAGGGGACAAGCCCCTGGTAGCCTATTTTATGGTGGGTAAGCAGGAACTTCAACTACCAGTGGTCATTTTGATTAATAACACTAAAATAATTATATTCCTATTGAATTGATTAAATAAGTTATTTAAACAAATGACACAAAGCCAAAAGTAAGAGTTTGTTCTACACAATTGCATAGAAAGGTGTTTCATGTTTCATGTGTTCGTTTTCATTTGGTGGCTGAAAAACGGGAAATTCCCAATAAAAGTTTTTTTTTAAAGACTGCCCTTTAATAGGTGTCTCCGAGATTCTGCTTTACTTGAACATGAAGGACATGGATTCTCACACTGATGTTCCCTCTCTATTCCACATAATATTACGTTTACTGTCCCCTGCTTCCCTATAATATTTGTAGAATGATGAGCAATGCAGGACAGAGCCTATGACACTTCCATGACGGTTCAAGTCTTTCAGCAGATATAGCACAATCAAAGAACATTATAAATACTATAGGGAAAGAATGAAATATGTTTCAAGTTCACAATAAGTATTGATGAGTCAAAAACCCTTATGTAAAAACCACATGATTTCACATGTGGGAAATCACATGAAGTTTTGCAAATGTAAAATTCATTCCACATGTAAAATTAATTTTCACATAACCTTTCAAATGTGAAATGAGAACACTTCATATGTGACAATATTTCACATGGTGCCTTGTTGTTAGGATGTCCTCAGAAGATCAAGCAGTGATTTCAACTTACACATTTGACCCACACGACTACGTTGTGCATGTTTTTTTTAAACGTAATTGTTATTCAACATGTCCTGAGATTTGAACTCATGACCTCTTGGTTCATGACATTCCGATCTTCCTGCTATGCCACCATGCCTGTGTAAACTAATTTCACCTGTACTCCTACACTTTGAACTTCAAAGTAGATCTCAGCTTTGTTAAACATACACTCAAGAAAAACGATTATATTTATTAGAGTGATTCAGGAGTAACATTGAAACAGAATAATATTCCTCACCAACATTAGACAACTAAGAGTAAACCCTTGAATTGCTGAAATTGTCACACCCTGATCTGTTGTCTTTGTGCTTGTCTCCACCCACCTCTAGGTGTCGCCCATCTTCCCCATTATCCCCTGTGTATTTATACCTGTGTTCTCTGTTTGTCTGTTGCCAGTTCGTTTTGTTCATCAAACCTACCAGTGGTTTTCCCCTTGCCTTGTATATTTTTCCTGTTTCCCAGTTTCGTCCTTTCTGCTTGCCCTGACCCCGAGCCTGTCTACCGTCCTGTAACTTTGTCCCACTACTCTGGATTACCGACCTCTGCCTGACCTGACCCTGAGCCTGTCTACCATCCTGTACCTTTGTCCCACTACTCGGGATTACCGAACTCTGCCTGACCTGACCCCGAGCCCGTCTACCGTCCTGTACCTTTATCCCACTACTCTGGATTACCGACCTCTGCCTGACCTGACCCTGAGCCTGCCTGCCGCCCTGTACCTTTGCCTGCCCATGTTCGATTGAATAAACGTTTGTTACGTCGACATTGTCTGCACCTGGGTCTTACTTTCAAACCTGATATAAATAAGTAAATGAAATCAATAAGGAGAGAATAGTCAGATGAATAACTGATAACTAAGATAGCGGTGCAGATGGCATGCTTTCGCTAAGTGCAGAGAGGTATTATAGGTAAATAATCTTTAGAGGACTTTTGAAAATGTTAAAGACTTTGTGGCACAGGAGAAATATCAGTATATCCCAAATCCCAGTCGGGGTCATATTGTAAAGTCAGCACTAAGTGATCATGTTAAATGTCATCATATTGATTAAATGTCTTAATGCTATTTTAGCTGAACAGCACACCACTTACCTTAAACCCCCCCATACCATTTCACTACTTCCCTTACAAAAAACATACGTGAAATGTGCAGTTTTCACGTTGAGCTGAAATGTTCACGTGAAAACAAGAGAAACCTGAGGTCAGTTGTTCAAACCATGTGTTCACCTGTATTACATTTAGAAGGAGAATAACATGTTTTTACCTCACATGTGAATTGCAGATTCACATTTGAAATGTGCAGTTTCACATGTGAAAACATAACTCTCACATATCAAATTGCATTTTCACATGTGAAAATGTAATTTGTACTTTCACATTTAAAAATGTTTCACGTGAAAATCTAACCCTCGGCCTCCCGGGTGGCGCAATGGTTAAGGGCGCTGTACTGCTAGCGTCGTCCGGGTTAGGGAGGGTTGGCCGGTAGGGATATCCTTGTCTCATTGCGCACCAGTGACTCCTGTGGTGGGCCGGGTGCAGTGCGTGCTAACCAAGGTTGCCAGGTGCACGGTGTTTCCTCCGACACATTGGTGCGGCTGGCTTCCGGGTTGGATGTGCGCTGTGTTAAGAAGCAGTGCGGCTTGGTTGGGTTGTGTATCGGAGGACGCATGACTTTCAACCTTTGTCTCTCCCGAGCCCGTACGGGAGTTGTAGCGATGAGACAAGATAGTAGCTACTAAAAACAATTGGATACCACGAAATTGGGGAGAAAACGGGGTAAAATTCCCCCCCCCAAAAAATTATATAACCCTAACATGTGGAATTGCATTTTCACATGTGAAAAATGTTCAATGTGCAGTTTTTACGTTGAGCTGAAATTTTCATGTGAAAACAAGAGAAACCTGAGGTCAGTTGTTCAAACCATGTGTTCACCTGTATTACATCATGATATCACATTGAAATATTGCATCCCCATGTTGTCACATTTATTTCACATGTGTAGATTCATGTTATCACATGTTGCTATTACATGTTGTCATATGTTTTCACATTAACTAGCTACAGTTGAAGTCGGAATTTTACATACACTTAGGTTGGAGTCATTAAAACTCGTTTTTCAACCACTCCACAAATTTCTTGTTAACAAACTACGGTTTTGGCAAGTCAGTTAGGACATCTACTTTGTGACACAAGTAACTTTTACAACAATTGTTTACAGACAGATTATTTCACATATATTCACTGTATCACATTTCCAGTGGGTCAGAAGTTTACATACACCAGTTGACTGTGCCTTTAAACAGCTTGGAAAATTCCAGAAAATGATGTCATGGCTTGAGAAGCTTCTGATGGGCTAATTGACATAATTTGAGTCAATTGGAGGTGAACCTGTGGATGTATTTCAGGGCTTACCTTCAAACTCGGTGACTCTTTGTTTTGACATCATGGGAAAATCAAAAGAAATCAACCAAGACATCATAAAAAATATTGTAGACCTCCGCAGGTCTGGTTCATCCTTGGAAGCAATATACAAATGCCTGAAGGTGCCACGTTCATCTGTACAAACAATAGTACGCCAGTATAAACACCATGGTACCACAAAGCCGTCATACCGCTCAGGAAGGAGACTCATTCTGTCTCCTAGAGATGAACGTACTTTGGTGCGAAAAGTGCAAATCAATCCCAGAACAACAGCAAAGGACCTTGCGAAGAAGCTGGAGGAAACAGGTATCAAAATATCTATATGCTCAGTAAAACGAGTCCGATATCGACATAATGTGAAAGGCCGCTCAACAAGCAAGAAGCCACTGCTCCAAAACCGCCATAAAAAAGCCAGACTACGGTTTGCAACTGCACATGGGGAAAAATATCATACTTTTTAGAAAAATGTCCTCTGGTCTGTTGAAACAAAAATAGAACTGTTTGGCCATAATGATTATCGTTATGTTTGGAGGAAAAAGGGGGAGGCTTGCAAGCTGAAGAACACCATCCCAACCGTGAAGCACAGGGGTGGCAACATCATGTTGTGGGGGTGCTTTGCTGCAGGAGGGACTGGTGCACTTCACAAAATAGATGGCATCATGAGGGAGGACAATTATGTGGATATATTGAAGCAACATTTCAAGACATCAGTCAGGAAGTGAAAGCTTGGTCACAAATGGGTCTTCCAAATGGACAATGACCCCAAGCATACTTCCAAAGTTGTGGCAAAATGGCTTAAGGACATCAAAGTCAAGGTATTGGAGTGGCCATCACAAAGCCCTGACCTCAATCCCATAGGAAATTTGTGGGCAGAACTGAAAAAGCATGAGGAAGAGGAATGGGACAAAATTCACCCAACTTATTGTGGGAAGCTTGTGGAAGGCTACCCGAAACATTTGACCCAAGTTAAACAATTTAAATGCAATGCTACCAAATACTAATTAAGTGTATGTAAACTTCTGACCCACTGGAAATGTGATGAAATAAATAAAAGCTGAAATAAATCATTCTCTCAACTATTATTCTGACATTTCACATTCTTAAAATAAAGTGGTGATCCTAACTGACCCAAGACGGAATTTTACTAGGATTAAATGTCAGAAATTGTGAAAAACTGTGTTTAAATGTACTTGGCTAAGGTGCATGTAAACGTCCGACTTCAACTGTATATGACCGAGTTCAAATGTATAGCGAGCACCTTTTCAAGGGCTGCAAAATGTACTATTGTTTTCATTTAGACACATCAATCCTTTCTCTTCATCATCATCATCTTCATCACCACCACCATCATCACCACCACCACCATCATCACCCCCACATCAATATCCTTCACCAAACGACCTTCCCTGGCGTCATAATATGATCAATCAGCGTTTATCGGTCACGTACACAGATCTGCAGGCGTTACAGCAGGTGCAGCGAAATGCTTACGCTCCAACAGTGCAGTAGAATGTCTCACAAATAGAGTACAAATAAACATATCGTTAAAAAAATCTAAACAATAACTCAAGAAATGACAGAATGGGTCTAATCAACAACCCAGAGTAGATATATTAGAGTGAAAACGTGTCAGAATCCAGTATATAAATATGTGGTGTCTATAAACAACATATAAGTAAGGCAGCTCCTAGCATCTTCCCATTTACCAAATTGCCAGTCATGGAAGTAAGTGTAGTGCTTCATCAGTGCCATTACCCCCGTCACCACCACCGTCATATTCATCACCACATCATCATCATCCTTCTCCACTAAGTCGACAGTCTCTTCCCTGATAATGTGAAGCAGCTCTGAGCGTCTTCCCATTTGCCAACTTGGCAGTGAAGGAGAAGTGGTACGGCGCGGTGCGTCTTCCTGTGTCCTTGCCCACCACCCGACCCGGTTAGTCATGGATTCATGCTCACGCTGCCCGTGTCGTTTATGTCTGGTCACAGTCCTGTAATCACGCTGTTATTCATGGATTTAATTCCTCTGTTGAAGGCCTGTAACTCATAATGCATTGATTAACCTTGTGCAAAACAAATCAACCCAAAGTTTATTTGTCGCGCACAGAGATTAGCATGTGTTCAAGCAGGTGCGGCGAAATGTGTTTGTTTCTAGCTCCAGCAGTGCAGTAAATGTCTAAAAGTACTAATACACAAATAATCACAAGAAGAAAAATGATTTTTTTAAAGAAGAAGTAACAAGAGATGAAGAAATATCAGAAGGAGCAATATCAGAGTCTGGGATATACATATGTGCCGTGTATAGTCAGTACGGACAGCATATAAGTAGGAATAAGGTACACTACCTGGCCAAAGGTATGTGGACACCCCTTCAAATTAGTGTGACTGTACCGCATTCCATATTAATGCCCATGATTTTGTATTGAGATGTTCGACGAGCCATGTCGTGTACAGCAGTTGTTTTATAGGATGAGTTATGCCGAGACTACAATAATGTACGTATAAAGTGAGTAATCAATTAGCTACATTTTTCAGAGATCAAATTTACACTTCAACAGAATAATGTTTGCAGGAATGCTAATCTTATCTGTTTCTCATTTACATTTCAGTCATTTAGGAGACGCTCTCATCTGTTGTCCTGTTGCTTTGTGTGTGATTCTGATAATAATCTGTCTGGAGACAGAAAGACAGAGCATGTGGAGCATTGGAAGAGCTCCCAGACATGGAGCTCAGCATCTGGCTGTCACACGCTGGTCAAGCCACAGGCACAGGTCCTTCTTGACCTTGAAACAAATACGGTAGAGTAAAAAATAATATGATTGTTGAGGGACTGAATATAGTAGATTTTTAGACGAACGGATGGACAGGCAGAAAGACAGATGCATAAGGTACAGTAGATTTCTACCAAGTGGCGCAGCGGCCTAAGGCACTGCATCACAGACCCTGGTTCGACCCCGGGCTGTATCACAACTGGCCGTGATCAGTAGTCCCGTAGGGCGGTGCACAATTGGCCCAGGGTCGTCCGGGTTAGGGGAGGGTTTGTGTAGGGTAGGCCGTCATTGTAAATAAGAATTTGTTCTTATCTGACTTGCCTGGTCGCAGAGTATCCAGATGTGAAGCAAGGGGCTCAGTCCGTGGCAGGGGGCTTCCCCTCTGGGGCCCAGGAGATGAAGGTAGGGACATGGGGGACCAGGATGATTGAACAGGTAATACAGTCTGTGGCTCCGGGGAACCACTTGGTGACACAGGGAGGAAGACTGAATGAGTGGGCTGTCTGGAGCCTTGTCTGCGGCACCTGGGGGTGGGCTCTTGGGGAGTTGCTGTCTGGTGAATGTGTGGGCTGTCTCCAGGCGGTCCTGGTGTCTCCGGGCATACTCCGGCCCCGGGGGAACATGATGGCTATCCAGGGGCCGACCAAACGCCATCCCTGCTTGGGTGGGGATCTCTCTCCCCAGCATGAGGAGGGCAGGCGTGCAGGAGGTGGAGTCTTGGACAGCGGAGCGGCATGCCATGAGGACCATGGGAAAGTGCTTGTCCCAGTCACGCTGGTGTTTGGCTAAGATGATGGCCAGCTGCTGTCCAAGCGTTTAGTTGAAGCGCTCCACAAGGCCATCACTTTGAGGATGGAGAGAAGTAGTGCGGATCTTGTGCATACCCAGCCTCTCACACATGGTGGCGAACACACGGGACTCAAAGTTTCTGCCTTGGTTGCTGTGGATGGACTCTGCAGCTCCAAACCTGCTGAACATCTCCGCTCTCAGGGAGTCGACGATGGTCTCTGACTCGTAGTCAGGCAGAGCATAGGAGTCAGGCCATTTTGTGAAATAGTCCATGGCTATGAGCACCCAGAGGTGTCCACTGTCTGTGGTGGGGAACGGCCCAACTACATCCACTCCCACCCTCTCCATGGGAGCCCCAACTGGGAACTGTTGGAGCTGATCATGAGAACAGCATGGAGGGCCGTTTCTTGCTGTGCAGCAGCAGCTGCAAAAGTCCTCCACATCCCTCTTGTGCTGCCCCCAGTAAAAGCCCTGATGGTGTCCAGTCCTCCCCTCCCCATGAGTGCTCTGGAGCACAGCCTCAGTGCTTTTTGGTCCACCATCTGCCACCTCTCCTCTCCCATAGCTGGCTCCTTCCATGCCTACTGTAGCACGCCATTAGCCAGCCTCAGTCTCTCAAACTTTGACCATAACCCTTTGGTCACGAGTGAGAGCGCTGCCACCTCTGCCCTCTGTGGCCTCAGCTGCGCCTCTACCCACTGTAGCACTGGCTGGAGGGCGGTGTCCCATCCCTGCTGCTGCCCCCATTCAGCCACGTCGACAGTGTGCAGCTCACAGCAGACAGGCCCGCTCGCCCGACCCACTGTGGCACAGACCCCCTCCTCCTCACACATCTCGCTCTCACGGGCCTCTCTCCGCTCACAGTGGCAGTGCTCGTCTGCAGTACAGGGCTGACGGGACATGGCATTGGCATTGGAGTGGCGTGCCCCTGCCCTGTGCACCACTGTGAAGTCGTATGGCTAAAGCTCCTCCAACCAGCGTGCCACCTGCCCCTCTGGCTCTCTGAAAGACATGAGCCACTGGAGAGCAGAGTGGTCAGTCCTTACAGTAAAGGGCAGGCCACCCAGGTAGTACTTCAAGTGTTTGATGGAAGCCACAACAGCAAGGAGCTGTGACACAGTAGCGGCACTTATGTTTGTTGAATGTTTTGCTGAAGTATGCCACCACTCTCTCCCCCTCTGGCCCCACCTGGGCCAGCACCCCACCCATGCTCACATTGCTCGAGTCTGTGTTCAGGATAAAGGGCAAGGTGAGGTTAAGGGGGGGGGGGAGCACAGGGGCCTCGATCAGAGCACGTTTGAGAAGCCCCGTACAAACCTCCTGTAGTAAGAGGCCAGGCCCAGGAAGCTCTTCAGATGATGCTGGTCGGTGGGGGTGGACCAGTCTCGGACAGCCCCCACCTTGTCCTCCATGGTGCTGATCCCCTGTTTCCCCACTCTGTGGCCCAAGAAGGACACCTCTCTCCTCATGAAGTGACACTTCTTGGGGTGGAGCTTCAGGCCTGTGGCAGCCACGCTCTCCAGCACATGCCGTAGTGCCCCCAGGGCTGACTGGAAGGAGCTGCCATGGGACAGGATGTTGTCGAGGATGTTGTTGCTACCTCATGGCAAGCGGTACCGGAGCGCCAAGTCTGGGTCCAAGAGGCTTCTAAAGAGCTTCTACCCCCAAGCCATAAGACTCCTGAACATCTAGTCAAATGGCTACCCAGACTATTCACATCACCCCCCCCCCTCTCCACAACACCGCCACTCTCTGTTGTCATCTATACATTGTCACTTTAATTAACTCTACCTACATGTACATACTACCTCAACTAACCGGTGCCCCCGCACATTGTCTCTGTACCGGCACCCACTTGTATGTATTGTTATTTTTTACTGCTCCTCTTTAATTACTTGTTACTTTTATCTCTTATTCTTATCCGTATTTTTTGAAACTGCACTGTTGGTTAGGGGCTTGTAAGTAAGCATTTCACTGTAAGGTCTACCTACACCTGTTGTATTCGGCGCATGTGACTAATAACATTTGATTTGATATGGGGTATGAGTCCTTCCTGGTTACCTCATTCAGCCACCTGTAGTCCGCACAGAACCTCAGCTTGCCCCCCTTGTTAGGAACCATGACAACTGGTGTCGCCCTGGGGCTGTCTGAGGGCTCAATGAAGTCTGCCCGCTGTATCTCCAACACAGCCTTGTCTGCCGCCTCCTGGCGTGCGAGCGGGACACGGTGGGGATGCATCTTGATGGGCCGAGCATCACCTGTGTCGATCTCATGCTGCACCAGATAAGTCTCACCCACCTCTTCCTCACTCAGCGCAAAGCTGTCTCTGAATTCAAACAGCAACTGCCACAACCGTTCCTGCTACTCGGGGTCAAGACCAACACAGTTCCGCCCCCATATCTCCCTCACTGCAGACAGTGTCCTCTCCTCTTCCATCTTGCGTCCCGGCCCGGACCCACGGAGGGATGTGTCATGGAGGTAGCTGGGGGAATGTAACACACAGCAGTAGGTGACAGAGGGGCTGGGAAGAAGTCACACACAGATGTGGGGGAGGGGTGGCATCCATGAGTCTCTGCTGCTTTAACTGTTGGAGTAAAGGTGTTGTTGGGTTGTGTGAATGTGATATTAGGGGGGGTCATGGTGACTGCCGGCCCTCCCTGGAAGCTCAGTGTGCCCCCATTTAGGTCTAACTGGCAGCCTGTGCTCCTAAGAAAGTCCAACCCCAGGGTACAAGGGTCCTGCACAGCTGCCCCCCACACAGGATGACTGACGTACAGTCCTGCCCCCTACTGTCAGAGTCATTGTTTCCTTCCCTTTCATGGGTGCCAGCTTCAACTGTGACTGTGCAGAGCTGCACAGTTGTGGGCTCAAACTGAGTCCACCCTGGCACAATATCTGGCCTCACCAGGGTTACTGTGGACCCAGTGTCCACCAGGGCAGAACAGGGCACCCCTCCACAGTGACATGACAAAAGTCCCCAACACAGGTCCAGCCAACCACAACAGGCTCCATCCGCTTGGACTCGTCTGCTTTTGGGGGACGTGGAGCCTTGCTCCCTGTCCGTGCCGGTGGGCTCCTCCTGAAGATGGTTGTGGGTGGGAAATAGAGCCAGGCGTGCGTTCGTCTATGCGGACCACAAGCCGTTTCCCTGAGTTTTGGGGGACATGGGGCAATCCCGGTGCAGATGGCGTTGCTGGCCACACCCCCAGCAGACCATGGGACCAGGGCGTGTGTTGCGTGCCACCTGTAGGGACACAGCATGAATGAGTTCATTCGTTTCCGCCACCCATGCAGGCTTTTCCAGCTCTGGGCTGTTCTGTCCTCCAGCCCGCACAGTGGGTGTGTCTCCCTGCACCCCCACCGAAGCCCCAGGTGAAGCCCCAGCCCACACGAGCTCCCTCTCAAAAGCCATCTCCAAGGCTATCTGCAATGACTCAGGATGAACCAGCTGGGTCTGTAGGAGGAGAGAGAGCCTGTATGAACTGGTCCTGTGCTAGCTCGTGCTGCACAAAGGGGGGGCATGTGAGCATATGCCCGCTGGGAGGCTCTCAATGTCATTAGCTAGCACCCATAGTGGCTCTCCCTGGGCTGTATACACTGTCCGAAGGGTCACCACGGTGCACCCACTAAAGCCCCATAATCACATCTGTCCTCAGGTTAATCAACATCAAACATGACAGATTGCTCCTTGGGTGCCGATGATGTGTACATTGATTAAGACAGCCCCCCCCCGGAAGACACATTTCGGTTGAATGCATTCAGTTGTGCGGTCGACTAGGTGTGCCCTTCCATCATTTTATTGCCCATCAGGCAAACCTGAGAAAACAACTTTGGAGAGGTCTAATAATTATATCCGTAACATGTTGTGAAAAGAGTCCTTGAATGAAAAGAGAGCTCTGTTGAAGCACAGGATGTGTGGGATGTAAAAAATATCACTCGCCATTTGCCAATATCATGTGCTTATTACAGGTATTGTCCCTTAGGGAGTGTGATTGTTGTACCCTCTGGAAAGAACATTGATGTTGCATTTGGTTGAGAGAACACGTCTTTTTTTTACCCTCATTTTGACAGGGAGTCATGCTGAGACCAAGGTCTCTTACACATCAGTACACACGAGCACACATCAATATTAACATCAATACACAAAAAGCTAAACACAATAATAGAAAACAAACACATTCTTCAGTAAAAAGCTCACAAGCTCAGAGAACGGGAAGACCGAGTGCTGAAGCGTGTAGCGTGTAAAAATCGTCTGTCCTCAGTTGCAATACTCACTACCGAGTTCCAAACTGCCTCTGGAAGCAACGTCAGCTTAGCCACTCACAAGCCTAAGATCATCATGCACAATGCGTCAGCTGAAGTGATGTAAAGCTCGCTGCCATTGGACTCTGGAACAGTGGAAACATGTTCTCTGGAGTGATTAATCCCACTTCATCATCTGGCAGTCCGACAGACGAATCTGGGTTTGGCGGATGCCAGGAGAGCACTACCTGCCCGAATGCATAGTGCCAACTGTAAAGTTTGGTGGAGGAGGAATAATGGTCTGGGGCTGTTTTTCATGATTCGGGCCCCTTATTTCCAATGAAGGGAAGGCTTAACGCTACAACATACAATGACATTGTGGACGATTATGTGCTTTGAACTTTTGGGGAAGGCCCTTTCCTTATTTCAGTGTGACAATGCCCCCGTGCACAAAGAGAGGTCCATACAGAAATGGTTTGTTGAGATCGGTGTGGAATAACTTGACTGGCCTGCACAGAGCCCTGACCTTCACCCCATTCGACACCTTTTGGGATGAATTGGAACACCGACTGCGAGCCAGGCCTAATCGCCAAACATCAGTACCCGACCTCACAAATTCTCTTGTGGCTGAATGGAAGCAAGTCCCCACAGCAATGTTACAGCATCTAATGAAAAGCCTTCCCAGAAGAGTGAAGGCTGTTATATCAGCAAAGGGACCAACTCCATATTAATGCCCATGATTTTGGAATGAGATGCTCGACAAGCAGGTGTCCACATTTGTTTGGTCATGTAGTGTATGCATAAATCAGATACATTTTTACATGATTTGGAGAATAGCATATATTTGGTTTTAGCTGCATTAAGTACCAATTTCAGTTCAACAAAGGCTTTCTGCAAAGCAATGAAGGCAGATTGACGCTTTGAAAGAACCTGGTCAACCATGGGAGCAATAGTATACACCAGTAGAGGCTGCTGAGGGGAGGACTGCACATAATAATGGCTGGAAGGGAGCAAATGGAATGGCATCAAACACATGGAAACCATGGGTTTGATGTATTTGGTGCCATTCCACCCATTCCGCTCCATCCATTACCACAAACCCGTCCTCCCCAATTAAGGTGCCACCAACCTCTTATGGTGTACACAAGTGTCGTCTGCATACAGGTGTATGATGTTTTTTTTTACAGATAGACCTACATTGTTTACATAGACAGTAAAAAGTACAGGACCTAAAATTGATCCCTGTGGGACACCTTTTGTAATATCAAGGAAACCTGACCAGAAAAAAAACACATTGTGTCCTGTCTGTCAAGTAATTTTAGAAATAATTACATGACAACTGATCCATACCGATTGCAGACATTCTTTGAATTAATAAAGAGTGGTCAACTGCATCAAAAGCCTTTGATATGTCAATAAAGTGGGCAGCACAGTGCTTCTTCCTATCCAAACCCTTTACCGCATCAGTTAACACCAAGGTTGCAGCAGAGATGGTGCTATGACCTGGCCTAAAACCAGACTGGTGAACACTTAGAATACATCTTTTAGCACCCTCAAAACCCTGGGGATAGCACCCGAGATAATCATCCAAAAAATAAAAAGTGTCACTGACTCCACAATCAAATCAGTTTGTTAGTCGCGTACACATTTTAGCAGATGTTGAAGTGGGTTACTGTTACTAGCTCTAACATTGCAGCAAAAATGTCAAACAAGTACACAAATAATAATCAATAACTAGAAACAAGAAATCACGAATATCTGAACGAATCCAGTTAACAACCCAAATAGCACTGTATCAGTAATCCAAAAGTAATCTATGCATATATACTCCAAAAAGATATACTGAGAATGATGTATAGAAATACAATAGATATATTACAGTGAGATATGTCGAGAATCCAGTGTATAAATAAACCATGCAATGTACCATAGTCGATATGTTAGAAGAGTTACACTATGTGAAAAACAGTACAAAAGAAACAGTCCAATACTTAATGTCTCTATCTGTATACATGGGACAGCAGCGTTGGCTGTATGTGAGTGTATGTGTGTATGTGTCTGTGCGTGTGTTTGTGAGTATATGGGTGTGTGTGTGAATGTATATGTGAGTACAGGAGTATGTTTGAGTATGAGATGTGTGTGTCAGCTTGTATGTGTGTTTTGTGTCAGTGAGTATATCTTTGTCCCTACTACAGGAGATGGCGTGATAGCTGTTCAACAGTCTGATGGCCTGGAGATGGACACAGTTTTTCAGTCTTTTGGTCCCGGCTTTGATGCGCCGGCACAGAGCGTGACTCTGGTAGCTGAGGTCCTTGATGATCTTCTTGGCCTTTCTTTGACACTGGAGGACAGGCAGACGTCCCCCGGTGATGCGTTGGGCTGATTGCACCACCCTCTTGAGTGCCATTCAGTTGCGGGCGGTGCAGTTGCCGTACCAGGCGGTGATGCGTTGGGCTGATTGCACCACCCTCTTGAGTGCCATTCAGTTGCGGGCGGTGCAGTAGCCGTACCAGGCGGTGATGCAGCCTGCCAGAATGTTTTCAATGGTGCGTCTGTTCGTGGGGGTCTTAGGGGCAATGTTGGATTTCTTCAGCCGCCCGAGGTTGTAGAGGCACTGTTGTGGCTTCTTCACCATGATGTCGGTGTGGTGCAAGGTTATTATAGTTTCGTGATTTAATATTAGTTTTTATTTCTATTAGTTTAGATTTGTATTTGAAATGCAGTGTTTCATTTAGTTTTCAGACTTGATGCATTAGTTTTGATTTAGTTTCAGTTTGATAAAAACATTTAGATTTCATTTTTGTAATATATTATTTTGTTTCAGTTTTAGTTTTACTTTTGGGGACAGAAAGTAGGCTATTTGTGGTAGGTTACAACTCACTTCTTGGCACTGGGGGAAAGTAATACATAAGGTGATGGGCCAGGACATAGGTTTGGTTAGGTTTAAATTATAAATCAATCCTAATGTGACTTGGATTTAAAAGGACTGGTGCAAGAAATATGCTGGAAGGAAACTCTTGCCCATGTTTACACGGATGCTTTTATAACTTTTGTAGTAGATGTAAAAAATAATCAAATACCTTTACATGACAGAAGAGGGAAAAAAACAAATGAAGTCATGGCACATTTGACATGTTATGTTTTTGTAATATTAATTAGGATCTGCCCCTTTTATTCAATTTGCACCTGAAATGACATACTCAAATCTAACTGCCTGTAGCTCAGGCCCTGAAGCAAGGATATGCATATTCTTGGTAACATTTGAAAAGAAACACTGAAGTTTGTGGAAATGTGAAAGCAATGTAGGAGAATATAAAACAATAGATCTGGTAAAAGATAATACAAAGAAAAGAACAATCGTTCTTTAGTAAATGCAAGAGGAAGGCCATAATATATTATTCCAGACTATGTTCAATATACATTATGGCCACTAGATGGCAGCAGTGTCTGCGCAATGTTTTAGACTGATCCAATGAACCATTGTATTTCTGTTCAAAATGTTGTATCAAGACTGTCCAAATATGCCTAATTTGTTAAAGAATAACTTTTTATGTTCAAAATTGTGCACTCTCCTCAAACAATAGCATGGTATTTTTTCACTGTAATAGCTACTGTAAATTGGACAGTGGAGTTAGATTTACAATAATTTAAGCTTTCTGACAATATCAGATATGTCTATGTCCTGGGAAATGTTCTTGTAACTTACAACCTTATGCTGATTGCATTAACCTACGTTAGCTCAACTGTCCCGTGGAAAGGACACCGATCCCGAAGAAGATTTATCTTCTTCAGACTAGGGTCTATTTTTCTCCACTTCTTGTCCACTTCCTGAGGATGCGCACTTGCTTTTCTATTGAACATACTTCTTTCCGTATTAAATATTATCGTTTAATTACATTTTAGGGTACCTGAGGATTAAATAGTAATGTATTTTGACTTGTTTTAACAAAGTTTAGCGGTAGCGTTTTGGATTCCTATCTCTGCATGTTGAGTGGATTACTCAAATCGATGACACCAACTAAACAGACTTTTTGGAATATAAAGAAGGATTTTATCTAACAAAACGACCATGCATGTTGTAGCTGGGAACCTTGGGACTGCAAGTCAGAGGAAGATTTTCAAAAAGTACGTGAATATTTAATCGCCATTTATGATTTTACGAAGCCTGTGCTGGTTGAAAAATATGTTGATATTGGGCACCGTCCTCAAACAATCGCATGGCATGCTTTCGGCACATGCACCGATAGGGCTCTACTTGTGTAGACCACATGTCCCTTTGCCCTTCCTGTCTCCAAAGTGCCATTTTGGGCGCTGGTATAATTTCCACTCCAATTTCTTTTGTTTGTTGGTATACAAATTTTGTCAATGTGGTTGCCCCGCAACGTATGATTTGAAAAGCGGTCACAGGTCAGTGTATAGCTAGCTACCAGCTGCGTAGCTAGTTTAAATATCAACACCACTGCCACAGTAGCATAAGGTAAGTGACCTGCTAACTTGCTGATTTGCATCATCAATATCCGGTCTGGTTGGCTGATAGGCCTACTCGCAGCAGAGAGACATCACCGACCCTCAGACACAACTCCATCAACTCCAAAACTCCATTCAGCCAGGAGTTGCATGTGTAAGCGAAGCAGTTTAGCTAGCCACCATACGTTAGCCTACTAAAATAACCACACAAGCCACTTGCCAGCCAGCTATATACATGTATATCATGAATATGAAATAGCGTATGATCATCATCATCATGTTTGTGACAAATAATGATTTGCCTACACAATAAATATTCTAATTATGTTAAATAAAGCAACCAATGTGCTACATACATAACCAGAGTTAATAATTATGTTATTATAAAATTATACTTGTGAAGTTTAAAATATTATGGATATTAGATTATGAAGTTATTATTTAAGAGCATTGGTGATAAATCACAATGAGTAAAAAAAAATAGACTAATCCAGTAATCTAGCTAGCCATTTTGTTACCTGTAGCATATGACAGCCTAATGAGTCTGCTTCCTAACAACATTATATTAATATAGGGTATAGTGATTGCTGCAGTATTTCTCACAGTATTCTATTAATTTGCCCTCATTTCTGTCTTATTTAGGGATAGTGTAGAGGAGTAGCTGTATCCCTGAAGTGACCTTCAACCTCACTGCTCCTCAATACTTCTACTAAATAATCAAAGTAATAATTACTCAATGAGTCTGTGACCTCGTTTTTTTTTTTGGGGGGGGTGGTGCCCTTTTTATTCTTGGAGTACATTCCCCCCAAAACATTCGTTCATGGCCCTGGAATACATTACAAAGGAACAAAGGTAGAAGAATGTGTCTATGAATAAAGTTGTAGGGATGATGTTGTTAAAACCATTGAGACTCAACCTTTAATTACTGATGTATTGTGTGTTCAGATGACTGTTTCTAGGTTTTTATTCATTTCTAGGTTTTGACTAGGTCTATCAAAGCGTTTGGTCTATCTGTAAGATGGCGCCGGAGAAGGCAGACGTTTTACATGCCCCCAGCTGATTGTGTTTTTTTGTTCCCTTATTTGCGTTGTTTGTAACTTATTTTTAAACTTATTTTGTACATAATGTTGCCGCAACTGTCTCTTATGACCGAAAATAACTTCTAGACATCAGGACTGCATTTACTCACCACGGACTAGCAGAATCCTCTTTTTCCTTCCATGACTCTGACGAGCCCGACGCATAGGATACGCTACTTCCTCGGGAACAACATCAGCATAAAGCTGGCTGGTTATACGCTGCACCGGCAGGATAGAACAGCGGCGTCTGTTTAGACAAGGGGCGGCGGACTATGTATTTTTGTAAACAGCTGGTGCACGATATCTAAGGAATTCTCTAGCTATTGCTCGCCTGAGGTAGAGTTTCTCGTGATAAGCTGTAGACCACACTACCTACCAAGAGAGTTTTCATCTGTATTCTTTGTAGCTGTTAAAATAGCACCACAGTCAGAGGCTGGCACTAAGACAGCATTGAATGAGGTTTATTCCGCCATAAGCAAACAAGAAAACGCTCACCCAGAGGTGGCGCTCCCACTAGCCGGGGACTTTAATGCAGGGAAAATTAAATCAGTTTTACCAAATTTCTATCAGCATGTTAAATGTGCAACCAGAGGAAAAATAACTCTGGACCACCTTTACTCCACACACAGAGATGCATACAAAGCTTTCCCTCACCCTCCATTTGGCAAATCTGACCATAATTCTATCCTCCTGATTCCTGCTTACAAGCTCAAATTTAAGCAGGAAGCACCAGTGACTAGATCAATAAAAAAGTGGTCAGATGAAGCAGATGCTAAGCTACAGGACTGTTTTGCTAGCACAGACTGGAATATGTTCCGGGATTCTTCTGATGGCATTGAGGAGTACACAGCATCAGTCATCGGCATCGTCAATAAGTGCATCAATGACATCATCCCCACAGTGACAGTACGTACATACCCCAACCAGAAGCCATGGATTACAGGCAGCATCCGCACTGAGCTAAAGGCTAGAGGGCAATAAATAGGCCATAGTGGTGAAGAAATGACAATTTAGCAAATTAACACTGGAGTGATAGATGAGAAGATGATGATGTGCAAGTAGAAATACTGGTGTGCAAAAGAGCCAAAAAGTAAATAAAAACGATATGGGGATGAGGTAGGCAGATCGGGTGGGCTATTTACAGATGGGCTATGTACAGCTGCAGCAATCGGTTAGCTGCTCAGATAGCTGATGTTTCAAGTTAGTGAGGGAAATATAAGTTTCCAACTTCAGGGATTTCTGTGTCAGTGCTGCCAATTCGTTCCAGTCATTGGCAGCAGAGAACTGGAAGGAAAGGTGGCCAAAGGAGGTCTTGGCTTTGGGGATGACCAGTGAGACCAGCTGTTCCGGAAGACTGTGTGATCATGCTCTCCGCAGCCTGTGAGTAAGACCTTTAAACATGTCAACATTCACAAGGCCACAGGGCCAGACGGTTTACCAGGATGTGTACTGCGAGCATGCGCTGGCCAACTGGCAAGTGTCTTCACTAACATTTTCAACCACTCCCTGTCCGAGTCCTCTCTTGTACTTGTACTCACTCTTGCCTGCACGGCCAGGCACGACTCCAGCACCATCATTACATTTGCTGATGACACAACAGTGGTAGGCCTGTGGTAGGAGGTCAGAGACCTGGCTGTGTGGTGCCAGGACAATAACCTCTCCTCAACGTGATCAAAACAAAGGAGATGATTTTGGGCTACTGGAAAAAGAGGACCGAATACGCCCCCAATCTCATCGACAGGGCTGCAGTGGAGCAGGTTGAGAGCTTCAATTTCCTTGGTGTCCACATCACCAACAAACTAACATGGTCCAAGCACACCAAGATAGTTGTGTTGAGGGCACAACGAAACATATTCCCCTTCAGGAGACTGAAAAGATTTGGCATGGGTCCTCAGCTCATAAAAAGGTTCTATAGCTGCACCATCGAGAGCACTGGTTGCATCACTGCCTCTGATCGCAAGGCACTACAGACGGTAGTGCGTACGGACCAGTACATCACTGGGGCCAAGCTTCCTGCCATCCAGGACCACTATACCAGGCGGTGTCAGAGGAAGGCCCTAACAATTGTCAAAGACTCCAGCCACCCTAGTCATAGACTGTTCTCTCTGCTCCCGGAGCGCCAAGTCTTGGTCCAAGAGGGTTCTAAACAGCTTCTACCCCCAAGCCATAAGACTCCTTAACATCTAATCAAATGGCTACCCAGACTAATCACATCGCCCCCTCACCCCTCTTTACACCACTGCTACTCTCTGTTGTCACCTACGCATAGTCACTTTAATATCTCTACCTACATGTACATACTAACTCAAATAACCGGTGCTCCCGCACATTGACTCTGTATTGGTACCCTCCCTGTATATAGTCTCGCAATTATTATTTCACTGCTACTCTTTAGTTACTTGTTACTTTTATCTCTTCTTATCTGTATTTTTTTAAACTGCAATGTTGGTTGTTGGGCTCGTAAGTAAGCATTTCACTGTAAGGTCTACACCTGTTGTATGCGGCACATGTGGCTAATAAAAATTGGATTTGATCTGGGCTTCTAGGAATAGAAGGAATTATGGTTAACAATGTGATAGGGAACACTGTTGATGCAGCCTCAGACACGTACTCTCAGAGATTATCCTCCCCTGTCACAGTAGTGTGTTATGTTCTGTCATCCAGATCTTGAACAAACCTAGCCGTTACCTTGTTAACCTAGGCTACGTTTTGGAGCAGGCGCAAGAGCTCTCACGAGTTAGCGCTTAATCCAGGAATTACCTCCTCTTGAAAATACTTTTCAATGTTTTCTGGCAGCAAATCAGAAGATCACCTCATTAAAAGGCAATGTAATCCTTCACTTCTCCAGAACAATGAGGATTAGATGAGATGGTGTTCACACCACTGTGCTTACTGTCTATGGTTTGGGACAGCACCTGTCCAGACATCATGTGGACAGTCTGGACACTGTTCACGGGCCCTTCTGTACCTCCCTGTGATTAGCCTTTGACGGTAACAGTCTGTGAATACCATAAGCCTTCTGGTTTGTTTTATCACCTTTCCCAGGAACCTGTTTTTACATTTATATCACTATAATACTTTACCTCGATCAAACTGATGAGGGATGAATTCAATCCAAATTCATTCGTCCCATCCTGCTTGTCTGCCCGACGCTTTTTTACTGTATCTGACAGGAAGCGTTCTTAACTTGACTTGCAAAGCAGCAGTTCACCTTCAGAGAGGACCTTGCTTTGATATCGACTCCTCATTGCGCTGTTATCTTGTCATTTTGACTAATGCGTCACACTGAACAGTGTCTCGGCCAGCAACCTGTAACAATAATGGAAATGAAAGTAGGAGAACAAATACTATTCAAGGACAACACAAGGCTGAAGAAGGCCTCTAGAATCTCAAGTTTATGGTAGAAATATCCCACAGTTTGAGAAGTCCCCCAAAATGAATTTCAACTAATAGGTGAATTTAGAGAAACGACACATACAAAGATCTAAAGACGAAATAAATTGAAGAGAAGCAACATTTGAGGAATCTGTTGTTGTTGATTTGACAGTGGACACAAGAGCCAACTCGAGCCACACTGACTGCAAGGCAATGCTACCCATACGCAACTGCTTCAAGAACGGAGGTTTTGCACCACAGGATTGAAAAGTAGGCCAGAGAATTGTTCGATCACTTCTTCTGTGACTGTGTGTCTGTGCATTCCTTTGAAAGTATTTGTTTCTGTGTGTGATCGTTTGTTTTATTCATTTCATTTGTGGCCAAGCCAGTGGGATTCAGGAAAGGAGTCTCATTGAATGAGGAACTTAGTACACTACTGTTCCATAGATTTATTGAATTCCACACTCCTTTCGTCTTTGCCAGGAGGGCTCGTCATAAGAAATCATTCAGAATTATGACCACCGACCATATCAATTGTTGTATCTTCATAAGAGGCTTTGCTAAAAATGATTATTTTGATATTGACACAGGGGTACTTTGTGCAGTGTCAGTCTAGCACTGGAAGGAATAGTCTCCCAATTGAAAGTTCCAACCACAGCCAGGTATGAGGTCTCTAGGGGTCATGAGACATGGCAGTGAGCACGGGTGTCTAGATGGGCCAAGAGAGAGAGCCTGAAGAGTCACCCAAACATGATGTGTGCGGAGGGATCGCCTGCGGTAAACACACTGGCACATTGATGGGCCCCCGAGACCCTCTGCAGCCCATACGTAGTATTATCTTCAGAAACAACAGCTGTTGCATTTACATTATTTACCACACTCTACTGGGATTGGACAGGGTTGATAATGAAGTTCAGTGCAATGTTCAGTACACTGAGTAACTAACCTCTCATTGTGTTATTGTAGCTAGCTACACTATATACCAGGGCTGCCCAAACTTCTTCCTGGAGATCTACCGTTCTGTGGGTTTTCAGTCCAAACCTCATTTAACACACCTGATTCTACTAATGAGCTGCTCAAAAAGACCTTGATTAGCTGAATCAGATATGCTAAATTAGGGTTGGACTGAAAAGCTACAGGACAGTAAATCTCCAGGAAGAGGGTTGGGCAGCCCTGCCATCTACAGTATACCAAAGTATGTCGAAACCCCTTCAAATGAGTGGATTCGACTATTTCAGCCACACAACAGTTGTATAACATTGAACACACAGCCATCTCCATAAAGAAACATGGTCAGTAGAATGGCCTTACTGAAGAGCTCAGTGACTTTCAATGTGGCACCGACATATGATGTCACCTTTCCAGCAAGTCAGTTCGTCAAATTTGTGCTACAGGACTGTGTGCTATTATTGTGAAAGTAGAAATGTTTTGGTGGCACAATGACTCAGCCACCAAGTGGTAGGCCACACAAGCTCACAGAACGTGACTACCGAGTGCTGAAGCACGTAACGAGTAAAAATATGTGGAGCAGTGGAAATGTGTTTTCTGGAGTGATGAATCACACTTCTCAATCTGGCAGTCTGACGGACGAATCTGGGTTTGGCGGATGCCAGGAGAACTCTACCTGCCCCAATGCATAATACTGACTGTAAAGTTTGGTGGATGAGGAATAATTGTCTGGAGCTGTTTCTTATGGTTTGGGCTAGGCCCCTTAGTATCAGTGAAAGGAAATCTTAATGATACAGCATACAATGACATTCTAGGCAGTTTTGTGCTTCCAACTTTGTGGTAGCAGTTTGAGAAATGCCCTTTCTGGTTTCAGCATGACAATTGCCCCGTGCACAAAGCGAGGTCCATACAGAAATGGTTTGTCGAGATCGGTATGGAGGAACTTGACTGGCTTGCACAGATCCCCGAACTCCGACTGCGAGCCAGGTCTAATTGCCCAAAATTAGTGCCTGACCTCACTAATGTTCTTGTGGCTGAATGGAAGCATGTCCCCGCAGCAATGTTCCAACATCTAGTGGAAAGCCTTCCCAGAAGAGTGGAGGCTGTTATAGCAGCAAAGGGGGACCAACTCTTTACTAATGCCCATGGAATGAGATGTTCGACAAGCAGGTGTCCACATACTTTTGATTATGTAGTGCACAATCAGAGCAGGTGTTCAGATGAGTTATAATAGGCTACTGGCTGCATTCTCTTCAGTCCTGTCGTAACCAATCCATGTTGATTACTGTACGAGTGTCTTGGAGCAGCATGGTGGAAACAAACAAGCACGCACACACACACACACACACACACACACGTTATGTTCTTCTATTGTTGTGGGGACCTTTATTTCCATTCAAAAGATTATTCTCCCTAACACCTAACCCTAAATCTAACCCTAACATTTACCCTTACCATAACCCTAACCTTAACCCTAACCCTAACCCTAATGCTAATGCTAAACCTAACCCCTAAGCTTAAAATAGCCTTTGTCGCCATGGGGACATGGGAAATTTTCGGTCCCCACAAGGATAGAAGGACCAACCAACCAACCAACCAATGCACACACACACACACACACACACACACAAAATTACTAAGCAGTCTGGTCGAGGCATTGTCCTGTCCTCTCCCCAGCAATGGAACTGAACACACACTGTCTGATTACATAATCATCCAATTACTTTAACATGTCCCTGTTGTTCTCTCTTTACTCTCGGTTGATAAGGTTTTGTTCCTCCACACTCTGACACAAAATAAGTATTATTCTGTTGGCTCAATGCATATGACACTTGCATTGACTGATCTCATCCAAACACAGCAGAAAATCCATCTAACACCTTCAATTAACACCAGCCTGCCTGCTCTTATATAGTGTTCTAATAAATATATTTCCAGGAAAAAGAGTAGGCTGGCTAAGTGTTGTTGGAATGTGTCACAATCATATAACTATAACTGTGCCTGTCCATGTTTGACATATTGCCAGTGAAGAGGACAGGTTAGTCCTGGAGATCAGCTGCACATAGACAGGAAGGAGCTCTTCAGAGGGATGTGAAGGGATGTGTATCCAGCATCTCCTTGACGATCAACTGTGACATCATAGAACTACAGTTTGAATGGCATTCTATTCTCATTCTATTTCAGTCTGCCACATCCTGTGGCCTGATGGGAGATGGGATCCATAGGTCCACGAATGGATAACACACAAATGAGGACAACATCTCATTGTTTGACAACCTAGCGACTACTAGCATGTTCTATTCTGGGCAAAACCAATGTTCCTGGGTGCGTTCTAGATTTAGGCTACGGACTCGGCTGCTCTGCACAGATGATTTGATTGTGATATTGATGTGTTTCCTGAGGTGAGAACACTTCTCCGGAAAGACCTAATAATCTGCACAGACCTGCACATCATTTGTGTAGGCCTATCTGAGATAGCGCCAACTTGTTCAGTGTCTTTTTTGGCCATGATGTTATATCTGTCCTCAATGTATTGCATGTTATCTCCAGAGGTGCCACCATCGACACTGTTGTAAATGACAGTACAGCAAAGGTTTCTCTAAACACGAGTCAAATGTCACTAGTTGCCGATCAGTCACAGCGTAAATAACATTAACTACCCACTGGCAAACACTGTTTGAATCCAATTTGTTTCCATGTCATTTCAAGCAACAGAACCTATGAGACGACGTTGAAATCAACACGGAAAACTGATTGGATTTGCAAAAAGTCATCAACGTCAGGGCATTTCATCCTTTTTTTCTCCCAGATTTGTACCTAAATCCAGTGACATGGGGAGATGTTGTTGTTTTCATATTGAATTACCTTTCGCTGACAACTCAACCAAATGTAAATCAAAACTAGACGTTGAACTGACGTCTGTGCCCAGTGGGAAAGAGACATAACTGGCTAAAAAGAGCGAGTGGTTTACAAAGTGAATGGTAATGCTTCTTGACCTTTCTCCTTGGAGAGTCTTCATTAGGCAGATTGACTCACATCACACCACTATTCAGTTTCAAGACATGTTCTGTTTCTGCAGAGCACTGGGACTGGGGTTCCAGGAAGATGTTCATCTCTCAAGCCTCGGCTTCACAATATGCTCTTTGTGTAGGAATTATGGTTTCATTATTTTTTGTCTTACTCAAGTTGCCAAGTTGAGGGAAAATGGACCTGGTTTTCAGCTCAGCAACTCTGAGATTAGGGCTATGTATTGAAGTTAAATGTGAGTAGGGGTAAAGTAGACAAAACAAACGATGTAGACTTTGTATATTATGCTACGCTGGAAAGATGAATTCAGATTGTACAGTTAAAGTCATAAGTTTACATACACTTATGTTGGAGGCATTACTTTTGGCAAGTCGGTTAGGTCATCAACTTTGTGCATGACTGAAGTCATTTTTACAACAATTGTTTACAGACAGATTATTTCACTTATAATTCATTGTATCACAATTTCAGTGGGTCAGAAGTTTACATAAACTAAGTTAAACTGCTTGGAAAAATCCAGAAAAAAATGTCATGGCTTTAAAAGCTTCTGATAGGCTAATGGACATCATTCGAGTCAATTGGAAGTGTACCCGTGGATGTATTTCAAGGCCTACCTTCAAACTCAGTGCCTGTTTGCTTGACATCATGGGAAAATCAAAAGAAATCATCCAAGACATCAGAAAATAATTGTAGACCTCAAAGTCTGGTTCATCATTGGGAGCAATTTCCAAACAATTGAAGGTACCACGTTCATCTGTACAAACAATAGTACGCAAGTATAAACACCATGGGACCACGCAGCCGTCATACCGCTCAGGAAGGGGACTCATTCTGTCTCCTAGAGATGAATGTATTTTGGTGCGAAAAGTGGAAATCAGAACAACAGTAAAGGACCTTGTGAAGATGTTGGAGAAAACAAAAGTATCTATATCCACAGTAAAACTAGTCCTATATCAACATGATCTGAAAGGCTGCTCAGCAAGGAAGATGCCACTGCTCCAAAACCGCCATAAAAAAGCCAGACTATGGTTTGCAACTGCACGTGGGGACATAGATTGTACTTTTTGGAGAAATGTCCTCTGGTCTGATGAAACAAAAATAGAACTGTTTGACCATGAAGACCATTGTGAGGGTTTGGAGGGAAAAGGGGGAGGCTTGCAAGCCGAAGAACACCATCACAACCATGAAGCACGGGGGTGGCAGCATCATGTTGTGGGGGTGCTTTGCTGCAGGAGGGACTAGTGCACTTCACAAAATAGATGTCATCATGAGGGAGGAATATTATGTTATATTAATATTGATATATTAAAACAACATCTCAAGATATCAGTCAGGAAGTGAAAGCTTGGTTCCAAATGGGTCTTCCAAATGGACAATGACCCCAAGCATACTTCCAAAGCTGTGGCAAAATGGCTTAAGGACAACAAAGTCAAGGTATTGGAGTGGCCATCACAAAGCCCTGACCTCAATCCTATAGAAAATTTGTGGGCAGAACTAAAAAAGTGTGTACGAGCATGGAGTCCTACAAACCTGATTCAGTTACACCTGCTCTGTCAGGAGGAATGGGCCAAAATTCACCCAACTTATTGTGGGAAGCTTGTGGAAGGCTACCCAAAACAATTGACCCAAGTTAAATCATTAAAAGGCAACGCTACCAAATACTAATTGAGTGTATGTAAACTTCTGACCCACTTGGAATGCGATGAAAGAAATCAAAGCTGAAATAAATAATTCTCTCTACTATTATTCTGACATTTCACATTCTTAAAATAAAGTGGTGATCCAAACTGACCTAAGACAGGGAATTTTTACTAGGATTAAATGTCAGGAATTGTGAAAAACTGAGTTTAAATGTAGTTGGCTTAGGTGCATGTAAACTTCTGACTTCAACTGTCGATGTCAGCACATACTAGCGGTTTTCTTATGTCTGCAGCAGTAGAATAGATGATTTTCATTCTGTCAGATTGACATTTCAGGCTTTTCAATAGTATCCCATTCATACCACAACTAAAACCTGAAAACTGTTTGCACACTTTATATACAGTACCAGTCAAAAGTTTGGTCACACCAACTCATTCCAGGGTTTTTCTTTATTTGTACTATTTTATACGTTGTATAATAATAGTGAAGACATCAAAACTATAAAATAACACATATGGAAACATGTAGTAACCAAAAAGGTGTGAAACAAATCAAAATACATTTTATATTTGAGATTCTTTAAAGTAGCCACCTTTTGTCTTGATGACAGCTTTGCACACTTTGGTATTATCTTCATGAGGTAGTCAGTCACCTGGAATGCATTTCAATTAACAGATGTGCTTTGTGTAGCAGACACATCTCAACATCAACTGTTCAGAGGAGACTGCGTGAATCAGGCCTTCATGGTCAAATTGCTGCAAAGAAACCACTACTAAAGGACACCAATAAGAAAAAAAATACTTGCTTGGGCCAAAAAACACGAGCAATGGACATTAGACTGGTGGAAATCAATCTAATGAAAACATTAAAAAATTAAGAAAAACCCTTGAATGAGTAGGTGTGTCCAAACTTTTGACTAGTACTGTATCTGAAAGTTATTGCCCGTAACAAAGCCTGTACTTTTTTTTCCATCATCGGCGGTAGTAATGATTGCTGTATTATGTTTAAAAGTCCCACCAACGCCTCAGAATAAAACTTCCCCTTTCATTTTACCGGCTTTGGTACGCATTAAATCATGAACAATGAATTGTTGTCCGACATCAAACTTGTCCTTGTCAATCACAAAGCTTCACAGAAATGTTTGTAATGCATTTATTCTCTCCATTTCAATGTATGTAGTTGTCCACACATTCCACACAGTTGTAGTTGTCCGCACAGTCGTAGTTGTCCGCACATTCCACACAGTCGTAGTTGTCCGCACATTCCACACAGTCGTAGTTGTCCGCACATTCCACACAGTCGTAGTTGTCCGCACATTCCACACAGTCGTAGTTGTCCGCACATTCCACACAGTCGTAGTTGTCCGCACATTCCACACAGTCGTAGTTGTCCGCACATTCCACACAGTCGTAGTTGTCCGCACATTCCACACAGTCGTAGTTGTCCGCACATTCCACACAGTCGTAGTTGTCCGCACATTCCACACAGTCGTAGTTGTCCGCACATTCCACACAGTCGTAGTTGTCCGCACATTCCACACAGTCGTAGTTGTCCGCACATTCCACACAGTCGTAGTTGTCCACACAGTCGTAGTTGTCCACACAGTTGTAGTTGTCCACACAGTTGTAGTTGTCCACACATTCCACACAGTTGTAGTTGTCCATACATTCCACACAGTTGTAGTTGTCCACACAGTCGTGGTTGTCCACACATTCCACACAGTTGTAGTTGACCACACAATTGTAGTTGTCCACACATTCCACACAGTTGTAGTTGTCCACACAATTGTAGTTGTCCACACGTTCCACACAGTTGTAGGTGTCCACACGTTCCACACAGTTGTAGGTGTCCACACGTTCCACACAGTTGTAGGTGTCCACACGTTCCACACAGTTGTAGGTGTCCACACGTTCCACACAGTTGTAGGTGTCCACACGTTCCACACAGTTGTAGGTGTCCACACGTTCCACACAGTTGTAGTTGTCCACACGTTCCACACAGTTGTAGTTGTCCACACATTCCACACAGTTGTAGTTGTCCACACATTCCACACAGTTGTAGTTGTCCACACATTCCACACAGTTGTAGTTGTCCACACATTCCACACAGTTGTAGTTGTCCACACATTCCACACAGTTGTAGTTGTCCACACATTCCACACAGTTGTAGTTGTCCACACAGTTGTAGTTGTCCACACATTCCACAGTTGTAGTTGTCCACACAATTGTAGTTGTCCACACATCCACACAGTTGTAGTTGTCCACACAATTGTAGGTGTCCACACATTCCACACAGTTGTAGTTGTCCACACATTCCACACAGTCGTAGTTGTCCACACAGTTGTAGTTGTCCACACAATTGTAGTTGTCCACACATTCCACACAGTTGTAGTTGTCCACACAATTGTAGTTGTCCACACATTCCACACAGTTGTAGTTGTCCACACAATTGTAGTTGTCCACACATTCCACACAGTTGTAGTTGTCCACACAATTGTAGTTGTCCACACATTCCACACAGTTGTAGTTGTCCACACAATTGTAGGTGTCCACACATTCCACACAGTTGTAGTTGTCCACACATTCCACACAGTTGTAGTTGTCCACACATTCCACACAGTTGTAGTTGTCCACACATTCCACACAGTTGTAGTTGTCCACACATTCCACACAGTTGTAGTTGTCCACACAGTTGTAGTTGTCCACACATTCCACACAGTTGTAGTTGTCCATACATTCCACACAGTTGTAGTTGTCCACACAGTCGTAGTTGTCCACACATTCCACACAGTTGTAGTTGACCACACAATTGTAGTTGTCCACACATTCCACACAGTTGTAGTTGTCCACACAATTGTAGTTGTCCACACGTTCCACACAATTGTAGTTGTCCACACGTTCCACACAATTGTAGGTGTCCACACGTTCCACACAGTTGTAGGTGTCCACACAGTTGTAGTTCACATTCCACAGTTGTAGGTGTCCACACATTCCCACACATCCACACAGTTGTAGTTTCCACACAGTTGTAGGTGTCCACAGTTGTAGTTTCCACACAGTTGTAGGTGTCCACACGTTCCACACAGTTGTAGGTGTCCACACGTTCCACACAGTTGTAGGTGTCCACACGTTCCACACAGTTGTAGGTGTCCACACGTTCCACACAGTTGTAGTTGTCCACACATTCCACACAGTTGTAGTTGTCCACACATTCCACACAGTTGTAGTTGTCCACACATTCCACACAGTTGTAGTTGTCCACACATTCCACACAGTTGTAGTTGTCCACACATTCCACACAGTTGTAGTTGTCCACACATTCCACACAGTTGTAGTTGTCCACACAGTTGTAGTTGTCCACACAGTTGTAGTTGTCCACACATTCCACAGTTGTAGTTGTCCACACAATTGTAGTTGTCCACACATCCACACAGTTGTAGTTGTCCACACAATTGTAGGTGTCCACACATTCCACACAGTTGTAGTTGTCCACACATTCCACACAGTCGTAGTTGTCCACACAGTTGTAGTTGTCCACACAATTGTAGTTGTCCACACATTCCACACAGTTGTAGTTGTCCACACAGTTGTAGTTGTCCACACATTCCACACAGTTGTAGTTGTCCACACACACACATTGTAGGTGTCCACACATTCCACACAGTTGTAGTTGTCCACACATTCCACACAGTTGTAGTTGTCCACACATTCCACACAGTTGTAGTTGTCCACACATTCCACACAGTTGTAGTTGTCCACACATTCCACACAGTTGTATTCCACACAGTTGTAGTTGTCCACATTCCACATTCCACACAGTTGTAGTTGTCCACACATTCCACACAGTTGTAGTTGTCCACACATTCCACACAGTTGTAGTTGTCCACACAGTTGTAGTTGTCCACACATTCCACACAGTTGTAGTTGTCCACACATTCCACACAGTTGTAGTTGTCCACACATTCCACACAGTTGTAGTTGTCCACATTCCACACATTCCACACAGTTGTAGTTGTCACATTCCACAATTGCAGGTGTCCACACATTCCACACAGTTGTAGTTGTCCACACAATTGTAGGTGTCCACACATTCCACACAGTTGTAGTTGTCCACACATTCCACACAGTTGTAGTTGTCCACACATTCCACACAGTCGTAGTTGTCCACACAGTTGTAGGTGTCCACACATTCCACACAGTTGTAGTTGTCCACACATTCCACACAGTCGTAGTTGTCCACACATTCCACACAGTTGTAGTTGTCCACACAATTGTAGTTGTCCACACAATTGTAGTTGTCCACACAATTGTAGGTGTCCACACATTCCACACAGTTGTAGTTGTCCACACATTCCACACAGTTGTAGTTGTCCACACAATTGTAGTTGTCCACACATCCACACAGTTGTAGTTGTCCACACAATTGTAGGTGTCCACACATTCCACACAGTTGTAGTTGTCCACACATTCCACACAGTCGTAGTTGTCCACACATTCCACACAGTTGTAGTTGTCCACACAATTGTAGTTGTCCACACAATTGTAGGTGTCCACACATTCCACACAGTTGTAGTTGTCCACACATTCCACACAGTTGTAGTGTCCACACATTCCACACATTGCACACAGTTGTAGGTGTCCACACATTCCACACTGTTGTAGTTGTCCATTCCACAATTGTAGGTGTCCACACATTCCACACAGTTGTAGTTGTCCACACAGTTGTAGTTGTCCACACATTCCACACAGTTGTAGTTGTCCACACATTCCACACAGTTGTAGTTGTCCACACAATTGTAGGTGTCCACACATTCCACACAGTTGTAGTTGTCCACACATTCCACACAGTTGTAGTTGTCCACACATTCCACACAGTTGTAGGTGTCCACACATTCCACACTGTTGTAGTTGCCCACACAATTGTAGGTGTCCACACATTCCACACAGTTGTAGTTGTCCACACAGTTGTAGTTGTCCACACATTCCACACAGTTGTAGTTGTCCACACATTCCACACAGTTGTAGTTGTCCACACAGTTGTAGTTGTCCACACAGTTGTAGTTGTCCACACAGTTGTAGTTGTCCACACATTCCACACAGTTGTAGTTGTCCACACATTCCACACTGTTGTAGTTGTCCACACATTCCACACTGTTGTAGTTGTCCACACATTCCACACAGTTGTAGGTGTCCACACATTCCACACAGTTGTAGTTGTCCACACATTCCACACAGTTGTAGGTGTCCACACATTCCACACAGTTGTAGGTGTCCACACATTCCACACAGTTGTAGGTGTCCACACATTCCACACAGTTGTAGGTGTCCACACATTCCACACAGTTGTAGGTGTCCACACATTCCACACAGTTGTAGGTGTCCACACATTCCACACAGTTGTAGTTGTCCACACATTCCACAAGGTTGTAGTTGTCCACACAATTGTAGGTGTCCACACATTCCACACAGTTGTAGTTGTCCACACATTCCACACAGTTGTAGTTGTCCACACATTCCACACAGTTGTAGTTGTCCACACATTCCACACAGTTGTAGTTGTCCACACATTCCACACAGTTGTAGTTGTCCACACATTCCACACAGTTGTAGTTGTCCACACATTCCACACAGTTGTAGTTGTCCACACAATTGCAGGTGTCCACACATTCCACACAGTTGTAGTTGTCCACACATTCCACACAGTTGTAGTTGTCCACACATTCCACACAGTTGTAGTTGTCCACACATTCCACACAGTTGTAGTTGTCCACACATTCCACACAGTTGTAGTTGTCCACACATTCCACACAGTTGTAGTTGTCCACACATTCCACACAGTTGTAGTTGTCCACACATTCCACACAGTTGTAGTTGTCCACACAATTGTAGGTGTCCACACATTCCACACAGTTGTAGTTGTCCACACATTCCACAGTTGTAGTTGTCCACATTCCACAGTTGTAGTTGACCACACAGTTGTAGTTTCCACACAGTTGTAGTTGTCCACACAATTGTAGGTGTCCACACATTCCACACAGTTGTAGTTGTCCACACAATTGTAGGTGTCCACACATTCCACACAGTTGTAGTTGTCCACACAATTGTAGGTGTCCACACATTCCACACTGTTGTAGTTGTCCACACATTCCACAGTTGTAGTTGTCCACACAATTGTAGTTGTCCACACATTCCACACTGTTGTAGTTGTCCACACATTCCACAGTTGTAGTTGTCCACACAATTGTAGTTGTCCACACATTCCACACAGTTGTAGTTGTCCACACAATTGTAGGTGTCCACACATTCCACACAGTTGTAGTTGTCCACACAATTGTAGGTGTCCACACATTCCACACAGTTGTAGTTGTCCACACAATTGTAGGTGTCCACACATTCCACACTGTTGTAGTTGTCCACACATTCCACAGTTGTAGTTGTCCACACATTCCACAGTTGTAGTTGTCCACACAATTGTAGTTGTCCACACAATTGTAGTTGTCCACACATTCCAAACAGTTGTAGTTGTCCACACATTCCACACAGTTGTAGTTGTCCACACAATTGTAGGTGTCCACACATTCCACACAGTTGTAGTTGTCCACACATTCCACACAGTTGTAGTTGTCCACACATTCCACACAGTTGTAGTTGTCCACACATTCCACACAGTTGTAGGTGTCCACACATTCCACACTGTTGTAGTTGCCCACACAATTGTAGGTGTCCACACATTCCACACAGTTGTAGTTGTCCACACAGTTGTAGTTGTCCACACATTCCACACAATTGTAGTTGTCCACACAGTTGTAGTTGTCCACACAGTTGTAGTTGTCCACACATTCCACACTGTTGTAGTTGTCCACACATTCCACACAGTTGTAGGTGTCCACACATTCCACACATTCCACACAGTTGTAGTTGTCCACACATTCCACACAGTTGTAGGTGTCCACACATTCCACACAGTTGTAGGTGTCCACACATTCCACACAGTTGTAGGTGTCCACACATTCCACACAGTTGTAGGTGTCCACACATTCCACACAGTTGTAGGTGTCCACACAGTTGTAGGTGTCCACACATTCCACACAGTTGTAGGTGTCCACACATTCCACACAGTTGTAGGTGTCCACACATTCCACACAGTTGTAGGTGTCCACACATTCCACACAGTTGTAGTTGTCCACACATTCCACACAGTTGTAGTTGTCCACACATTCCACAAGGTTGTAGTTGTCCACACAATTGTAGGTGTCCACACATTCCACACAGTTGTAGTTGTCCACACATTCCACACAGTTGTAGTTGTCCACACATTCCACACAGTTGTAGTTGTCCACACATTCCACACAGTTGTAGTTGTCCACACAATTCCAGGTGTCCACACATTCCACACAGTTGTAGTTGTCCACACAATTGTAGGTGTCCACACATTCCACACAGTTGTAGTTGTCCACACACATTCCACACAGTTGTAGTTGTCCACACAGTTTCCACACAGTTGTAGTTGTCCATTCCACAGTTGTAGTTGTCCCACACAGTTGTAGTTGTCCACACAATTGTAGGTGTCCACACATTCCACACAGTTGTAGTTGTCCACACATTCCACACTGTTGTAGTTGTCCACACATTCCACACAGTTGTAGTTGTCCACACATTCCACACAGTTGTAGTTGTCCACACAATTGTAGGTGTCCACACATTCCACACAGTTGTAGTTGTCCACACATTCCACACTGTTGTAGTTGTCCACACATTCCACACTGTTGTAGTTGTCCACACATTCCACACAGTTGTAGGTGTCCACACATTCCAAACATTCCACACAGTTGTAGGTGTCCACACATTCCACACAGTTGTAGGTGTCCACACATTCCACACAGTTGTAGGTGTCCACACATTCCACACAGTTGTAGGTGTCCACACATTCCACACAGTTGTAGGTGTCCACACATTCCACACAGTTGTAGGTGTCCACACATTCCACACAGTTGTAGGTGTCCACACATTCCACACAGTTGTAGGTGTCCACACATTCCACACAGTTGTAGGTGTCCACACATTCCACACAGTTGTAGTTGTCCACACATTCCACACAGTTGTAGTTGTCCACACATTCCACAAGGTTGTAGTTGTCCACACAATTGTAGGTGTCCACACATTCCACACAGTTGTAGTTGTCCACACATTCCACACAGTTGTAGTTGTCCACACATTCCACACAGTTGTAGTTGTCCACACATTCCACACAGTTGTAGTTGTCCACACAATTGCAGGTGTCCACACATTCCACACAGTTGTAGTTGTCCACACAATTGTAGGTGTCCACACATTCCACACAGTTGTAGTTGTCCACACATTCCACACAGTTGTAGTTGTCCACACATTCCACACAGTTGTAGTTGTCCACACATTCCACACAGTTGTAGTTGTCCACACAGTTGTAGTTGTCCACACAATTGTAGGTGTCCACACATTCCACACAGTTGTAGTTGTCCACACATTCCACAGTTGTAGTTGTCCACACAATTGTAGTTGACCACACGTTCCACACAGTTGTAGTTGTCCACACAATTGTAGGTGTCCACACATTCCACACAGTTGTAGTTGTCCACACAATTGTAGGTGTCCACACATTCCACACAGTTGTAGTTGTCCACACAATTGTAGGTGTCCACACATTCCACACAGTTGTAGTTGTCCACACAATTGTAGGTGTCCACACATTCCACACAGTTGTAGTTGTCCACACAATTGTAGGTGTCCACACATTCCACACTGTTGTAGTTGTCCACACATTCCACAGTTGTAGTTGTCCACACAATTGTAGTTGTCCACACATTCCACAGTTGTAGTTGTCCACACAATTGTAGTTGTCCACACATTCCACACAGTTGTAGTTGTCCACACAATTGTAGTTGTCCACAGTTGTAGTTGTCCACACAGTTGTCCACACAATTGTAGGTGTCCACACATTCCACACAGTTGTAGTTGTCCACACATTCCACACAGTTGTAGTTGTCCACACATTCCACACAGTTGTAGGTGTCCACACAGTTGTAGTTCCACACAGTTGTAGTTGTCCACACATTCCACACAGTTGTAGTTGTCCACACATTCCACAGTTGTACAATTGTAGGTGTCCACACATTCCACACAGTTGTAGTTGTCCACACATTCCACACAGTTGTAGTTGTCCACACATTCCACACAGTTGTAGTTGTCCACACATTCCACACAGTTGTAGTTGTCCACACAATTGTAGGTGTCCACACATTCCACACAGTTGTAGTTGTCCACACATTCCACACAGTTGTAGTTGTCCACACATTCCACACAGTTGTAGGTGTCCACACATTCCACACTGTTGTAGTTGCCCACACAATTGTAGGTGTCCACACATTCCACACAGTTGTAGTTGTCCACACAGTTGTAGTTGTCCACACATGCCACACAGTTGTAGTTGTCCACACATTCCACACAGTTGTAGTTGTCCACACAGTTGTAGTTGTCCACACAGTTGTAGGTGTCCACACATTCCACACAGTTGTAGGTGTCCACACATTCCACACAGTTGTAGGTGTCCACACATTCCACACAGTTGTAGGTGTCCACACATTCCACACAGTTGTAGGTGTCCACACATTCCACACAGTTGTAGGTGTCCACACATTCCACACAGTTGTAGGTGTCCACACATTCCACACAGTTGTAGGTGTCCACACATTCCACACAGTTGTAGGTGTCCACACATTCCACACAGTTGTAGTTGTCCACACATTCCACACAGTTGTAGTTGTCCACACATTCCACAAGGTTGTAGTTGTCCACACAATTGTAGGTGTCCACACATTCCACACAGTTGTAGTTGTCCACACATTCCACACAGTTGTAGTTGTCCACACATTCCACACAGTTGTAGTTGTCCACACATTCCACACAGTTGTAGGTGTCCACACATTCCACACATTCCACACAGTTGTAGTTGTCCACACATTCCACACAGTTGTAGGTGTCCACACATTCCACACAGTTGTAGGTGTCCACACATTCCACACAGTTGGTGTCCACACATTCCACACAGTTGGTGTCCACACATTCCACACAGTTGTAGGTGTCCACACATTCCACACAGTTGTAGGTGTCCACACATTCCACACAGTTGTAGGTGTCCACACATTCCACACAGTTGTAGGTGTCCACACATTCCACACAGTTGTAGGTGTCCACACATTCCACACAGTTGTAGGTGTCCACACATTCCACACAGTTGTAGGTGTCCACACATTCCACACAGTTGTAGTTGTCCACACATTCCACACAGTTGTAGTTCCACACAGTTGTAGTTGTCCACACACACAGTTGTCCACACATTCCACAAGGTTGTAGTTGTCCACACAATTGTAGGTGTCCACACATTCCACACAGTTGTAGTTGTCCACACATTCCACACAGTTGTAGTTGTCCACACATTCCACACAGTTGTAGTTGTCCACACATTCCACACAGTTGTAGTTGTCCACACATTCCACACAGTTGTAGTTGTCCACACATTCCACACAGTTGTAGTTGTCCACACATTCCACACAGTTGTAGTTGTCCACACATTCGTAGTTGTCCGCACATTCCACACAGTTGTAGTTGTCCACACATTCCACACAGTTGTAGTTGTCCACACATTCCACACAGTTGTCATTGTCCACACATTCCCATGACATTGAAGTTGGGGGGGGGGGGGAATAGTATTCATATTTTGTCATTTTCCATTATATTCTTACTATAAGACTTGTGTGTCGACTGTGATCAGGGCAGGGGAATGTAAGTGTGTCGTGACCTTTTAATGAACAAAATAATGAACTATTGATTTCATTTGAATGGCGCAGCCATGCAGCTCCATCGGCTGCACAGACAAATAACATTATTCAACTGAAAATATGCCATTTTGAAAGTACATTTTATTAGTCTTGTTTCTTAGAACCTACCTAAACTAATTAATAATGGATTTCTTTGTGATGGTGTATATTTAATGGATTTATTCAAATTGATGCCCAGCTAAATCAGCCCACCCCTACTCCCACTCCTCAACATGCCAGTGTAGCAGTGTGATGTTGTTCCCCTAGATTTGGCACCAAGTTGCACACAAGGACCAATTCAAATAGGCCAGGTCAAGAGGGGATGTTAATAATTTGATAATAATAATAATAATTCAGTGTGTTTTTATTTAATTACAGCTGCATAGCTAATGTTTTTCTTTGGTGTACAAACACTTTTTCATATCAATATTGTACATACATGGGATTGCAAAAGTTTTTGTATACTTTGGTTTGGCCCATCGCGGGTTATCTGTATTTCCGTACCCCCTTATTCTCTTTTGCCTGACCGTCGGTTAGCAAGGTGCCTGAGAGCTATGACTGCGCCAAGGGTTAACATAATGTGTGTCTCTTCGTGTGCAGGGCAAATAAAAATAATTCCACTAGCAGACCTTCAGTTGTGGCAGCGTCCTAATTAAAAGTACACAATACAGAACGAACGACGCTACACTGTGTATATATATATATATATATAAAATGCTGGTTGGAATATGGTAAAGATGGGACCGTTTCAAAGGGGTCATAAAAACATTGACCCCCTTTTTTTTTACAGGCAATATACCATAAATTGTTTGTGAAAAGTGTAAAGGAAAGAGCAGCTGGAAAATGTCATATTGGTATTCTATTCTAGTAAATCAAGGAGTGATCAAAACCTTTTTTTTTTAAATGACATGCAACATTTTGGAATTTATTGAAATTGCATTTCATGTAATCAAATCACTTTTATTTCTAGGTTGGATAATACATTCATTATTTTTATTTAACCTTTAACTAGGCAAGTCAGTTAATTAAGAACAAATTATTTACAACGACGGCCTACAACGATTGCTGTACATGTTGCTTGTCAGTGTGTGAAGTTATATTGGTATGAAAATGGATTAGAGGTTTTTTATAACTCATTGAAATTGAGATAGGATTTATATGCCTAATATTGAATGAATCAAATGATGGTGCAATTATTTTAAAGTATATTTCCTGAATGAAGCCTGTTATAATTTAAATTGAACCGTAATTAAAAGATCAGATTGTTGTATAAATAACCTATCATTCAGTATGTACATAACAGATTTGATGAACTGCCATAACAGCTTGTTTGCATAGCAACAATTACATCACACTTGTTGATGCCTGCAATTATTTTTGTTGTTGCAATAAAATCAATAGAATCTGCATTGCAGTATTTACATGAAAGCTCTTTTTGTCATGATCAAACACCCTATTCATGTCCACATCCCGGTTCAACCCTAACCCTTACCCCAACCCTAACCGAAATAACCCCCCCAAAAAAACTGGTAAACAGCAAAGAACTTGACACAACCGAGGTGCACACAAACACACGGAAAAATAATTACCCACAAAACACAGGTGGGAAAAGGCTACCTAAGTATGGTTCTCAATCAGAGACAACAATTGACAGCTGCCTCTGATTGGGAACCATACCAGGCCAAACACATAGAAATGTAACACAGAACAAAACATAGAATGCCCACCCCAACTCACACCCTGACCAAAACAAAATAGAGACATAAAAAAGGAACTAAGGTCACGACGTGACACCTCTGGGATTTTCATTGAAGAGATACGGGATGAGGAAGATGGCTGCTGTGACTGAGTCCTAAGGTTTTTAGAGAAACCATTAATTAAAATGAATTGTTTACAGCTAATACATGTGATCTGCATAACATACCAATACTAATTTACATACCTTTGTATGCCTCAGTCATCTGACACCAATGCAGCTAGCCTTTAACATAGTTACCACTGGGGCCCCACAAGTGTGCGTTCTCAGCCCTCTCCTGTACTCCCTGTTCACCCATGACTGCGTGGCTATGCACACCTCCGACTCAATCATCAAGTTTGCAGACGACACTACAGAGGTAGGCTTGATTACCAACAACAACGAGATGGCCTACAGGGAGGAGGTGAGGGCCCTCCCTCCCAGGAAAATAACATCACACTCAACGTCAACAAATCAAAGGAGATGATCGTGGACTTCAGAAAACAACAGAGTGCGCACCCCCTATCCACATCGCCGAGACAGGGCTACGTGCCACAAACAAAGTTAACTTCCCACACTGAAAGGAGGGAAAAGGGCTACCTAAGTATAGTTCCCAATCAGAGACAACGATAGACAGCTGTCTCTGATTGAGAACCATACCCAGCCAAAACATAGAAATGCAAAATCATAGAAAACAAAAACATAGAATGCCCACCCCAAATCACACCCTGACCAAACCAAATAGAGACATAAAAAGGCTCTCTAAGGTCAGGGCATGACACTCCCTCCTTCTCCCCCTCTCCCTTTGGATTTGCTGAAGACCACATATTCTTTCATACCCCACAGTTTAGTTTGTTTGTGTGGATATATCTCACATTGTCTGTTATCATGTGAGTATGTACTGCTGAGGTGTATTATTGTTGGTTTGTTGGTGGGAAAAGGGGATAACCAGCCCTTGGGCATACATTACCCATTGGAAAACTTTGTCTAAATACCCTAGTTAGAACTGGGCGGACCACCCACTGTATTTTATTGGTTAGTTAGCTAGCTGTTCCTTACCCAGTAAGATTAGCTTAGGGGGTTTTGGATATTTATTATTTCTTTCCTTGGGTGCAGCTCAGCCCCTTTCCCCCACACCTAGTTACCGTGTGTTTGACAATAAACCTAAAGTGTTTGACGGTAGATTTAGGTTGTCTGTGGATTTCTTTTAGTTCTCACTGTTCCTTTTCACTGTTGTGATTTGCATGAGATGTTACGCCCCCCCCCCAGGACTGCTGGGAAAAGGGGGTTTGTAACTTTAAATTTAACTTTAAATTAAATTTAAATACATTTTTCAGTGAAGTGCCTGTACCTGCTGTCGTCTCAAATTTAAATCCGAATGTTTCAGTTGGGTAGTTAGGTTCCGGCAAGAACCCCGAACCAACTAAGGAGTTCCTCGATGAACCCCACCTCCTATGGGGATCTTTTAATAACCTTTTGGGGGCATTTTTCAGTGCCGAATAACTTTAAGGTTCTTCGATGAACTTTGAAGATTTTTGAAAAACCCTTGTTGAACCCCTAGTTTTGAGTGTAACCCCAGTATAGGTCAATCCAGAACATTCTATCAAACAACCATAAAGGAAGAGAGATTTTATACATGAAGACATGGTTGCTGTTTTCTCTGGCTGCTTTTTCCACAGAAACTCTCTCACAGCCATGGATTAAAGGTTCTAAATTATAGCCTGAGACTCTCTCTCTCTCTCTCTCTCTCTCTCTCTCTCTCTCTCTCTCTCTCTCTCTCTCTCTCTCTCTCTCTCTCTCTCTCTCTCTCTCTCTCTCTCTCTCTCTCTCTCTCTCTCTCTCTCTCTCTCTCTCTCTCTCTCTCTCTCTCTCTCTCTCTCTCTCTCTTTCTCTCTCTCTCTCTCTCTCTCTCTCTCTCTCTCTCTCTCTCTCTCTCTCTCTTTCTCTCTCTCTCTCTTTCTCTCTCTTCTCTCTCTCTCTCTCTCTCTCTCTCTCTCTCTCTTTCTCTCTTTCTCTCTCTCTCTCTCTCTCTCTTCTCTCTCTCTCTCTCTCTCTCTCTCTCTCTCTCTCTCTCTCTCTCTCTCTCTTTCTCTCTCTCTCTCTCTCTCTCTCTCTCTTTCCAATGTCAGGTCTGAGGTGCTCTTTAAGGGAAATTACTGTCCCTTCCTCCTTTTGTTTTAACAGTCCATTTAAAAAGCCTTAATTATGCCAATTTGTAAAACACCATAATATGAGGCAGAGGTGAAATTAAATAAAGAACGGTAGATAAACAGGTGGTGCTATAATCTGCATCCCAAATGGCACCCTATTCCCTATATACTGCACTACTTTTGACTAGGGCTGTAGTCAAAAGTAGTGGGAAGGGAAAGGGGATACCTAATCAGATTCACAACTGAATGCATTCAGCCGAAATGTGTCTGCTGCATTTAACCCAACCCCTCTTAATCAGTATGTAGGGAATAGGGTGCCATTTGGAACGCATCCTATGTTATATGACCTCTTGACCTTCTCCCTTATAGATAGATAACTGTTCTGCTGTAACTCCCAGATCACGTCTCCTTGGGAACTGGCTGTGGCTGCACACATTTTGACCCCCAGTTGCACTATAGGAGAGACTGGAACATACAGCACTGTGAAAGATAAAGGTTACTGCAGATTGTATTAGCATAAAGGGTATTTGACCATTGGGCAGCGCAATAGGGCATTTATCCCGGGTATGTTCAATAGCCTGTCTTTTTAAATGTAATTTGGTATTATTCTGAATAACCTTAACTAACACAATGTACTGGAGGTCACTCCTTAGTTTGGGATATTTAATGGAGGCACAGTAGCACCAGAGCAAGGCTTGAGAAGTCAGTGGAAAAATAATAATTGTATTTTCCTCAGCTATTCTTTTCCATACCAAATCCCTCTTTCTTTGTACTTTGGAGGAAAATCGGTGTTTGATAAAAAAACGTTAAATGTTTTTTATTTGTAGATCTGGATGGTATTTTCCCTTGGAGGGAAGATTGAGGGTCTACAGTAATTCAATTCCATCTCTCACACACACACACACACGCAAGCAAACGAAAAGAAGCAAAACCCCAAAAGAAAATGAGTCTTCCAGGCACCCTATTTTCTGACTGTTTGATCTGGCTACCAGTGAAAATGCAATCACAGCAGACACAGCACAAGATGCCATTTATGGAAAACACATTTTTTTGTGTTCTGTTCTGGTTTTTATTTATATTAGTCCACCAGGATCCTCTCCATCTTTGTTCGTTTGTTGTTGGATGATCAGGAATGTCTCGATCAAATCATCTATTTCCACATAATTCTATATAAATCCTGTGTCACACTTCCTTTCCAACTTGGCATTCTGAAGAGCACTGAATTAATCCCTTTCCAGCATACAATATCACTTTCCTCCATCTTCAAGATAGGATTGACGTAGAACACTGTGTCGGGGGAATGCTTGAGGTGTTTGGACTACTTCAACTTACTCCAACGTGTTAATATTCATTGCAGTGGAAGGGCAGACATGATTCTCAATGCACGCTCAATGCATGCAAATGGAAGTGAGAAGAGAAATGTGGCACTTTTATCACAAGGGATGCATAAATACCAAACACAAATCCATGGAAAAAAAACTTGGCCCTCGTAAACTAAACCAATTTATAAGGAGAGCAATGAGTTCATCTGAAATCAAATAATTCATACCTGGAATGCATGAATGTTTAGTTTCAGGTCCGGACTGAGGAGTCTTTCATTCCAACTCATGTTTCTTTCAAAGACTAATCAATCTTATATTGCAAACAATACTTGAGGGATGTGAATGGATACGCGGTCCAGTCTGACTCATACATGTATCTGTCTTAATAGATCCCAGGCTGAGGCATGGGTATCTGCCTGAGGGTCAAAAGAAAATGAAAACCAGAAATCAAACGTATCCACTGATACAGTCAGTGATTTGGAAATGTCAATTACAATCTAGAACTATGCATGCTAAAGTAGTACCTACCGTATTAAAATGTAGATGTTCAGTTATTTTCCTCCCAATTTATTTCCCAGTCTGTTTCCATGGAGCAGTGGTTCCTCTACTTTGTACTGTCCCGTACCCCTTCAAACATTCAACCTCCAGCTGCGTACCTCCTCTAGCACCAGGGTCAGCGCACTCCCAAATGTTTTTTTTTGCCATCTTTGTAAGCCTGCCACACAGACATTATACAATACATTTATTAAACATAAGAATGAGTGTGGGTTTTTGTCACAACCCGGCTTGTGGGAAGTAACAAAGAGCTCTTATAGGACCATGGCATAAATAATAATAAGCAATAATTTTGCTCTTTATTTTGTCATCTTACCACAGGTTATTAAGAAAGGTGTGCTTTGAAAGGATGCACATAACTCTGTAATGTTGGGTTGTATTGGAGAAATTCAGTCTTAAATCATTTTCCACACACAGTCTGTGCCTGTATTTAGTTTTCATGCTAGTGAGGGCTGAGAATCCACTCTCACATAAGTATGTGGTTGCAAAGTGCATCAGGGTCTTAACAGTGCGATTTGCCAAGGCAGGATACTCTGAGCGCAGCCCAATCCAGAAATCTGGCAGTGGCTTCTGATTAAATTACATTTTCACAGAACTGCTTGTTGCAATTTCGATGAGGCTCTCTTGTTCAGATATCAGTAAGTGGACTGGAGGCAGAGCATGAAAGGGATAAAGAATCCAGTTGTTTGTGTCGTCCATTTGACATTGTCCGTAAGCTTGAGTTCATTTGCGCACAAAAAAAATCATACAATGATGGAAAGACCTGTGTGTTGTCCTTGTTAATGCAGACAGAGAAGAGCTCCAACTTCTTAATCATAGCCTCACTTTTGTCCCGCACATTGAATGAATTTGAATCCTACATTCAGATCATTCAGGCGAGAAAAAACATCACCCAGATAGGACAGTCGTGTGAGAAACCCGTGATCATGCAAGTTGTCAGACAAGTGAAAATGATGGTCAGTGAAAACTTTAAGCTCGTTTCTCAATTTTAAAAAAAACGTGTCAATACTTTGCCCCTTAATAACCAGCGCACTTATGTATGTTGTAAAAGCGTTACATGGTTGCTGCCCATATCATTGCATAATGCAGAAAATACACGAGAGTCCAGGGGCCTGGCTTTAACAAAGATAACCATTTTCACTGTAGTGTCCAAAAGCCTCTCGTGGATGCTGCAGTGTACCCAATTGTCATCGTGCGCTACTGCTGGCATGCACGTTACCACTTCACTTTGTCTCCCTGTCATGGCTTTTGCGCCATCAGTACAGATACCAACACATCTTGACCACCAAAGTCCATTTGATGTCACAAAGCTGTCCAGTACTTTAAAAAATATGCTCTCATGTTGTCCAGGTTTCCAGTGGTTTGCGGAAGAGGATGTCTTCCTTGATATACCGCCCATAAACGTAACGGACATATACCAGGAGCTGTGCCAGGCCCGCCACGTCTGTTGGCTCATCCAGCTATAACGCATAGAATTCACTGGCTTGTATGCGAAGCAGTAATTGTTTCAAAACATCTCCTGCCATGTCACTGATGCGTTGTGAAACAGTGTTGTTGGATGAAGACATTGTCTGTATAGTTTTTTTGGGGCCTTTTTCCCCAGCATTGTCCCATCCATATCCGCGGCAGCGGGACGAATGAAGTCCTCCACAGTAGTATGGGGCTTGCCTGTCCTAGTCACTTGGCAGCTCACCATGTAAGACGCTACTAGCCCCTTCTTATCATTGGTATCTGTTGCTTTTATACATGTCTTACTACTTAAAAGTCGTCTTTTTTCTCGCTCAAAAAACTCCAACGCTTTTACAACATACATAAGTGCGCATTGTCATGTTTCGTTTCTAAATGTCTGCTACCTGTATTTGACATTGTTGCTATGTTGCTGAACACTAGATAGTTTCAATTTATTTTTGCGTTGTCAAAGCAGATGTTTTTATTAGAGCTGAAGAAGTCATGTTCAATAATAATCATTATAGGGAATAAGAGTCCCATGGTGACTGGCTCGACTGCGGTGTACTTTCCCCATAGTGAATTGATGGATGTCATGAACCTATTGAGCATGATCATAAGGGAGATGGAGGGATAGATACTGTGTAGGCCTTTGTGACATGAATACAATGATCAGTGGAGACTTAGTCAGTCAGGAGACCCAGGGGATGAAGGCCTGTAGAAGATGGATACGACTCTCTAGGCTAATGTTGTATGCAATACTGCATGAAATTGTGCTCTCACATTATTAAATGACAATGGTAAGTGAAAAATGATCTTAGGGTTAATAACAAATGTTACTTTCGAAAGGGAAGGATGTGCTCAGCTCACTTCAGTTTGTCTCAATCACATTGCTTATAAGAGAGAGGAATAGAATATGCACACTTGTGTGTGAACTAAATGAAACTTGAGTTGGATGGCTGAAAGAAAGTCTTCATTGTTTCCTTTTGAACAAATTCTGACCTTGATGACACTGCCATGCATATAGCACCATTCAGAATGTGTGTGTAGCTTTGGCAGCACTTGAAAGGCGTGAGGTTACACTCACCATTCTGTACATTGAGAACTTCTGCAGTCTGTTGCATTATACTTATGCAATTCTCCTATTTTCTGACCCATGATTAAAATACATTGTTGTCATATTACACTGCTCTAATTTGGCAAAGGTTTGAGTTCGACATTTCAAAGACGTGTCCCGGCATTCTGAGAGCATTCCAGCACTCTGAGAATTCTGAGAATATGACCCCTTTTACGAATGGATTTTATATTCCTTATATTCCTTCCTATTCCTGGATTTATCGTCTTCTTCGGCGCCTTTTGCCTCTGCCCTGCTCTGCCTTGACCTGACATGTTTGCTGTAAATAGACCGTGTTCTGTCCCTGATAAACTCTGCCTACCTGGGCAGGGTGAGCTCTTCTTTCTAAGGAACATTTTCCCACGTGTTGGACATTGGGAATGTTCTCAACTAGAATGTTAAGAAACAACGTTCTTCTTTGGGAATTTCTTTACTTCAGCATAACATTTCCGAATGGTTACTTCGTGGTTCTATTTAAAAAGTCATGTTCTCAAATTGTTCCAAGAACATTTTTAAAAAATGGTCTTCTGTGGAACTTTTACTACTTCAGATTATCGTTTCCTATAGGTTTCCTCATGGTCCTGTAAAAGGTAAAGTCACAAATAAAATATCCCTTTTTTTTCTGGTTTTAATATACACTGCATTCGGAAGGTATTCAGACCCATTTACTTTTCCCACATTTTGTTACGTTACAGCCTTATTCTAAAGTTGATTAAATAAAAAAAATCCTCATCAATCTACACACAATACCCCTTAACGACAAAACAAAAACAGTTTTTTTTCGAAATGTTCCACATTTATTAAAACCAGAAATACCTTATTTACATAAGTATTCAGACCTTTTGCTATGAGACTTGAAATTGAGTTCAGGTGCATCCTGTTTCCATTGATCATCCTTGAGATGTTTCTACAACTTGATTGGAGTCCATCTGTGGTAAATTCAATTGATTGGACATGATTTGGTAAAGCACACACCTGTCTATTTAAGGTCCCACAGTTGACAGTGAATGTCAGAGCATAAACCAAGACATGAGGTCGAAGTAATTGTTGGTAGAGCTCTGAGACAGGATTATGTCGAGGCACAGATCTGGGGAAGGGTACCAAAAACATTCTGCAGCATTCAAGGTCCCCAAGAACACAGTGGCCTTCATCATTCTTAATTGGAAGAAGTTTGGAACCACCAAGACTCTTCCTAGAGCTGGCCGCCCGGCCAAACTGAGCAATCGGGGAGAAGGGCCTTTGTCAGGGAGGGACCACAAACCCGATGGTCACTCTGACAGAGCTCCAGAGTTCCTCTGTAGAGACGGAAGAGCCTTCCAGAAGGACAAACATTTCTGCAGCACTCCACCAATCAGGCCTTTTCGGTTGTGGCCAGATGGAAGCCACTCCTCAGCAAAAGGCTGAATGCCAAGCCTCAAATCTGGAGGAACCCTGGCACCATCCCTACGGTGAAGCATGGTGGTGGAGGCATCATGCTGTAGGAATGTTTTTCAGCAGCAGGGACTGGGAGACTAGTCAGGATCGAGGGAAAGATGAACGGCGCAAAGTACAGAGATGCTTGATGAAAACCTGCTCCAGAGCTCTCAGGACCTCAAACTGGGGTGAACTTTCACCTTCCAACAGGACAATCCCCCTAAGCACACAGCCAAGACATTGCAGAAGTGGCTTCGGGACAAGTCGCTGAATGTCCTTGAGTGGCCCAGCCAGAGCCCGGACTTGAACCTGATCGGACATCTCTGAAGAGATCTGAAAATAGCTGTGCAGCGACGCTCCCCTTCTAACCTGACAGAGCTTGAGAGGATCTACAGAGAGGAATGGGAGAAACTTCTCCAAATACAGGTATGACAAGCTTGTAGTGTCATACGCTAGAGGACTTGAGGCTGTAATTGCCTCTAAGTTCAATAAAGTACTGAGTAAAGGGTCTGAATACTTATGTGACTGATATTTCAGGTTTTTAAAATTAATTTGCAAAAATTTCAACTCCTGTTTTGCTTTGTCATTGTGGGTTATTGTGGGTAGATTTGAGGAAAAATAACAATTTAATACATTTTAGAACAAGCCTGTAACGCATTTATTTTGTGAAAAAAGTCTGAATACTTTCTGAATGCAGTGTAAATACAAAAGTATGTGGGCACCCCTTCAAATTAGTGTATTCGACTATTTCAGCCACACCCGTTGCTGACTGGTGAATAAAATCGAGCACACAAACATGCAATCTCCATAGACAAACATGTTTACTCTGCTATCTTTGACTAACGTTAGCAAATACGAGTAACTCAATCTGGTAGCCATTTATTCCCCACCCATGTCTGAAAAACACTGTTACTAAAAATAGAATTGTAGATATAGCTAACTCACTCTCGGTGTGTTGGTAGTAATGGTGAATGTGTATACATTGTCTATGGTTGGTTAGTTGATTCTCAGATGGCTAGCAATCTTGCTGCCAATTTAGTGACTCTAACTTGCTAACAGCAAGTTGACAATATTGAAATGTCCATTTTAGGTGTGCTAATCTAGCCAGTCTAATAGAGATCAATACAATTAGTGGGGTGGTTAAATTGTGTATTGTTGTGTGCTTTGTTGTAGGGGATACATTACATCATCTGATTCCAACAGTATGTGTTTCCAACCCCAAGATGGTAAGTTGGCAAAATATTTACAAGCTGAAGGCTAAGATAGCTCACTTTGCAGTAAGCATGTCATTAACATGAATTGGGTAGTGTTTGTATGGGTTTGTGTTTTAGATGTGGCCTGAGGACCACAGAGTACCTCCTAGACCATGTAATACATTTAGTCTACCCCTTTTCTGTTTTTTTACCTTTCACCTTATTTGTAAAACTCAGGTTATCTGGAGTCCTTCCACAGGCCCTACTGAAAGTGGAGGCCTTCTGGGTACACAAGCATGAGAGTGGAGACACACAACAAGATTTTGGGACAAAAACGAGTTGGGGACACTGAAAGGTATAGAATCAAGACGACAGTAATGACACAAACACCTCATTCTTCTCTCTGCAGATTCTCTAAACACAATACAAAGACACGTCCACAAAAATCCGCTGCTACTATTGACAAGAATGATCTGTCAAAGTCAATGAGCTGGGGGAGGTTTACAGATAGGTCTTTGAGGTGAGGAAGGGGTTTTGGTTGTGCTTAGAAGCAATACATGTATTGGTGTGTATGAGAATGATTGAAAGGTGCCATTTCTCCTCAATCTTCCATACACAACAATACATACGGTGTAAGATCTGCCCTCCTAAGACCTTTAGCCCCCCTCGCCCATTCACGTTGTTGACTGATCTTTCCTCTCAAAAGCAGCTCCCAATATCCCTCATTGTTCCTAAACGATACACTAGTCTGTCTCTAAACACTTAGGTCCCAATCCGTTGACACCTTTACCAACAAAGGCGTGTTGCCCTACGTCTCGTCCACAAAAAGTGTAAAATGGTAACACCACAACCACGTCTTTCCAAGAGACGTGCAGAACGAGCAAATCTTCTGCAAGAGGTCCAAGCAATTGGTGGCTACGGTCTTCGAGCCCTACACCACTTCCGGTAGTCTTATCCATCTGGCTGTACACCGAAGACGAGACAAAACCATTCGCCACAAGCACTCTGCCTCCACAGCCCACCATGCCAAAACACCATTGCCAGTGTACCGAAGCCGGATAAAGGACCATAAAATAAACATGTATATTTTCGATCAATCCTCAAAATTTGTCTGCCTTTATGGATGAACCCGAATGTATTCGTATAAGTTGAACGTGGTTCTGCAGCATCAAACAGATGTCAGACAGAAATGTCAGCTTGTATATTTAGCAATAAATCCGCTGATAGGAACATCACTGAAAGGCATTCAATGGCTTGATCGAACAAGGACAACCAAAAACGCATAGTGCGATCAGTATCACATAAAGCCTTTGCGAAATGCCACAAAGCAAGATTACATTTATTTTCAGATCTCGCCCCCCCATCAATACACCGGAAGCTGTCAAAGAGAATCTCATTCAGCGCGCAAAGTCCAGACCTGCCTTCCTCCTGGGCAATTATGTGTGAAACACATCTCACGGACCTAGAAAGTCCTCAGACATGATTAAGCAAACCCAGATTCACCCAGGTTGAAATTCCCCTTAACTACATGTATTCGTCATTGATTTTAATTGGAGACACAAATTGTTGCACTCATTTTTCATAATTTTTTGTCTTTATTACAAGATAAGACAGGGTTGAATTAAAGGAATTGTTGTCATGATTAAATACATGTATGCTCAGTTTTCTCAGGCTTTAGTCAGTCTACCTCCTGAAATGACTTAAATCAGCCAATCCCTGAAATTACTTCAATCAGTCTACCTTCTGAAATGACCCTATCGACCCACTTTGAACTACCTCCACTGCCATCATTGAGTGAGTGTGCTCCAGGGCATCCACCCCCTCATCACCCCCACCCCTCTCTTCCCTTGCCTTGCCATGCCATGCCATGCCATCCACCCCCATCCCCTCTCTCTCGTCGACATGCCATCCGACCCCCACCACCCCCTCTCTCCCCTCAATATGCCACATTGGCACGCTTCCCTGGGGCATCTCTGCTTCCTCCCCAAACACGCCTCACTTTCTATCAGTGTCTGTGGACGCTGTAAAGGTTACAACAATACTTGCTAATGGTTTAGACTCACATGATGATGAAATAAGGAGACTGACATTATATGTGATAACCAAAACATCAATGTCTTACCATCTGCTGTACTGACATTGATTTTCAAGACATGTTACATATTTATTTTTCATTTTCAATTATCAAGCCTTGGAACTGTCAGTGGTGATTTTAGAATGTAAATCTTGGTGGGGCAAAAATACATATTTTTTAAATGATGCATGCCAGCAAAGCCACTACACAACACAACACTCAACAATACATTAATTGCACTATAACGGTGACAAACGGTGCCCACAAACTGTTAGGGCCTACATAAAGCTGTCCCAACAGCAGAGTCCCAACACATTACCACTGCTACACCTGGCTATCAGCAGATCCTTGTCTGGCAGCGAAACAGTTCACTCAGCCTCATTTACTGCCTTTAAAAAAAACATAGCTGATATGGCTGACTTGTTTAAACAAATGTGTTTTCCACTGACAATTGAGATGTACAAACAATGACATAAGGGGGGATAAGAGGCAATCTGTAATTTCAATTAAGACATGAATGAGAGAGCTAGGATGGATGTTGTCAATATAACTATTTGTTCAGATGTTTTGAAATAAATTCAGAACATGGGCCGTTCTTACAATATTCTCCCTGTACCACAAGTCAGAACAGTAGGATAAATAACGGGGGCAAAAAAGCATACAATGAAAGCTCTTAAAATATTTCATTACCATTCTCTAAAAAAAGCTGTAGGCTAATTAAGAGGGGAAAAGGGACCAAATTACTAGCGTGAGTCACATGGCCTACTAACACCTTACTACAGTACACAAAATACACTTAGTAACGTTATTACTTTCTTAGCTACAGTATACATATCTCCCTGACATATTACAGTTGAAGTCAAAAGTTCACATACACTTAGGTTTAAAACTTATTTTCAACCACTCCACACATTTCTTGTTAACAAACTATAGTTTTGGCAAGTCGGTTAGGACATCTACTTTTGTGCATGACACAAGTAATTTTTCCAACAATTGTTTACAGACAGATTATTTCCCTGTATCACAATTCCAGTGGGTCAGAAATGTACATACACTAAGTTGACTGTGCCTTTAAACAGCTTGGAAAATTCCAGAAAATTATGTCATGGCTTTAGAAGCTTCTGATAGGCTAACTGACATAATTTGAGTCAATTGGAGGTGTACGTGTGGATGTATGTAAGGGTGCGTGCTGGTGGCAGGGAAGTCAGGCGTAGGAGATTGAATTTGGTATGAAACGGAGCAGTTTAATAAGTGCTCAAAAACTCAGAAAACAAAAATATACAAGTGGGTACAAAACCCGTCGCACACCAGAACATATCTTGTACATAGCTTACAAACAAACAATCACCGACAAGGAAAATGAGGGGGAACAGAGTTTTAAATACACAAAATATAATGAATGGGATTGGAACCAGGTGTGATACAAGACAAAACCAAAGCAAAATTAAAAGAGGATCAGCAATGGCGAGAAGGTCGGCGACTTCGACCGTCGAACGCCGCCCGAACAAGGAGAGGGACCAACTTCGGCAGAAGTCGTGACAATGTATTTCAAGGCCTACCTTAAGACAGTGCTTCTTTGCTTGGCATCATGGGAAAATCAAAAGAAATCAGCCAAGACCTCAGAAAAAAATTGTAGACCTCCACAAGTCTGGTTCATCCTTGGAAGCCATTTCCAAACGCCTGAAGGTACCACGTTCATCTGTACAAACAATAATACGCAAGTATAAACACCATGAGACCACGCAGCCATCATACAGCTCAGGAAGGACACACGTTCTGTCTCCTAGAGATGATTGTACTTTGGTGCAAAAAGTGCAAATCTATCCCAGAACAACAGCAAAGGACCTTGTGAAGATGCTGGAGGAAACAGGTACAAAAGTATCTATATCCACAGTAAAACGAGTCCTATATCGACATGACCTGAAAGGCCGCTCAGCAAGGAAGAAGCCACTGCTCCCAAACTGCCATAAAAAAGCCAGATTCCAGTTTGCAACTGCATATGGGGACAGAGATTGTACTTTTTGGAGAAATGTTCTCTGGTCTGATGAAACAAAAATAGAACTGTTTGGCCATAATGACCATCGTTATGTTTGGAGGAAAAAGGGGGAGGATTGCAAGCCGAAGAACACCATCCCAAATGTGAAGCACGGGGGTGGCAGCATCATGTTGTGGGGGTGCTTTGCTGCAGGAGGGACTGGTGCACTTCACAAAATAGATGGCATCACGAGGGAGGAAAATTATGTGGATATATTGAAGCAACATCAAGACATCAGTTGGGAAGTTAAAGCTTGGTCGCAAATGGGTCTTCCAAATGAACAATGACCCCAAGTATATTTTCAAAGTTGTGGCAAAATGGCTTAAGGACAACACAATCAATGTATTGGAGTGGCCAGCAAAAAGCCCTGACCTCAATCCTATAGAAAATGTGTGGGCAGAACTGAAAAAGTGTGTGCGAGCAAGGAGGCCTACAAACCTGACTCGGTTACACCAGCTCTGTCAGCAGGAATGGGCCAAAATTCACCCAACTTATTGTGGGAAGCTTGTGGAAGGCTACGTTTGACCCAAGTTAAACTATTTAAAGGCAATGCTACCAAATACTAATTGAGTGTATGTGGACTTCTGACCCACTGGGAATGTGATGAAAGAAATTAAAGCTGAAAGAAATCATTCTCTCTACTATTATTCTGACATTTCACATTTTAAAAAATAAAGTGGTGACTCTAACTGACCTAAGACAGGGATTTTTGACTAGGATTTACATGTCTGGAATTGTGAAACTGAGTTTAAATGTATTTGGCTAAGGTGTATGTACATTTTCGACTTCAACTGTACATCATTTATGCAGCAGCATACAATACATTTTTGGATTCACCTTCCAAACCACTCATTGTTGAATTTGGGGTCAAAGTCCCCTCATTCTGCTTGCACCTCTCACACAGTGGTGAGTTGTCCGGGAATATTTTATGCAGTATTACTTTAGAGTAATGTAACCTGTGTATCACCTTAAACTGTACAAGGTTGTGTCTGGCATTCACTGAACTTTGGTTTATATTCCTGAGAGATTCTACCCAGTCCTCATCTGAGATTTCTGAACCAAGTTCTTGTTCCCAAGACCTTTTAATGGTGTCTGTGGATACCTCTATGTGGGCCTGTCGCACATCATACAGTCTAGAGACCAACCCTTTTGAATGGGGTTTGACAAGGATCAGGCTGTCTAATGTAGGATTATTTGGCTTATATGTCTGTGGGATATATGTCCTTAAGAAATTCCTGATTTGGAGGTATCTGAAATGAAGCAAACTGACCATCAATGTATAAGTTATCAATTGTTGTGAGACCCTTCTCTCTCCACTGTGAAAACACCACATCATCCAATGCGGGGTGGAAAGCATGATTCAGGCAAATCGGGCTGTCAATGTATACAGTGGGTATGTTAAGAAAATACCTCATCTGTTTCCAGATCCTAAGAGTATGACAAATGACTGGACTAGAGTTATAAGTGGCTTTTTCACATACGATGGACTATTAACAAGTGCAGGGAGTGAGGAACGTTGACAGGAGGCCTGCTCAATCAAAAGCCATGCAGGCATATCATTCTGTTGGATCCCAGGTAAACTTTTCCTCCAGAAAGACACAATGTTCAGATTAGCAGCCCAATAATACAGTTTAAAGTGAGGAAGGCCAAAGCCCCCCTCTATCTTGTACTTGCATAAATGCTTCTTTGAAATTCTGGCTGCCTTGTTATCCCATAAAAATGGAATTACTATTGAATCCAGTTTCTTAAAATAGCGTTGTGGTATGAAATTGGGTAGACATTGGAAGAGGTAAAGAAACCTGGGTAGGACAACATTTACATTTACATTTAAGTCATTTAGCAGACGCTCTTGTCCAGAGCGACTTACAAATTGGTGCATACACCTTATGACATCCAGTGGAACAGCCACTTTACAATAGCGCATCTAAATTTTTTTAGGGGGGGGGTGAGAAGGATTACTTACCCTATCCTAGGTATTCCTTGAAGAGGTGGGGTTTCAGGTGTCTCCGGAAGGTGGTGATTGACTCCGCTGTCCTGGCGTCGTGAGGGAGTTTGTTCCACCATTGGGGGGCCAGAGCAGCGAACAGTTTTGACTGGGCTGAGCGGGAACTGTACTTCCTCAGTGGTAGGGAGGCGAGCAGGCCAGAGGTGGATGAACGCAGTGCCCTTGACAACCATTTTAATAGTGTTTATATGACCAACCAAGGAGACAGGCAGAGTTTTCCAAAAATCTATATTTAGTTTAATAACAAAATAAATGTTCATGTCCCAATTCGCTTTCAAAGCTGATCAAGTTCTTGTCACTACAATGTCAAGGCTTGTGAACTTGTCCATCACTGTTCTAAATGGGGTATATTGCAGAAATTGCATATCATGAAATAGTGAAATCGACATCAATTCACAATTTTTCCAGTTTATCTTGTAGCCAGAGAAGGAGCCGACTGTATTTATCAAGTTAAGTAAGGGGGAATATAAGTTTTATGCTTGGATAAAAACAAAATAACCTAATTTGCATATATGGACATTTTGTAATGCATCTCTATTTTAACCGGAGCTATATCGACACATGCACGAATGAGAGTAGCAAGGGGTTCCATGGCTATAGCGAAGAGAGCAGGCGAAATAGGGCACCTCTGTCGGCAAACCTTGAACAGGCGGAATGACTGCGACATTTCCTGATTGGTTACCACGGACGCCATTGGGTGTGCATAAATAACTCTTATCCAATCAATAAATTCCTTTCCAAACCCGAAATGCTCCAGAACCGACATCATATACTTCCACTCAATCTGGTCAAACGCCTTCTCTGCATCAAGAGCTATTACCACGGCCTCAACCTTATGATCGTGATACATTACGTTGAAAAGGCGTCTCAAATTGTAGTGTATATGTCGGCCCGGGATAAAACATGTCTGGTCAGGGTGTATGATGTCAGAAATATATTTTTTTCATTCGGTTTGCCAATATCTTTGTCAACACGTTATTTTCGATGGGGAGTAACGAAACTGAGCGATAAGACGACATCTCCATGGAATCTCTATCTTTTTTTCAAGATCAGTGCTATTGTAGCCTCATACAGTGTTTGCGGGAGTTTGGCATTTTCTTTGGAATGTTTAAACATTCGCAACATAAGTGGAGCTAGACTGGCACAGTCCTTATAGAATTCTATTACATATCCATCGGGCCCAAGGGCCATGCTGTTTGGAAATTGTGCTATCGCTTTGTTAATTTCCTCTAAAGTTATCCCAGCATCGACTGCAGCAGCTGCACCCAGGTCTAGTTTAGGAAGTTCACATTCAGTGAGGAAGTGTTCCATAGTTTGTGGATCAGTAGCATCGGATTTTGATTGGTATACTGTAGCTCCGAGTAAAACTGTGCAAAGCATTTATTAATATCCTGCGGATCTGTTACAAGTTTACCCTTCTTGTCTTTTCAGTTTGTGAATAGCTCTAGATGCCTCTACATGCCTTAGTTGTCTTGCTAATAATTTGTGGTTTGTCACCCAGTTCAAAATAACTTTGTCGCGTTCTAGCAAGTAAAGAGCCCACCAGTTTTGAAAGGATGGTATAGTATTCATATTTCAACTTTGTGATCTTCTCAATGACTGCATTCAAGGAATTTGTCCTAAAAGCATTCTCCTGTTCCCCTAACTCTCTTTCAATTTCTCTCAGCCTAGTATTGGCACGTTTCTTACTCTCTGCTGTATAAGAAATAACGTAACCTTTGATCACAGCCTTTAGAGATTCCCAAAGGGTGGAGTAGTCAACATCCCCCATGTCGTTAGCTCTGAGGAAAAAGGCAATCTGCTCCTTCAAATACTGACAAAAAGTCTCATCTTTCAACAAGTATGTGTCTAAGAGCCACGGTATCCGGGCCTGTATACATGTTGTCGAGTTCCAGCACCATGGACAGAGAATAGGGTGATAGACGCAGCTGCTGAAATTAGTTTGGAGTTCAACAAAAAAAATAGTAAATTCTGGAATATGATTTATGAACCGACGAAAATAAAGAATAATCCCTATCTGTTGGCTGCGTCAGCCTCCAAATATTGACAAGGTTTGTCATCAATGTATTTAGACAAACACTGGCATTTGATTGTTGAAGTGACCTTGATAGCTGTTTATCTAAAAGAGGATCTAACATACAGTTAAAGTCACTTCCGACAATAACAGTTGTATCCAAGATATTTGGTATGGCCTTAAATACCCTTTGAAAAAATAATGGATCATCAAAGTTGGGTCCATATAAATTGACCAAGGTTATTGGTTGGAATTCAGTGTTCCAGCCGCAATAATATACCGACCATTAGGATCTGAAATCGAGGATGAGTAAACAAAAGGAAAGTTATTCCTCATCAGGAATGCTTACCCCTCTTCCTTTTGCATCAAAATTAGACTGGTATATCTGACCGATCCAGCCGACTCGTAGCTTGGCCTGAGCCAAGCTTTTAATATGAGTTTCTTGAAGAAGCACTATGTCAGCACCCAGTGATTTAAGATGAGACAAAACCTTAGCTCGTTTCACGACATGACCTAAGCCATTACAGTTCCAGCTGACTGTCTTTATTCCACCAGGTCTACTCTGTGCTCGGTCACTATGTGGCATTTCTTATTTTAGGGCAAATTGTTGCTTTAATATAAAACCCCAAAGAAAAACTTCCAGCTGTGCGGGAGCTTGTCATGCCACCTGTAATAAATGTGAACATAAAACACAGAGCCCCTTCCCCACTCCCCCCTCCCCCCGTCCCATTACTGAGTGACTTCCCCAAACGAAGCACTCGTTGACTAACACACAAACCTTAATTCAAGCTGTATGCCTAGACACCCTAACTCGTCATCTATAGATGCTCCACATATAAACTAATATTAAATAACACTCCCCTCTCACGTTAGGGGGTGAGTGGCGCTAAAACATGATAGGCTAAACAATGCTATATAAGCCATAACATCTCACCCATCATATAAGTCCCAATTTCTGATCTTCTGATCGAAAAGACATAGGCTGGAAATCCAAACACATTCCTGGCCTGTATTTAGCTGGCTGACACAGCCGTTCTGTATCCTCAGCCAGGGAGCTTGCTTGACAAGAACAGATCGGCCTGTATTTGGTCATTTAGCCGGTTGACACAGCCGTTCTGTATCCTCAGCCAGGGAACTTGCTTGACAAGAACAGATCGGCCTGTATTTGGTCATTTAGCCGGTTGACACAGCCGTTCTGTATCCTCAGCCAGGGAACTTGCTTGACAAGAACAGATCGGCCTGTATTTGGTCATTTAGCCGGTTGACACAGCCGTTCTGTATCCTCAGCCAGGGAACTTGCTTGACAAGAACAGATCGGACACTTTTGGGTTGTCAAACGTACGTGTTGATCCCTCGACTGTCACCTTAAACCGGGCTGGGAAGAGGAATCCATATCGGATGTTGGCCACTCTGCATTTCTTGATTAACTCATCATACTCTTTCCGTTGGTTCCTCACCTCCAAAGTAAGATCTGGGTAGAAAGACACCCTGGCTCCATTTTAGTTGAGAACTTTTGACTAGCCAGCTTTAGGATGAGATCCCCGGTCTGGGGATAGTGCAGCCGTGCGATGAATGGCCTTAGTGGCCCGCCCTTGACCGGTTTAGTTGCCTGTGATCTGTGTGCGCAGTCGATCAGGATGGCCGTTTTGAAGTGTTCACTCCCCAGCAGGGCCGGTATCAGCTCTGAGACAAATTCAGTGGGTTTCCCTTTCTCAGTGTCCTCCTGGATCCCAAATATTCGGATGTTCTGGCGTCTTGAATGCGACTCGAGCATTTCCAATCAGGCTTTCAGGGTTTTGTTGTCATTTCTGAATGTTGTGTTGAATGTTGAATGTTGTGTTGCTTCTACTTCCTGTAGCCTGGCCTCGTGATCGACTTTCGTCTGCTCAACCTCATGCACCCTGCCCCTAGTTGTCTTCACAGTTTCTGTCAAAGTCCCAATACTCTTTGAGATATCAGCCAACCTTGTGTCCTCCTTCTTGCTTAGTGAGTTTATAGCAGCCAGTAGGTCACTTTGAGTAGGTTCTGTGGGGAACTCTTGGGAGCCAGCATCTTCAGCTAACTCCTCGTGGGTCGGTGATGTTGAAATTGGTTCATTGTCTATCTCATTCAAATTATCTTGTTTAGCGCACCCTTTTTTTGATGCCCTTTCTCTTTGTCATATTGCCATATTGCCAGACATTGTTTGATGTTCTAGGTTGCGAGAGGTTAAGATAAATATTGAGCGGAGCTCTAGTACAGTTATTAAAGTGACTATGCAGAGATGATAACAACAGAAAGCAAATGTAAATCATCTTGGTAGCCATTTGATTAGCACGTCTACTACATACCACGCTTCCTCTAGCGCCCAGTGGCAGCTTGTCAGGAAGTCCAGTATCCAGTTGCAGAGTCAGGTGTTTAGTCCCAGGGTCCTTAGTGTATTGATGAGCTTTGAGGGCACTATGGTGTTGAACTCTGAGCTGTAGTCAATGAATAGCATTCTCTCATAGGTATTCCTTTTGTCCAGGTGGGAAAGGGCAGTGTGGAGTGCAATAGAGATTGCATCATCTGTGGATCTGTTAGGGCGGTATGCAAATTGGAGTGGGTCTAGGGTTTCTGGGATAATGGTGTTGATGTGAGCCATGACCAGCCTTTCAAAGCACTTCATTGCTACGGACGTGAGTGCTACTGGTTGGTAGTCATATAAGCAGGTTACCTTAGTGTTCTTGGGCACAGGGACTATGGTGGTCTGCTTAAAACATGTTGGTATTACAGACTCGGACAGGGAGAGGTTGAAAATGTCAGTGAAGACACTTGCCAGTTGGTCAGTGCATGCTCGCAGTACACATCCTGGTAATCCGTCTGGCCCTCAGCATTGTGAATGTTGACCTGTTTAAACGTCTTACTCACGTCGGATGTGGAGAGCGTGGTGCTCTCATGCATGTTTCAGTGTTATTTGCAACGAAGCGAACATAGAAGTAGTTTAGCTCGTCTGGTAGGCTCGTGTCACTGGATAGCTCTCGGCTGTGCTTCCCTTTGTAGTCTATAATGGTTTGCAAGCCCTGCCATATCAGACGAGCGTCAGAGCCGGTGTAGCATGATTCGATCTTAGTACAGTATTGACGCGTTGCCTGTTTGATCGGAGGCCATAGCGGGATATCTTATAAGCTTCCGGGTTAGAGTCTCGCTCCTTGAAAGAGGCAGCTCTAGCAAGTATATCCAGCCAGCTGTATGTTGATAATGTCGTCGTTCAGCCACGACTCCATGAAGCATAAGATATTACAGTTTTGAATGTCCTGTTGGTAGTTTAATCTTCCGCGTAGGTCATCAGTTTTATTTTCAAAAGATTGCATGTTTGCTAGCAGAATGGAGGGGTTTATTCAATCGCCTACAAATTCTCAGAAGGCAGCCCGTCCTCTGGCCCCTTTTTCTCCACCTTCTCTTCACATAAATGTCGGGGATCTGGGCCTGTTCCTGGGAAAGCAGTATATCATTCCCCTCGTCGGACTCGTTAAAGGAAAAAAAGGATACTGCCAGCCCGTGTGAGTAATCGCAGTTCTGACGTCCAGAAGTTATTTTCGGTCATAAGAGATGGTAGCAGAAACAGTATGTACAAAATAAGTTTAAAAATAAGTTACAAACAACGCAAAGAAACTAACAAAAAACACAATTGGTTAGAATATGTAAAACATCAGCCTTGTTCTCCTGGCCCCATCTTGTCAACTGCTCAATATATGATCACAGTGCTACTGAAACACATGTAACTCTGCATAAATGATTATGTTTATTTCATAACCAACTCATTTTTACATAACATGATTAAGTTGGCAAGCAACACTGAGATATTCGTTTCTCATATCATGTTCCTCAAGGCAGCTGGTCTATGAATTAACTGTTCATGACATTTCACTTCAGAGGGCTTTTTTTATAAAGCTACAGGATTTGCAGGCTTTGGTTCTAGCCCAGCATTACCCAACACTATATAAAACCGGACTCCACAAATCACTAACCGGGACCAGGGTTGAAGACCAGACCACTGCTTAAGATGTTGCAATCCCCTGACCTTTTCCATCCAGCATTCAGCAGACTGGAAAGAGCATTGGGGTAAGCATCTGTCTGGCTGTCACATCACTACAACTGCTCCTATCCTGTAACACATTATATTAGATGGACAGCAACAATATCCAGTAGTAGATTTAGTACTTGTTATTTGTTTGTTGTATTTAACCAGCTATAAACATTGCCCCAACCACATTTTAAGATCCTCCAAAAATACCTAATCTAGAACCAAAACAACTGACAACAGCAAGCATAGCAACACCGTGGGCATTATTAACAAGGAATGCATGCCTGATTCAGGAAATAAATACCAACACCGACAGTGGCACAAGCAACAATAACTCCATGCTCCCCACTCACAGTGGTACAATCTGCACGTCCTCACAGATAGTCCCTAGTTAACCTTCTCACCCATGACTGGCCAGACCAGGACCCACACTGCAACCTGGACCAGTCATACCTAAAGGGAAATCATACTGCACCATGAGGGAGCCCAGAAGAAGACTCTTTAGCCAACCTCTTGAAATATGTGGTTTAATAGATAACAATTCTATCATAGTATACAATTCTGTCATGGGGTGCGAATTGGGGGTCCTGGGAAACCAGCGGTCCGGTCACAAAATGTTTCTGACTTCATCTGAGCCCAGTGATACAGTACTTATAATTGGAATGTAAATATCAAAATGGATTGTTTACTTGACAAGCGACTGAGAGCTGCCTCTGAGTTAGGGGCCTGTAGAGTCTACCAAGTATTCACCTCCCTAAGGAGGATCTCATTTACTAAACAGAGTTTAAACTAGTCTAAATAAGGCTAAATGTCTACTGTTTGACATCAAATCATGCTGTTTTTGGATGCACCAGCCGTTTGGTATACACGCTCTAATGCCAATGACGTTGGATTCAAAGGGGATTTTGTTACATTTGCAATTTCTCATGAACCTGTTTGATAAGAATCTAATACAATGGAAAAAAAAGATGCGGAATTATTTTGATATGGGGATGTTGGCATAATAAAGTTGAAACATATGCAGTTTTTGATTGTGTGTGTGTGTGTGTGTGTGTGTGTGTGTGTGTGTGTGTGTGTGTGTGTGTGTGTGTGTGTGTGTGTGTGTGTGTGTGTGTGTGTGTGTGTGTGTGTGTGTGTGTACGCATACATGTATACATTGTGCATATATGTGTGTGAATACGGTGCAGACCGTACGCATTACAAATGTATACTAATTAAACCAATTATTAAGGTTCAGACAGTATATGCATATGCGTTTAAATCTAATCCTAAACCAGTTTAATAAGGTAAAGACAGTACAGTATCCGACAAGCATCAGAGCTGGTGTAGTAGGATTCAATCTTAGTCCTGTATTGATGCTTTGCCTGTTCGTTCCTCCGTCTGAGGGCATAGATTTCTTATAAGCGTCCGGATTAGTGTCCTGCTCCTTGAAAGCGTTTAGCTCGGTGCGACTGTTGCCTGTAATCCATGGCTTCTGGTTGGGAAATGTACGTACGGTCACTGTGGGAACGATGTCGTCAATGCATTTATTGATGAAGCCGGTGACTAAGGTGATATACTCCTCAATGCCATTAGATGAATCATAGAACAGATTCCAGTCTGTGCTAGCAAAACAGTTCTATAGCGTAGCATCCGCATCATCTGACAACTTCTATATTGAGCGAGTCACTAGGGCTCCCTGCTTTAGTTTTTGCTTGTATGCAGGAATCAGTAGAATAGAATTATGGTAAGATTTTCCGAATGGAGGGCGAGGGAGAGCCGCAAGAGCTCCGGAACACTGTGGAAAGTAGACGGATCGGAAGCTGTTTGAAGTAACATGAGTATTCCAGCTATCTGACAAGCCCATCCTCAGATAACAGCATGAATCAGCAGAGATAAGTCACATTTAGTCTGAGATGAACTATTCAGGGCTGTCTGAACCAGCATACGCTTGTGGTGCAGATTGCCTATGAAGGGGAAACAGTGATTTGGTTTACTTTGACACTTTATGCATGATCATATCCTGGATCATTTTTGGTCTACATTTCTGAAAACACATTTGTCAAAATAACTGATAACTTGTCGGATGTGGAATGCTATTATATATGCAGATGGAACATTCGGAGAAAAGAACATCCAATATTGCCAGTTGCCTTGCCCAAGGCTGCATACATTACCTTGTAGTGTTGTATTGGACATTTAATGACCCTTGTGACTATTGCTTTATAGTAAAAACAGAACATGTCCTTTAACCTTTCATGACAACGGAAATTGCATCTTCTATTTCTCCCCATCCCCTGAGACAAAACCAGTTTGTTCAGTCCAGTTCCCAGTCCAGAAAATATCAAAACAAAAACAATCAATCTCCCGCAAAGTAGCAGTGGATCCCACATGCCATACAAGTAGCAGTGGATCCCACATGCCATACAAGTAGCAGTGGATCCCACATGCCATACAAGTAGCAGTGGATCCCACATGCCATACAAGTAGCAGTGGATCCCACATGCCATACAAGTAGCAGTGGATCCCACATGCCATACAAGCCTATCGAGAGCACCAAATGTTCTATTTCTTAATCACTGCAGTGGCTCTGAGACCTGAGAGCAGGGAAATTAAGATAAAGAGCTTGAATGGGATCAAATTCTGCATTCTATGTCATTATACTATTTTGCCCCCAGGTCCTGAAACAGAATCTGTATTATTCCAGTGTGTGCTGTACATGCACAATGAGGGTGTGCACTTCATTCCCAATCTACGTTGATGTTGCTGCTGCAGGAAATACATTTGTGTGCCGACATCCAAGTCCACTTTTTTAGACCTATTCAGTCGATACTCCAATATCGTCCAGTCTATTGGACAAGGCCACACAGGTCTGTGAGAATACAGTCTTCTTTAATGATCTCATATCAGTGCCTCTTCTATGAGGGAAGTCATTATATTCAATGGTATATGGAGTGCCTTTGTAGAGTACAAAATTATTTCATAAATCGTAATATATGCAATTGAACTAGTACACATTCACAGTTTATGCTCAACGTGCAGGGTTAGGTCGAAAAGGGATTATGTCTGTCAGTCATTTATGATCATGCTCTTCATATCAAATTTATGGACTAAGAAATGACTCAAATAGGCATATTTACTTTGACTTCTGTTGTTTTATTTGTTTTATGTTTTATTTGTACACTTTTCAAGGCTATGACACGGGCTTCGATTCACTTCAAATCGAAGGTAATATCCCTGAAATCCTCACAAGATTGGAGATAGATATGTGAGCTACTGTATGTTGTAAATCTGGAATTCCAGAGGTATTAATCATTGGATTGTTCCTGAAAGCATCTGGTAGAAAGGTTCTAGCATGGTGCTTGTTAAATGGATCCAAAAACATCTGGTACAATGGGAGCACGCTCAATTATTTCCTCGTTATGAGCCTCAGTGTTTGGCATATGATGTGATTATTTTTCAGACAGCCTTCCAACCTCCCAATCATAATTAGTTTTACTCCAAATTAAAAATAAAAATATACATTAAACAAAAGTATAAAAGCAAACATGTAAAGTGTTGGTGCCATGTTTCATGAGCTGAAATTAAAGATCCCAGAAATGTTTCATATGCACAAAAAGCATATTTCTCTCAAATGTTATGCACAATTTCTCAGGTGCTTCTACACCTGCATTGCTTGCTGTTTGGTGTTTTAGGCTGGGTTTCTGTACAGCACTTTGTGACATCAGCTGATGTAAGAAGGGCTTTATGAATGCATTTGATTGATTGATTTAACTCCTCATATCAAGTAAACCAGACAGCATGATTTTTTATTTATTTTTTATTAGCAGATAGCCAGGGGACACTTCCAACACTCACACGCTGACTACACGTTGCAAAATAAATGTAGAAATCTATGTTAGCCCTTGGCAATGAGCATCTGCGTTGCCTTGGGCTAAAATATAAATCAGTTCTATTTCTGATGTATTTCTGGCAGATCGCGCTGCAAGTCCTGCCTTTCCCATCTCCTCATTGGTTTATAGAAGCAGGTACACACATGCCATCTCCTCAGTGTTTATACCCACGTGGGTGACTGAAAGACGAATGAGGTCAGTGGCGGTAATGCACCTAATTTATGAAGTCAAGAGAACAAAAATCCTGGAAGGAAGAGAGAAACGATTCGGTTGACTGTTTTATGTGTGGATTAATTGGCGGAGTAGAGGACCTTGTGCATTTCAGGTAAAATAACAACTCATTTCAGGTAAAATAACAACTCAATGTTTATATCCCAGGACAAATTAGCTAGCAACAGCAAGCTAGCTAAATAGGACAAATTAGCTAGCAACTTCAAGCTACTAGCTAAATTGCCAAAAATGTTTAAAGCTTTTCGACCTGTCCCCAAATTAATTTAATTGGTTCAGAGTTTGTGATATTTTAACCTGCGTGTTGTAATCACATTTGGTGTGGGGGGACAAAATAAATGTATGCACGATGGCGCACGCGTGCAGCCGGTTTGGGTTCTGTGTTAGACATCATTTACAGTACAAACAAAGCATTTGTGTTTAGTGAGTCTGCCAGATCAGCGTCAGTAGATCTGTATAGTATATTTCCCCATAGGAAACCATGGGAATACCACAGAGTTCAATACGTTTTTGTTGTCGTTTTATTGTTGTCATTTGCATTTTAACTAAAACAAGGTGAGCAGGTCTCATTGCCAACAAAAGCGAAGCAGGCATTGTGACATTGAACAATAAACTGGGAATAGAACGTTCTGAAGGCGAGTTGGTGCCACGGTGCGCAATAGAACTAATAGAGGCTGGTAGGGTGAAAAATGCCCTAAAATAAGGCCTGTTTTTTTGCGATTACTTCAAAACGACGGGAAGCAGCTGGGAAATATGGTCGTATTATGAAACTGGGCTCCACGGCGGATGCAATGAACTAGTTATCAGAAAAGAACGTTGTTAAAAATGTCATGTGTCAAATCGAAGTTTGTCACGTGCGCCGAATACAACAGGTGAAATGCTTACTTACGTCCAGTCTACTATCTACACGGATTTCAGAGCACTCTCGTCTAAGTGTACCAGAGCACAGAATAATACATTTACAAGCGCTCAACGCCCTTTGAATATGGCCGGTGTCAGTAAACATTGGAAAAAAAGTGTATTTAAATTGTTTCCAGCAGCACATTTACAGTCACCAACACTCTTGTTAACACAAAACCTGCCTTGCCAGCTCTGCTAGGGCAAGTAAAATGGTCAATTTTTGTCTAGAAGCATCTAGCAAGCTAGCCAATGTTAGCTTGGGTGCTTGACTGCTGTTGTAAGGCCAGAATGCTCAAATCAACCCTACTCCTCTGCCAGAACATCCAGTGTGTGCTCCGAGAGTGAAACGTTCTGAATTTACAAACTGACAATCTGACAATGCTCTGAATTTATGAGCGTCACGTTGACCAGCTCCATATTTTCTGTTCCATCATAACGGAAACCCAGAGGGTTTTTAATTTTTCATGGAATAGAAACACCATAATATTACTCAAATGAATTAAGCAAGTACCAGTCAAAAGATTGGACACAACTACTCATTCCATGATTTTTCTTTATTTTTACTATTTTTATAATAGTAAAGACATCACAACTATGAAATAACCCCGGTCTCCCGCGTGCCCTGCATTCTGTAGTACAGACATGGCCTTCTCTCCCTTATGTAAAGAATTAGTCACTTTCCCATGTTTACTACAGTAACTACAGTTACTACAGGATGAACGTCCGGCGCCGACAGAGATGGCCGCCTCGCTTCGCATTCCTAGGAAACTATGCAGTATTTTGTTATATTACGTGTTATTTCTTACATTGGTACCCCAGGTAATCTTAAAATTTAGTACATACAGTCAGGAGGAACTACTGGATAGAAGAGCAACATCAACTCACCATCATTATAACCAGGAATACGACTTTCCCGAAGCAGATCCTGTGTTTTGCCCACCACCCAGGACAATAGATTGGATCCCAGCTGGCGAACCAAAACAATGTCACCGTAAGAGGGACAGATGAAGTGGTCTTCTGGTCAGGCTCCGGAGACACTGCTCCTGAGCATTCTACTCGCCAATGCCCAGTCTCTTGACAACAAGGTTGATGAAATCCGAGCAAGGCTAGCATTCCAGAGAGACATCAGAGACTGTGACATTCTTTGCTTCACGGAAACATGGCTCACTTGAGACACGCTATTGGAGTCGGTACAGCCAGCTGGTTTCTTCACACATCGCGCCGACAGAAACACGCATCTTTCTGGTAAGAAGAGGGGCGGGGGGATATGCCTTATGATTAACGAGACGTGGTGTGATCACAACATACAGGATCTCAAGTCCTTCTGTTCACCTGACTTAGAATTCCTCACAACCAAATGTCGATTGCATTATCTACCAAGAGAATTCTCTTCAATTATAATCACAGCCGCATATATTCCCCCCCAAGCAGACACATCGACGGCCCTGAACAAACTTTATGTGACTCTATGTAAACTGGAAACCACATATCCTGAGGCTGCATTCATTGTAGCTGGGGATTTGAACAAGGCTAATCTGAAAACAAGACTAATCTGAAAACAAGACTCACTAAATTCTATCAGCATATTGATTGTGCTACCAGGGCTGGTAAAACCCTGGATCTCAAAAGGATATTCAATGTCTGCTTTGTTAATTTTTACCATCTACTAATAGGTGCCCTCCTTTGCAAACTATTGGAACACCTCGCTGGTCTTTGTGGTTGAATCTGTGTTTGATATTCCCTGCTCAACTGAGGGACTTTATACAGGTCATTGTATGTGTGGGGTACATAGATGAGGTAGTCATTCCAAAATCATGTTAAACACTATTATTGCACACAGAGTTTGTCCTCGCAGCTGAGTATTGTCACGGATCCCCCGGTACTGCAGCTCATTCCATTCACCTACTCCGGAGGTCTACTGTACGTCACCAGCCTTCTAGGCATCACTGAATTGGATTCATTACCACCAACCCCGGACTGTCTTGTGTCATTACTCATACCTGGTTCCCATTCCCCCTGATTAGTATGTTATACATGTGCCCTCTGTTCCCCATTGTCCTTGTTGGTTATTATTACCATATGGGGGTGGTCCTGTGAGTACCTGTGCTGTTGTATCGGCTTCCATGCAACTTGTTATTATACATTGTTTTACGGGTCTCGTCCCATGTATTATTTAGAGGTTTTACTCCTCGCTCTTTTGTTTGGCTGGAGAAAATAAAACCCCCTATTAGGTATTTCTGCTCGTGTCTCCTATCATTTTACCGTGTGACAGTTATGTGGCTTGTTAAGCAAATGTTTACTCCGGAACGTATTTAGGCTTGCCATAACAAAGGGGTTGAATAATAATTGACAACACTTTTCAGCATTTCATTTTGAATTCATTTGTAAAATATGTGCAAACATGCAGTAATTCCACTTTGACATTATGGGGTGTTGTGTGTAGGCCAGTGACACAATCTCTATTTCATCCATTTTAATTGAGGCTGTGAATACTTTTTGAAGGCACTGTACCTATATGTGCAGATATACATTTTCTCCCTCCAGAGGGGCGCTGATTCAATGGGCCCTGTGACATAAATAAAGTGCTTTGTGAGCCATCGATTTACATAATGTCATTTTTGATGTTGGGTGCTCTTGAGATGCTCTTTCTAATGGTCTCGTGAGTGGTACACCTACTAGCTTGCTGCTTAATTGCCTTATATTATTGGAAGAAAACAGTTAATTCTCCTTCCCTGCCTATGTAGTTGTCAGACTCTGGCTTTATTACGGAGGAAAATTGGATAAGTGGGGCTTTTAATCAGCGTTTATCTCGGCATGCTTCTTATTTAAAATGAAGTGTTTTAATTTACCCAGGTCAGTCGTCTGCTCTTCCCTCTCCAGTTGGCTCGAGGGAAGATCATTCAACTACCAGTGAATCTTTGTTTTGCGGTGTGCTAGATGCCTTAAGATTGCTGTAAAAAATATATATATATTGCTGCAGCTTTCTGCTCCCCTGAGTGTCACTCATGGTGTGATTGAAACAACGTACAAAAACGGAAGACCCTTTGCTCTCCTGGTCTGGAATGCCTCACCATCAAATGCCGACTCGACAAGAGAATTCACATTGGTTATTGTCATGGCCGTTATCCCCCCTCAAGCCGACACCACGGCGGCACTCAATGAGCTATATGGGACTTTGAGCAAACTAGAGACCGCACATCATGAGTTTTCATTTGTTGCAGTGACTAGGTACTACAGGAACATTTATATTGCTCCACTAGAGACAGATAATGGGTAATGGGTTTGAGTTGGGCTGCCAGTTGCTATTGAAATGAGTGTCCAGATATTACCTTTACTGAGGGTTCCAGAACAAACGCCAGCGGGACAATACTGTCTTCTCTGCTTTCTGGGAGATAATAATACTCTGTAAAATAACAGAAGGGAACTAACCCCAACAGTCAGAGGCTCCCAAAATTACAATTGAAAATGTTTATCGTCTAATATTGAGGTTCAGTAAAGAGACATTACGATATACTTTTTTCAATTACATGTACATAATTCAGTTGAACAAAAGTCTTGTAGTTGACATGTTAAATATGAAATAAGCCTGTTAAACCATGAATACACTGAAAGCTTGGAATGTCCTCTGTCTCAGCAACAAGCGTCCTTTCTCTTTGATCACCTGAACCACATGAAAAACACATGAACACTTCCTGTCCTAGGGTAAGAATTTACCACAGCGGACTCAGACATTGCAGTGTCTATTAATCACCTCATTGCACTGCTGCTGCTGAAGGTAGCCCACATGTTCCCATGCGCTTAAAGATCTGCATAGAAGTACTGTAGTGATGGAGCCTTCGGGATGTTTCCATGCGTGTCCTCTTCCAGAACCTCTCTGCTTCGTTCCCTTCATCTCCTGAAAGACGCCTGCTCCTGAAAGACATTTCACCACAATGGGGAGGGAAATCGAGCTTAAAATATCAACTATTCAACACTGTCTTTCTCCATCTGATTGCAGCGTGAAAAGAAACATTTTGTTAGCTACTGACTGAGTAGTAGTTGTATGTAACTACAGTGTTGACTGTGTTCAGAGAACAAGTAAAACGTGTATAATTACAGAAAGTATCGATATTAGTAGCAAGTATCAGTGAAGCTACAATCCTCTTCGACTGAAAACAGTGTTGCTGTCCTCTGTTACGCTTCTGCTACTATACACAGAGTTGCTGCAATCCCACACATACAACATCCTCATGGGAAGACATAAAGTGTCAGGTAGAAGGAATTAAAAGTAGTGAAAATCAGGGGTCTCAAAATGGTATGTCGTCTTTAATTGTAGGTAAGAGACCGGCAACACACATTCCTTTTCTTCACGTCCTCCATGCACAAATCTGTTTAGCATAGACTCCTTTCAATATAGCCCATTATACACTGCCAAGTTGTTGAGCCAATATTGCCATGCAATTTTGCAGGCTACACAGGGCATGAGACACTTGCACGATGCTGGGCAACAGGCAACATGGAGACACAATGTAGTAAGAGGCAAAGGCTCTGATCTCATCCTACCAAGACGGCAACTCAACACGTGTGTTTCATGCGCTTCTGTTTGTTTGTTGGTGTTTTTTGTTATAATCATTCCAAATACTCTGTAATGGTAATGTATGTAGTGGTCCTTCTGTAGCTCAGTTGGTAGAGCATGGCGCTTGTAACGCCAGGGTAGTGGGTTCGATTCCCGGGACCACCCATACGTAGAATATATGCACACATGACTGTAAGTCGCTTTGGATAAAAGCGTCTGCTAAATGGCATATATTATGTGTGTCTACCTCCATATTGTGTTTATGGTGTGTGTGTCTGTTATGGTATGTCTAATATCTGCTGTCTTGATTGGACCCGGTCTCTCTTGAAAAAAATATATTTTTGCTCAATAAAACTAACCTGGATCTATAAATGTTAAATAAAAATATACATTTCAAAAATGTGCACATGTATTAATCTCATATGGCTTATTGCCTGTTGACTGCCACATCTGTACTGAAATTGACTACCTAAAAATAGGACTCTGTTATGTTCTGCAGGTACACAAACCTCTGGCAGGCTAACCAACAATGGCAATGCAGACACAACAGCACAACGGGCTTAATTCTATAGCAGTGGAGGCTATAGAATGCCAATACCACGAGCCCACCCAGCTATTACCACGAGGCCTTATTTCCTCCCTCATTCGCCTCATTTGAATTCCAAGCTGTCACTGTCATTTTTCCACTCAAGCGTAGCATTGTTGTCATCCATCACCCACCAGGTTCCCTTAGAGTTCCTCAATGAGCTTGACACCTTGATTAGCTCATTTCCTGACGATGGCTCACTCCTCTTCATACTTCGACTTAAACTTCCCGACGTCTGATTAATTTCTTTCCAACTTTTTTTTCTCCTCCCTCCTTGTCTCTTTCGACCTCACCTTTTCCCAATCCTCTTCCACTCACAAGAAAGGCAATACGCTTGACCTCACCTTTTCCCAATCCTCTTCCACTCACAAGGAAGGCAATATGCTTGGCCTCATCTTTACTAGAGGCTGTTCGTCTACTAATCAAACAGTAACCCCCCCCTCCCTCCAGGTCTCTGATCACTATTTTGTTTATTTTTCTGTCTTCCTCTCCTCCAACCGTAGCTACTCCTCCAACCCTAGCTAAACCCTTCTCCAACCACCTGTTCTGCCTCTATGACCCTCCTCTCCTCTACCTTCCTCTGTATCCACAGCTAAAGCCACTTTCTATCACTATCAAGATTTCAAGATTCTGTTTCTGACCCTAGTAAACAATTTCCTCCCTCTCTGTGGACAACTTTGTCAACCACTTAGAAAAGAGGGTTAACGACATCCGCTCCTCATTCACTCAGCCTTTTGACTCCACTGGTCCCACTCACACAGAACTACCCTACATGTTACCTCTTTCTCCCCTCTCCTCCAGATTAAATCCTGAAACTAGTGAGGTCCGGCTGCCGGATAACCTGTCCATTCGACCCAATCCCCTCCTCCCGTCTCCAAACCATCTCTGTGGACCTTCTCCCATTCCTCACTTCCCTCATTAAGTCATGCCTGACCACTGGCTGTGTCCCCTCTTACTTCAAAATGGCCCGAGTCACTCCCCTCCTCAAGAAACCAACACTAGACTCCTCTGCCATCAAACTACCGACCAGTATCCCTTCTTTTGTTTCTTTCCAAAACACATGAGCATGCTGACCTGGCTATCTCTCTGAGAGTAATCTTATTGACCTTAACTAGTCCGGCTTCAAGACGGGTCACTCAACCGAGACTGCTTTTCTTACGGAGGCTCTCCACACTGCCAAAGCTGACTCAATCTCTCTCTCCTCTCCTCCCAAATCTATCTGCTGCCTTTGACACCGTGAGCCATCAGATCCTCCTCTTCACCCTCTCAGGGCTGGGTGTCTCAGGCTCTGCACATTCTTGTAATGCATCTTAGCTGGTAGGCTGCTCGTACAGTACCAGGTGACGTGGAGAGGATAGGTCTCTGCCCACTCCAATACCTTTCCACCATGGTTGACAACTCCACTGTGTCCTCCTCCCAATTGTTGTTGGCTGGGCTCCCCGCTTGTGCCATCAAACCCCTGCAAATGATCCAGAATGCTGCAGACCGACTGGTGTTCAACATTCCCACGTTTTCCCATGTCATGCAGATACACTGGCTTCCAGTCGAAGCTCGCATCCACTATAACACCATGGCACTTGCCTACGGAGCAGCAAGATGAACTGTCCTTCCCTACTTTCAGGCTATGCTCAAACCCTACACCTCTAGTTTCTTGGCCCTCCCACCCCGCTCAGCCCTGTCCAAGCTCCTCTCTGTCCTGGCACCCCAATGGTGGAACCAGCTTGCCCCTGGAGCCCCCCCAAAAGAATACTTTTGTGAACTAACACTCGCACTTTACTTTTTCGCCCTGTACTAGCTCTGACTTTGCAGATAACTACTTTATTGAGGAAACATTTACTTACTGATATGTGGTTGTTCCACCTAGCTATCTTAAGAATGTAAATGTAATCTACATTTAGAAAACTTTCCACTTATTACCTTGTATTTACAGAGCATTCAGAAAGTATTCAGATCCCTTGACTTTTTCCACATTTTGTTATGTTACAGCTAGAGGTCGACCGATTAATCGGAATGGCCGATTAATTAGGGCTGATTTCAAGTTTTCATAACAATCGGAAATCAGTATTTTTGGACACCGATTTGCGCAATTTCTTTTTTTTTTACACCATTATTTATCTAGGCAAGTCAGTTAAAGAACACATTCTTAAATTCAATGCCGGCCAATCAATCATAATCACTAGTTAACTACATATGGTTGATGATATTACTAGTTTATCTAGCGTGTCCTGCGTTGCATATAATTGATGGGGTGCGCATTCGCGAAAAAGGACTGTCGTTGTACCTAATCATAAACAACAATGCTTTTCTTAAAATCAATACACAAGTATATATTTTTAAACCTGCTTATTTAGTTAATATTGCATGCTAACAGGAATTTCTTTTAACAAGGGAAATTGTCACTTCTCTTGCGTTCTGTGCAACAGAGTCAGGGTATATGCAGCAGTTTGGGCTGCCTGGCTCGTTGGGAACTGTGAAGAATATTTCTTCCTAACAAAGACAGCCAACTTTGCCAAACGGGGGATGATTTAACAAAAGCGCATTTGCAAAAATAGCACAATTGTTGCACAACTGTTGTTACGGTTTTCTTCCGTCGAAGGAGAAGCGGACCAAAATGCAGCGTGGTGGTTACTCATGTTCTTTAATGAAAAATGAACTATACAAAACAACAAACGGAACGTGAAAACCTAAACAGCCTATCTGGTGAAAACAAACACAGAGACAGGAACAATCACCCACGAAATACTCAAAGAATATGGCTGCCTAAATATGGTTCCCAATCAGAGACAACGATAATCATCTGACTGATTGAGAATTGCCTCAGGCAGCCAGAGACTATGCTAGACACCCCCCAAGATGAAACACAGCACAAAAACCCATGTCACACCCTGGCCTGACCAAATAAATGAAGACAAACATAATATATTTCTACCAGGGCGTGAAAACTGTACCTAACCATAAACATCAATGCCTCTCTTAAAATCAATACACCGAAGTATATATTTATAAACCTGCATATTTACCTAAAAGAAATCCAGGTTAGCAGACAATATTTACCAGGTGAAATTGTGTCACTTCTCTTGCGTTCATTGCACGCAGAGTCAGTGTATATACAACAGTTTGGGCCGCCTGGCTCGTTGCAAACTAATTTGCCTGAATTTTACGTAATTATGACATAACATTGAAGGTTGTACAATGTAACAGCAATATTTCGACTTAGGGATGCCACCCGTTAGATAAAATAAGGAACGGTTCCGTATTTCACTGAAATAATAAACGTTTTGTTTTCGAGATGATAGTTTCCGGATTCTACCATATTAATGACTAAAGGCTCATATTTCTGTGTGTTATTATGTTATTATTAAGTCTATGATTTGATACTTGATAGAGCAGTCTGACTGAGCGATGGTAGGCAGCAGCAAGCTCGTACGCATTCATTTAAACAGCACTTTCGTGCGTTTTGCCAGCAGCTCTTCGCAATGCTTCAAGCATTGAGCTGTTTATGACTTCAAGCCTATCAACTCCCGAGATTAGGTGTAACGATGTGAAATGGCTAGCTAGATAGCGGGGTGCGCGCTAATAGCGATTCAATCGGTGACTTCACTCGCTCTGAGACTTGGAGTCATTGTTCCCCTTGCTCTGCAAGGGCCGCGGCTTTTGTGGAGCGATGGGTAACGATGCTTCGAGGGTGGCTGTTGTCAATGTGTTCTTGGTTCGAGCCCAGGTGTGGGCGAGGAGAGGTACGGAAGCTATACTGTTACACTGGCAATACTAAAGTGCCTATAAGAACATCCAATAGTCAAAAGGTATATGAAATACAAATGGTATAGAGAGAAATAGTCCTATAATTCCTATAATAACTACAACCTAAAACTTCTTACCTGGGAATATTGAAGACTCATGTTAAAAGGAACCACCAGCTTTCATATGTTCTCATGTTCTGAGCAAGGAACTTAAACGTTAGCTTTCTTACATGGCACATATTGCACTTTTACTTTCTTCTCCAACACTTTTGTTTTTGCATTATTTAAACCAAATTGAATGTTTCATTATTTATTTGAGAAATTTATTTTATTGATGTATTATATTAAGTTAAAATAAGTGTTCATTCAGTATTGTTGTAATTGTCATTATTACAAATACATTAAAAAAATTGGCCGATTTTAATCGGTATCGGCTTTTTTTGGTCCTCCAATAATTGGTATCGGTATCGGAGTTGAAAAATCATAATAGGTCGACCTCTAGTTACAGCCTTATTCTAAAATAGATTAAAATAATGTTTTTCCTCATGAATCTACACACAATACCCCATAATGAATGAGCGAAAACAGGTTTTTGGATGTTGCCAAATTAAAAACAGAACTACCTTAATTACATAAGTATTCAGACCCTTTGCTATGAGACTCTAAATTGAGCTCAGGTGCATCTTGTTTCTATTGATCATCCTTGATGTTTCTACAACTTGATTGGAGTCCACCTGTGGTAAATTAAATTGATTGGACATGATTTGGAAAGGCACACACCTGTCTATATAAGGTCCCACTGTTGACAGTGCATGTCAGAACAAAAACCCTGCCATGAAGTTGAAGGGAATGTCCGTAGAGCTCCGAGACAGGATTGTGTTGAGGCACAGATATGGGGAAAGGTACCAACAAATTTCCGCAGCATTGAAAGTCCTCAAGAACACAGTGGCCTTCATCATTCTTAAATGGAAGAAGTCTGGAACCACCAAGGTTCTTCCTGGCCAAACTGAGGAATCGGGGGAGAACGACCTTGGTCATGGAGGTGACCAAGAACCTGATGGTCACTCTGACAGAGCTCCAGAATAAGGCTGTATTGTAACAGAATGTGGAAAAATGAAGGGGTATGAATACTTTCTGATTGCACTGTTGATGAGAATGACATTCAAATCGATAGCCAGGTAGTTAATCTCTCTGGCACCAGTGGGATGGTAGCGTCCCACCTCGACAACAGCCAGTGTAATTGCAGGGCGCCAAATTCCAAACAACAGAAATCCCATAATTAAAATTCATCAAACATACAAGTATTTTACACTATTTTAAAGATACATTTGTTGTAAATCCAGCCACAGTGTCCGATTTCAAAAAGGCTTTACAACGAAAGCACACCAAACGATTATGTTAGGTCAGCACCTAGTCACAGAAAAAAACAGCCCTTTTTCCAGCCAAAGAGAGGAGTCACAAAAAGCAGAAAGAGATCAAAATGAATCACTAACCTTTGATGATCTTCATCAGATGACACTCATAGGACTTCATGTTACACAATACATGTATCTTTTGTTTGATAAAGTTCATATTTATATCCACAAATCTCAGTTTACAATGGCGCGTTATGTTCAGTAGTTCCAAAACATCTGGTGATTTTGCAGAGAGCCACATCAATACAGAAATACTCATAATAAACATTGATAAAAAATGCAACTGTTATGCATGGAATTTTAGATCCACTTCTCCTTAATGCAACCACTGTGTCAGATTTCAAAACTTTACAGAAAAAGCACACCATTCAATAATCTGAGAACAGCGCTCAGACACAAAAACAAGCCATATAGATATCCGTCATGTTGTGGAGTCAACAGAAGTCAGAAATAGCATTATAAATATTCACTTACTATTCTTAATATTCTTCATCAGAATGCACTCCCAGGAATCCCATTTCCACAATAAATGTTTGTTTTGTTCGATAAAGTCCATAATATATGTCCAAATACCTCCTTTTTGTTCAAGCGTTTAGCCCAGTAATCCAAATTCATTCGGCGCGATCACTACGTCCAGACGAATAGTCAAAAAGTTCCGTTACAGTCCGTAGAAACATGTCAAAGGATGTATAGAATCAATCTTTAGGATGTTTGTAACATATATCTTCAATAATGTTCCAACCGGAGAATTCCTTTGTCTTCAGAAATGCAATGGAATGCAGGTCGATCTCACGTGATCAGCTCATGCCATTCTGGCAGAGCCCTTACTCAATCAGCTCTCATTCCCCCCTCCTTCACAGTAAAAGCCTCAAACAAGGTTCTAAATACTGTTGACATCTAGTGGAAGCCTTAGGAAGTGCAATATGACCCCATAGACACTGTATATTCGATCGGCATTGACTTGAAAAACTACAAACCTCAGATTTCCCACTTCCTGGTTGGATTTTTTCTGTTATACTCACAGACATCATTCAAACAGTTTTAGAAACGAGTGTTTTCTATCCAAATCGACTAATTATATGCATATACTAGCTTCTCGGCCTGAGTAGTAGGCAGTTTAATTTGGGCACGCTTTTCATCCAAAATTCCAAATGCTGCCCCCGAATCTAGTGAAGTTAAAGAGCCAAAAAACTACCTAAGAATAACTTTTTATCAAACGTAACAGTAGCTTGAGATGGCTAACTAGAAGCTAGCTACATATAAAATTAAGTTTAATTTTAGTTATTTTCTTATAAACTTTGGCCAAATATCAAATGGGATTTTCAAGCTTTTTTTGAATGGGGCTTTCAAGCTTCTGAATCTGCCGGGTAGATGCTACCAGTAGATGGCGATGTTTCAGAAAGGCCTAGCTTGCGCACCACTATCTCTAGCTATCACTAGCTAACAGGGAAGAAATTCGAGGTCGAGCGACGGAGCGTGACTGGGCCAAACTAGAGCAGCTTTTGAAGTTGCTGGAGCCGTTTGTGATCCACACCGACCAACTTGCTGACCAGTGAGTGGGCCAAGCCAGAGCAGCTTGTGAAGTGTGTGTGTGCAAAGTTTCAGATGAATCCAGTGGAGCATTGCAATACTGGACAATATTTTTTGATACATTTTCAAGTACATAACTATAGAGAACATACAACCTTTAAGTTTACACACTTCCAGGAATGTCATACATGATGGACCATCAGCTTATACACTAACTTTCAAACATCTAGATGTTGGGGCTGGGTGGGTATGGAGCCAGAGACAGCAGGGGTTCAAACTGTAGAATCCAGTTCCTAGATTTTAATATAAAAATTGATTTTATCAAACAAAACTATGCTACATTTTATCTCTGGGACCCCCAGGAAGACAAATTAGAGCAATATTACTGAATGTAAGTACATTGTTTACATTCAGAGGTGTATGTATCAAACCAGTTGCCAGGATAAAAGGTTTTGTTGTTGTGCACTCTCCTCAAACAATAGCATTGTATTTTTTTCACTGTAATAGTTACTGTAAATTAGACAGTGCAGTTAGTTAGATTAACAATAATTTAAGCTTTCTGCCCATATAAGACATGTATATGTTCTGGAAAGTTTGCTGTTACTTACGTCATGCTAATCACGTTAGCTCAACCATCCCGGTATAGGGACACCGATCCCGTAGAGTAAGTGAAACTGAAAGGGGGAAAAAATGACTCTTACTCTCTTGCTTCTACTTCATTTTGTTCAAAACTATTCAACTATTCAACTATTATCTTTCTCTCTCTTTGAGTCAACTACTCACCACATTTATTGCACTGCAGTGTTAGCTAGCTGTAGTTTATGCTTTCAGTACCAGATTCATTCTCTGATCCTTTGATTGGGTGGACAACATGTCAGTTCATGCTGCAAGAGCTCTGATAGGTTGGATGATGTCCTCTGGAAGTTGTCATAATTACTGTGCAAGTCTATGGAAGTGGGTGAGAACCATGAGCCTCCTAGGTTTTGTATTGAAGTCAATGTACCCAGAGGAGGACAGAAACTAGCTGTCCTTCGGCTACACCATGGTGCTACCCTACAGAGTGCGGTTGGGGCTACTGTAGACCTTCATTGCAAAATCGTGTATTTTAATCAGTTATTTGGTGGCATGATTATATTTAGTATAGTTTTATCTAAAAATAATAACTTTAATGTTTTACCATTTTTATTTTTATGAAATTCACTGAGGATGGTCCTCTCCTCCTCTAAGGAGGAGCCTCCACTGATGCACGCACACACAGAGACACAAGCTGGTTGTGAACTGATAGAGGTTTTTGCTGTTGTTCAAGCTGTTTAACACTCTAGTCTGAATCCTCTGGGTCATCATTATTAGTAAAATACAGAGGGTGTGAGTTGAGGGTGTATGTGCTTGCACTGAATGTGCATGGAGTGGATGATACAATATGGAGAATGTGCTAGTGTATAAGCTAATCATTAGTCTTAGCTCATACTCGTCACATTCTCCAATGTAATATATTAGTATAGGAAGGAAACAGCACTTTTATCATCAGTCTTCCCCAGTAATATCAGCCGACAGAAGAGCCATGGTTTGATTTGCTGTGCGTTTGATGCAGAGTGAAATAATTCATAATTCATAATTGGTGGATGAAGAGTATGGATGGAGGAACACATCCAGGTTAAAGGTGATTCATCTTTATATCTAAAGTGAATCCAACAGCGTTTTAGCAACATGAAATCTCATTCAAATCTGTTCATATACAACCCCAGGAAAAATATAACACCTACATTTTCTGACAAGCGAGCACTTAAGAAATGGCCGTTTTCATCAATTCATAGAATGTTTGAGAATGACATATAGTAAGGCATTTGTGAAAATTCTATAGAAATATAGAGTGAGAAAGCGCCTGTGCATTTGGACAATTAATAGACACTGCAGTAAATAAAACCTAATAAAAACATCTTGTCCAGAACCGGAGTCTAGCCAATCAGAGCTACAGTAGGCCAATATATGCAAATAAGCCATTTGCCACATGGGCCTGCCATCATTCAGTTTGAACTGGACTGTGTGTTTACAGGCAGTAGCAACAGCACGACTTTAGATCACCTAAATGTATTCGCAAAGAGCCACAAAATACACCTGAATGGATTTCGACAAATACCACTGGAGTCCTCTTACATTTGGGAACTTTACAGTTCTACTGATGAAACAACCATGAAAAGGTAGGCTCTCTCTCACTCAGTTGTTTATGCACATCAACAAGATCAACACCTAATGCTAGCCAGAGCAAGATGAGCTCAAATCTAACGAGGGAACATTAGATACACCTTCTCAAACTTGTTCAGCTAGTAGGCCTTCTGCAGCTTGCCTCCCAATACATGCTTATCCCAACCCGCATTTTTCAACTGAATGGAAACTTACCAGCCTGCCCGCCCAATTGATCAATGCCAAATACATTTGATTGCCAACTAAGATATATGCTATGTGTGGATAGCAGTCATTCAAGTTCAGCATAGCTAGCTAGCCAGCAAAATGATTCACATTTCTTGCTAGCTAACCAAATGACACCTGCACCTCCAGCTGTAGCCACCGAAAAATTATGAGGGTAAAAAGTCACCCACTCCCCCAATGACATAACAGGCTCCAAGTTTTTAGCTTGCTAAATAAATAGCAAGCTACATAAATAGATACGCTAGCTCAGGAGTGTCAAAGGCATGGGCCATATTGAAAAAACGATGAATTCGTGGGCCAGACATAGCCTATTTGATTTTACAAAAAAAACGTGCAACTGTGACCCAAACGGGCCATTGTTTTATTTGAAAATGTCCCTTTATAATGTCTACTTCTGTACATAGGTTGCTGTATATAGCATTTCAACATATTGAAAACAAAAGAGAATCAAATCAAATCAAATCAAATTTTATTTGTCACATACACATGGTTAGCAGATGTTAATGCGAGTGTAGCGAAATGCTTGTGCTTCTAGTTCCGACAATGCAGTGATAACCAACAAGTAATCTAACTAACAATTCCAAAACTACTGTCTTATACACAGTGTAAGGGGATAAAGAATATGTACATAAGGATATATGAATGAGTGATGGTACAGAGCAGCATACAGTAGATGGTATCGAGTACAGTATATACATATGAGATGAGTATGTAGACAAAGTAAACAAAGTGGCATAATTAAAGTGGCTAGTGATACATGTATTACATAAGGATGCAGTCGATGATGTAGAGTACAGTATATACGTATGCATATGAGATGAATAATGTAGGGTAAGTAACATTATATAAGGTAGCATTGTTTAAAGTGGCTAGTGATATATTTACATCATTTCCCATCAATTCCCATTATTAAAGTGGCTGGAGTTGGGTCATTGTCAATGACAGTGTGTTGGCAGCAGCCACTCAATGTTAGTGGTGGCTGTTTAACAGTCTGATGGCCTTGAGATAGAAGCTGTTTTTCAGTCTCTCGGTCCCAGCTTTGATGCACCTGTACTGACCTCGCTTTCTGGATGATAGCGGGGTGAACAGGCAGTGGTTCGGGTGGTTGATGTCCTTGATGATCTTTATGGCCTTCCTGTAACATCGGGTGGTGTAGGTGTCCTGGAGGGCAGGTAGTTTGCCCCCGGTGATGCGTTGTGCAGACCTCACTACCCTCTGGAGAGCCTTACGGTTGAGGGCGGAGCAGTTGCCGTACCAGGCGGTGATACAGCCCGCCAGGATGCTCTCGATTGTGCATCTGTAGAAGTTTGTGAGTGCTTTTGGTGACAAGCCGAATTTCTTCAGCCTCCTGAGGTTGAAGAGGCGCTGCTGCGCCTTCTTCACGACGTGTCAGTGCGAGTGGACCAATTCAGTTTGTCTGTGATGTGTATGCCGAGGAACTTAAAACTTGCTACCCTTTCCACTACTGTTCCATTGATGTGGATAGGGGATGTTCCCTCTGCTGTTTCCTGAAGTCCACAATCATCTCTTTAGTTTTGTTGACGTTGAGTGTGAGGTTATTTTCCTGACACCACACTCCGAGGGCCCTCACCTCCTCCCTGTAGGCCGTCTCGTCGTTGTTGGTAATCAAGCCTACCACTGTTGTGTCGTCCGCAAACTTGATGATTGAGTTGGAGGTGTGCGTGGCCACGCAGTCGTGGGTGAACAGGGAGTACAGGAGAGGGCTCAGAACGCACCCTTGTGGGGCCCCGTGTTGAGGATCAGCGGGAGGAGATGTTGTTGCCTACCCTCACCACCTGGGGCGGCCCGTCAGGAAGTCCAGTACCCAGTTGCACAGGGCGGGGTCGAGACCCAGGGTCTCGAGCTTGATGACAAGCTTGGAGGGTACTATGGAGAGATAAATAATGTGTCCAGCTTTTGCTGCTTGCAGATGTACATAATATGCTGCGACCATAAACAAAGTATTTCATAACTCTAAATTTAAAAAAAGTAGCTATTGGTTTTGTAACATTTTATACACGTTTTACTTCTTTTTTTGTTGCAATGCATGGATCACTGGTGCGGTTGAATGCATCATTAATGTATGGTGCACTCAAAATGTATTGTAGTTGAGTAGCCAGCTGAGGATACTGCTCAAATATAATGATAGCCAGCCGAGGCTAATGCTCAAATGAATAGCCAGCCGAGGCTACTGCATTCAAATGCATTGCAGTTGAGTAACCAGCCGAGGCTACTGCTCAAATGCATTGCAGTTGAGTAGCCAGCCGAGGCTACTGCTCAAATGTATTGCAGTTGAGTAGCCAGCCGAGGCTACTGCTCAAATGCATTGCAGTTGAGTAGCCAGCCGAGGCTACTGCTCAAATGCATTGCAGTTGAGTAGCCAGCCGAGGCTACTGCTCAAATGCATTGCAGTTGAGTAGCCAGCCGAGGCTACTGCTCAAATGCATTGCAGTTGAGTAGCCAGCCGAGGCTACTGCTCAGATGCATTGCAGTTGAGTAGCCAGCCGAGGCTACTGCTCAGATGTTGCTGTATTAGGCCTACATGTTTCTCCTTTGCATGATGTTATGTTGCATGTTTTGTTTTTTGGTTATTAACGTCAAGCTTTAAAAGCCCAAGCCAGACTGCAACATTTTAGTAGCCTAGCTAGGACTGTGGCATGTGTCTGTGTACACTATCCGCCGCAAATATAACCTATATAACCTATTTTTAAAACCTTTTATAAAGTTGGTTTTAAATCAAACTGTGAATTTGATATTTTTGACTGATATTATGATTGACTGTTTGTTTCATATCTGCAAAGTAGTTAAAACGCTCTCATTTCCACTTTAATGACTTGTGTGGTGTTAACATTATATTATTCATCTCAGCACCCACAATTAAATCTCGGTCACAAAAGACTGGAGGGTGTGTCCCAAAAGGCACCCTATACCCTTATATTGCACTACTTTCCCATAGGGCTCTGGTCAAAAGTAGCGCGCAGCATATATAGAGAGAATAGGGTGCCATTTTGGACTTAGCCTATAACATTATACATTGTGGGAAAATGTGATTAAACGCTCCTGCTAAATGCGGTCTTTTAGTTTCATCTCAGCTAAAATTGTTAACTGTAGTTTCTCACCACGTTACTGTGCAAACCAATTTCAAGGTGAGAAAAGATAGAACTACAGCTGTGTTTCTATCCATTCAGACAAAGGGATGGAAGTAGAAAGCACAGTAGGAAAGAGAGGGAAGACGGGTGCATCGTCTTCAGAAGAACATCAGATCTCCGATACATAGAGAAGGTAGGTGAAGGAGATGCTGTGCTTTTGGGAATCGATCTGTTTTTATATATTTTTTTATGTTTTCATATAATCATTTTTCAATTTAACCACTTTTATTTTGCTTTAGGTATTCTACAAATAGATGCAGTATTCGTATTCGCTCAGTATTCGTATCCACCACTGTGGATAAGAGCATCTGCTAAATAAATGACAAATGTAAATGAATCTTTCAGCAAACAATTCGGGAGATAATGAACATAACGGAGATAATGAACATAACAAGTGGGAGGAAAATGCCAGAACAGCCAAGGTTGGGTCTAACAAAATATTTCAGAATTTGTCATTTCTGTCCATTCTGTGGCAACTTTATTGATTTTGATTGTTGACAACTGTCTGGTAACCACTACCATTATAATCAAGCATTCCCGATAAGTGGGATCCTGTTGAATATCAGTTGGCCTATCAAGATAAAATAATGTGTGTTCAACACAAGGGTAACACTGATTCTCGTGGGAATGACCACTCAGAGCCTTACATGACACCTGATTGCAGGGGTTCACATTTAAAGGTAATTTCCGATTGAGGTGACATATGCAGTGTTTACCGTAAATGTAGTCTCTGCGACCCCGGGAACATTGCCTTTAATTGTCAGTCGCACTATAAAGAGGATTAAATTGAGCCTGAGGTCAATCGGACTTTCACTGTCATGCGACGTCGTGTAATCCGGCATCAATAATAGCTGAAAACGAGATCAATTCATCAGGCCCTCTCAACTAGCTCTACAAACCTTTGAGTCACCTCTGAATAGCTCCCTCTGAGTTCGACACATTTAGTCACAATGTTTCTGTAGGGCAAGGCAGATGAGGTTTCTCCCCTCGCTATGTGACTATTGGTGCGTATTCTCATAGCAGAAGAGGGGATTCAGATTGTAACTGGATTGGCTGTTAGTCAATTTAACATGCCACTGTTATTCCGGCAATAACACGTTGTCCAAATTGTTGTTTCTAACTGTAGTTGGCTTGGCTATGCCTTTAGTTGTTTTCCCATGGGTTTGTGCTGCATAGTGTTTATGACGTTGTTATGTTACCTTAGCCTCTTTTGTTTTTGCTTATAATTGTGAGTGTAACGAATGCGCTGTGAGTCGGGATGCAAGTACAGGGAGTAAGTGTTTAATTAAATAAACGGGAACAGAAAACAAAGAACACAAAAAAACGTACCGACATGGAACAGAGTCAATAACACCTGAGGAAAGAACCATGGGGAGTGACAAATATAGGAAAGGTAATCAAGTAGGTGATAGAGTCCAGGTGAGAGTCATGAAGCGCTGGTGCGCGTGATGGTGACAGGTGTGCGAAATGATCAGCAGCCTGGTGACCTAGAGGCCAGAGAGGGATTATCCATGACAGTACCCCCTCCCTGATGCGCTGCTCCATCTGCAGGATGCTGACAAAAGAGAGGATCCCGGGGATCTGGAGCGGACCGGTCACCTCTGCTGAAGCGCGGGAACCTGTCAAGCCGGCTGGTGCGCGGGAACCTGGCAACCTTGAGTGCCGAAGGACCAGACGAAACAGTACCCCCACTCCGACGTGCACCTCCAGCCGCAGGACGTCGACCAAAGGGACGATCCCGAGGATCAGGAGCAGACCAGTCGCCTCCACCGAGGTACAGGAACCTGACGAGCAGCCTGGAAAGCCGGAGCCTGTTGAGCCAGCTGTGGCATGGGAGCCTACCGAGTCCACCGAATCTTGAGAACCTGAAGAGCTAGCTGAGGCATCCTCGCTTGACCCGCCAACCGAGTCTTGACACCCCGAGGTACTGGCTGAGGCATGAAAGACTGGTGAGTCGGCTGAGGCATCCTCGGTTGCTCCGGCAGCAGAACCTAGACCCGACGTCACCTTCAACACAAAAACAAAAAGTCCTCCCTGATGCTTCCCTTTGAGGTGTTGATCTGTAACGAATGCGCTGTGAGTCGGGATGCAAGTACAGGGAGTGAGTGTTTAATTAATACACGGACCAGAAAACAAGGAACAGGAACAACGCACAGACATGGAACAGAGCCAATAACACCTGAGGAAAGAACCAAGGGGAGTGACGGATGTAGGGAAGGTAATCAAGGAGGTGATGGAGTGCAGGTGAGTGTCATGAAGTGCTGGTGCACGTGACGATGGTGACAGGTGTGCGAAATGATCAGCAGTCTGGTAACCTAGAGGTCGGAGAGGGAGTATACTTGTCAGTGAGACTCTCCCATCATCTCTGTCCGCTATATGTCCGCATCATGGAATTCCTATTTCATTTTTTTAATATATCGAGGCATTGTTGAGAATGTAAGGGCTATTAGTCAAGGGCCATGACCTTATCATGCTGTACCAGTGGAGATAAACCCCTGGTGGGCACATGTGGAGCATTGGGGAATCGTGTAACATAATGCAACATACTGGTTACCTGTACACCTCAGTTGTCATGGAAAGAAAATGCCACGTCATGCCATAAGTTCAACATTCTAAATATGTCTGAACAGAACATACGTTTGAGCTGGTACACCTGGTGTCTGACTGAGAGCTTTCCTCTCTTTATTTCCTTTAGGGACTGGTTGTCTCCTATAAAAACAGCTCTGCTCTATCTCATGTTGCTCTCCACCTCTCCACAGATTGGTTATTACCCCTCACACACACACACTGTGGAACCCTATCATGACTATCTCCATGGAACATTAGGGACACCAGTGCTGCGCGTAACCTTGATCGATACGTAGGCAGAGCTTCAGCACGCGCATTATCACATGAACACCTGTGGAGACCTGGTGAAGAGTACGAAGACACAGATTTCAAAGATATGAACGCATACACATCCTTGCCACTGCAGCAATGCTAACCTAACCTCTCCAGAGCTGATTTATATGAGAGCAAATAGGACCTGAAACATTACTCTCTGATTTCTTCTGGGTTTTGGAACAGCTTTAGGGGCCAAGCGGTATTAGCAGCATGTGGTTGAACACATGGAGACTGACAGTCTCTCGTTAAGACTAGTTGGTCCAGCAGCAGTGAGAGTGGAACACAGGCTGAGGAGATGTGTGGGTCTTATTACCATCAGGGGGAAAGCTAGTCCATGTCTTGTCTGCCAATTATTTGTAATAAAGCTGAAGGAGCCTTGTTCAATGTGCGGTGGTGGCACTGAGGAGAGAGAAGAAGAGGGTCAGTCTCATAATATAGTGCATTCTGAAAGTATTCAGACCCCTTCACTTTTTCTATGTTTTGTTACGTTACAGCCGTATTCTAAAATGGAACAAATTAATGTTTTCCTCATCAATCTAAACACAATACCACCATAATGACAAAGTGAAAACAGGTTTGTAGAAATGTTTGCAAATACCTTATTTGCCTTGTGGGCATCCCGGAAGGGAGAGTAGCAGTATTCAAGTGTTTTACAGTCAATGTGTTGATAGAACTTTGGTAGCATTTTCCTCAAATGTACTTTTAACAAATCCCCAGCTACAATAAATGCGGCCTCAGGTTATGTGGTTTCCAGTTTACATAAAGTCCAGTGTAGTTCCTTGAGGGCCGTTGTGGTAATGGCTTGAGGGGGAACAGCCCTTGAGGGGCTGTGACTATAACCAAAGAGAATTCTCTTGGGAGATAATATGGTTGGCATTTGATTGAGAGCTATTCTAAGTCGGGTGAACAAAAGGACATGAGTTTCTGTATGTTATCACAATCACACCATGGGTAGTTAATCATGAAACATACAACACCGCCTTTCTTCTTCCCGGAGAGTTCTTTATTCCTGTCTGTGCGATGTACTGCGAACCCAGCTGGCTGTATGGACGGGGACGGTATATCCACAGAGAGCCATGATTCCATGAAACAGAGTATGTTACAGTCCCTGATGCCTCTCTGGAAGGAGATCCTCGCCCTGAGCTTGTCTACTTTATTGTCCAGAGACTGAACATTAGCGAGTAATATGCTCAGAAGCAGTGGATGGTGTCTCCTGAGTCGGACTAGAAGTCCACCCCAAATGTTTCTTTTCCGCTGGCGGTGTCTTGGAGCAGCCTTTGGGATCAGATCAATTGCTCTGGTGGGTACAAACAAAGTCGTATTCCTGGTCGTAATGCTGGGAGTTAATGCCGCTCTGGTATCAAAAAGTTATTTCCGGCTGTATACAATAACAAAAAAAAACATTCTGAGCTAATAATGTACATAACCCACAAAAAAACGAAATACTGCAAAGTTGCTTAGGAGCTAGAAGTAGAGCTGCCATGTCTGTCGGTGCCAACTTGCCATATTCTGTAGATCAATGGAAACAGGATGCACCTGATGCTCAATTTCGAGTCTCACAGCAAAGGGTCTGAATACTTATGTAAGTAAGGTAATTCTGTTTTTATTTTTATTACATTTGCAAAAACATCTAAAATCCTGTTTTCACTTTGTCACTATGGGGTATTGTGTGTAGATTGATTCTATTTTTTTTTATCAATTTTCGAATAAGGCTGTAACGTAACAAAATGTGGAAAAATTGAAGGGGTCTGAATACCAAAAGGATTGGCACCCTTCATAAAGATGGGGGAGAATTTATTGGCACCCCTGTTTTGAATGCTCCAGCACCCTCTCCACGCGAGAATAATGACACTGATTATTTTTCTAAAATGTTTTTTGAGATTGGAGAACATATTGGGAGGGATCTTAGACCAGTCCTCCATACAGAATCCTTCCAGATCTTTGATATCCTTCATCTGTACTTATGGACTGTCCTCTTCAATTCAAACCACAGGTTTTCAACAGTGTTCAAGTCCAGAGACTGAGATGGTCAATAGAAATTCCTTTGTGGATTTGATGTGTGCTTGGTGTTATTGTCTTGCTGGAAGATCGACTTGTGGCTGAGTTTCAGCCTCCTAGCAGAGGCAACCAGGTTTTGGGCTAAAATGTCTTGGTACTTGGTCAAGTTCATGACACCATTGACCTTAACAAGGGCCCCAGGACCAACGGAAGCAAAATAGCACCATAACATCAAAGATCCATCACCATATTTGACAGTATTTTACACCAGTGGTAGGTTTGGTGTGGGAAGAAGGATGCAGAAAATATCCAATAGTGTTACTGTAATATTTGTTTTACCATTAAACAACAGTACCGTGTATAATTGTAATCTTATTTTGGTAATTGTAACGAATGGATGAATTAAACTCAATCAGGGCAGATGGGGTTTGTATTTTACCGTAATTGCGTGGGATTCGTGAAAGTATGTTGGCTGCTAGGTAATGTGTTTACATATTACAGAATATCAATGAATGCCGGTTTGGAAGCCTTTGCTAAGGCCTCTGAAAGTGCAAGTGTTATAAAATACCACCTTTTGGTATTCCAAACTGGAGGTGACCACAGGGCAAAGGACATGGCAAATACTGTACTCAACCATTTAAAGGTTTGAGACTTGCTGCCACTTCAATCTGTCCCCAATACACATCCAATTGTTGTGGCACTACTACCACATCAGTTAAATTGGTACAGAACTCTCATTAATGGGTAGCACAAATGTAGCTTCTTTCTGGCTTGTAGCTTCTTTCTGGCTTAAAATAGGTTAATGAGCCAGAAACAACAACTCCATGCAACCACGGAATAACTTGTTCTAGCCACAAAATAACTTATCTTAAACCAATTTCTTTGTAATTAACGGTAACATATTGTTAAAAAAAAACAACTTTTTTAAAAAAATACAGTAACTTACAGAACTGGCTGCCAATAAGTTACCGTAAAAAGTTGTTACAGTTTTGTCAAATGGTTTTTGCCGGTACAAAAATATGGTACAGTACTGTATTCTGTGGGGTGGAATTAAATTACCCTTTTGAAATACAGCAATTATTTCCCTGCCCACAACATTTTCCCACAATGCACCATTATTTATAGTATGCTGGAGTGTAGTGCTTCACAGTATTTACTGTTGATAAATGTAAAAATGTACCATGTAGATCAGTTTTCCATTAGTGTAATATTCAGACATCTTTCAATCCTATCACTCAGAACTGTTTGAAAAGTTGACAGTTGCCAATCCAACAATGCTGTGCAGTTACAGTAATGTACTGTTAAACCAAAGTTTCTTTGGAATTTACAGTATCATTTACTGTTTACGCCTAAAATCACCCAGAGTGCATTGTCATTTATGGCAATTTGCTGAAAATAAAGAATATGATACTTTACTGTTAGTTGTATTGTATAATAGTGTCAAAACAACACGACTGTTTTACAGTGTGGTGAGAGAGAGGCGGTGCAGGAGGGTGTGAGAAGGGTTGGGGGAAGTGTTGCACTTTGCATGTAAATGGTTGTAAAGACTGCTGCAGGGACCTGTATAGAGACTGAAAGAGAACAACGAAGATGACATTTAAACGCAATTGGAAAGAGAGTTGAGGACATAGAGGTAATCAAGGGCAACCATTTGGCGTACTGTGGCCTGGAATGATGTATGATCCGATCTATGATGTGTCAGACAAATAAGAAAAGGGGTTTATTTCTGTTGGGAGGTGATGAGAGCACTTTGTACACCCCACCAAGACCTAAAGTGAGAGGATTATTTAACCCTGTCAGTCCTGAGACCCCAGCAAAAAACACATTTATGTTCAGCCCTTATTTAAACTCACAATGAAATGTTTTACCATTTTCTTTTCAGGACAACTAGGGCTACAAGTAGAACACACAACTATTTGACATAAACAGTCGCAACAGCCACTGATGAACGCTGTAAGTACAGAAATGGTTTGCTCAGTGGGAAATGAATATCCAACTAGTCAGTGACAACTGTATTGAGTTTGGAGTTTGTGACAGCAACAATGTAAGCTTATTACAATATTAAAGATACTATGTCCTGGGATTTACAATTATCTTCTATATAGAAGTGTCCAAGAGCAAACATGTGAGTGTTCGTGAGAGTCTCAGCCTTTTCATAGATAGCCTTTTATAGTTTTTAGCTCAAATCATTCAGACACTATATACTAAATAAAAGGAACTGGGCCCAGGCCCCTTCGGGCGTCCTCCCTCGTCTCACAAACACCGCTTTAGCTGAGCCCCTGTTACATCACACAGACTAATGGTACCAACAGATGCGGAAGAAACGGACAAATCAAATGTTACAACCCAGAAGTCTGCTCAAACGCACAATGTTTAAAAGGAGTTAGAAGTCCAAAACGTGCTGGCGTTGTGGTGGGACTCATTGGGTTAAAGGACACTTTAATGATTCATTTAACCTTTATTTAACTAGGCAAGTTAGTTAAGAACAAATTCTTATTTACAATGACGGCCTACCCCGGTCAAACCCTAACCCGGACGACGCTGGGCCAATTGTGCGCCTCCCTATGGGACGCCCAATCACGGCCGGTTGTGATACAGCCTGGAATCTAAACGGAGTCTGTAGCAACACCTCTAGCACTGAGATGCAGTGCCTTTGACTGTTGCGTCACTCAGGATCTCAATGCAGCGTTTTAACATTTCCTGTAATTTGAGGTTTGCTAGTGCAATAAAAAAGGTTTTTGGTGAAGCAGAAAGAAAATTAATCAACAGAAGGTGCTATCAAAAGGTTTCCAGACAAATCTGTCTGTTTTAATAGTTGGATTTAAATTCTCATCATTTGGGTACAAAAGAGTGACAGACTCGAATGTCTCATCAAGATGACTCAATCGATTTTCTGCCACAATCATGTGATTTACCTTTCTGAAGCAAAAACCCATCAGGACTTCAAATTTGTTCGGTTTTCCTGAAATTCAAAACATCAATCCATTTTCTGTGAAATGAGACTGATGCCTCATTTTAAAAGGTCACCATTGTTATTGTCTTCGTGATTGACTGAACAAGACTATGACATAAGATATCACACATCATGCAAAAGACAACTTTGTTAGGATAAACTTCACATGGCTTCTGATAAATTCTATTTTATATTGTATTTTTTTAAGAGATACTATAAATACAACATTTTATTTAAATGACAAATGGAAAACTTTAAAATGTCACTTGAATAGATAGTTACCTCTGCTTGGTTTCCATGTCTGTATTCCGCCCAGAGCATCTTAGCATGCTTCATATTCCAGTTAGTTCTGTTTGGTTTCCATGTCTGTATTCCGCCCAGAGCATCTTAGCATGCTTCATATTCCAGTTAGTTCTGTTTGGTTTCCATGTCTGTATTCCGCCCAGAGCATCTTAGCATGCTTCATATTCCAGTTAGTTCTGTTTGGTTTCCATGTCTGTATTCCGCCCAGAGCATCTTAGCATGCTTCATATTCCAGTTAGTTCTGTTTGGTTTCCATGTCTGTATTCCGCCCGGAGCATCTAAGTGAAATATGTTCACAGCATATGCCATGTCCAGAGAAGGCATCGGGAGGCCGGGGAGTCAGAATAAGTTCATTAAACGCTGAGGTGGTAACTAGGCATGGCATTGGGCTATTAGACAAAGTCAATCACACTACAATGCTCGCCCACGCTCTGGTGAGAAAACAAACCTCAACCCGGACCAGTAGAGGCCAAAGATGTGACCATTGTTTTTTTTAGGATTTGGTTTTAGATTACATTAGAAAACTTTATTATCCTCGATTTCCCTCTTATGGGTTGAAATGTCACATTCTTCGTTCTCAAATCATTCTGAAGTGTCATTAAAAATTCCCTGTGAGTCAATGTATTCCTGACTGTCCTCATCCGTCCCTGTCAGTAATTTAGTGGCCGATCTTCAATGCATACTGCATAAAAGCCAGACATGACCAGTATCTCTCTTTGGGGTTGGAACATGGTTTGCCAATCACACATAGAGACTTTGGTGTGAGCCCAGGGGAATAATGGATGAATACTGGATGTGAAAAGACAGAGGACTTTGGCTTCTAACCAGCCTTGCCTGGATTCTGTCTTAAGGTCCTAGAGGGCAGAGGGTGATTTAGTTAGAGTAGACCTTTCATGCAGACATGCAGTATGTAGGCTGTCTTTTGAGTCTGTTTTGAGTCTATGAAGTTTATGATGAAAGTGATTTGTTTTCGATAGACGTTTGTGCCATTTAGGATGAAAGCTTGTGACAGAGGCCTAGGGATCATTGTAGAAATAGTTCTGTCTGATGAGACAAGACAGAACCATCATATCCACTTTCGCGTTTCCTCATCTCACATGTCAATAAGCAACACTGATCTTTGCTGATTATTCTCCAGTGTCATGTGACTACGTTGCCTGCGGCTTCAGGGAGGTGCTTTCATCAAGTCCTGCCTGTCCTTTGTGGGTTATGATGATGCATAGGAACCATCTATCTGGACCATCATAAACTCCACACTTCTTCAATTTGAGCTATTGTCATTTTTCGAAGTGAAAGAAACTAGAGGAGCTGGGATCATATGAAAAGATCTGTTTTTATATCTGCAGGCATCCTCAACTGTGGAGGGGTTAGAGAGAAAATGACTCGCATCCCTCTGAGGTAGATGATCTGTCAATGGAGCTCCAACTGTAGTTGTTCTAATTTGTCTGTTTGAGGAGCCAGATTCTCACCCCGAGGGGGTTTTACTTCATAGCATGTGGTGCTGAGAGGAAGTGCTGTGCTGGAATCAAACAAGCCTTGAATGACATACAGTTGAAGTCGGAAGTTTACATACACCTTAGCCAAGTACATTTAAACTCAGTTTTTCACAATTCCTGACATTTAATCCTAGTTAAAATGTCCTGTTTTAGGTCAGTTAGGATCACCAATTTATTATAAGAAGGTGAGATGTCAGAATAATAGTAGAGAGAATTATTTCTTTCAGCTTGTATTTCTTTCATCACATTCCCAGTGGGTCAGAAGTTTACATACATTAATATTTGGTAGCATTGCCTTTAAATTGTTTAACTAGGGGCAAATGTTTTGGGTAGCCTTCCATGAGCTTCCCACAACAAGTTGGGGTGAATTTTGGCCATTCCTCCTGACAAAGCTGGGGTAACTGAGTCAGGTTTGTAGGCCTCCTTGCTTGCACACGCATTTTCACAAATGTTCTATGGGATTGAGGTCAGGGCTTTGTGATGGCCACTCCAATACCTTACCTTTGTTGTCCTTAAGCCATTTAGCCACATTCGGAAGTATGCTTGGGTTCATTGTCCATTTGCGACTTAGCTTTAACTCCCTGACTGATGTCTTGTGATCTTTTTTGTGAAGTGCACCAGTCCATCCTGCAGCAAAGCACCCCCACGACATGATGCTGCCACCCCCGTGCTTCACGGTTGGGATGGTGTTCTTCGGCTTGTCACGGCTCTTCTAAAGCCATGATATAATTTTCTGGAATTTTCCAAGCTGTTTAATGGCACAGTCAACTTAGTGTATGTAAACTTCTGACCCACTGGAATTGTGATACAGTGAAATAATCTGTCTGTAAACAATTGTTGGAAAAATGACTTCTGTCATGCACAAAATAGATGTCCTAACTGACTGCCAAAACTATAGTTTAACAAGAAATTTGCGGAGTGGTTGAAAAACGAGTTTTAATGATTCTAACCTAAGTGTATACAAACTTCCGACTTCAACTGTACAGTTTCAAACACATCTACATTGACTAAACCTGGGAACTACTTCCATCATCCTTGATAGAAAAAATGTATACCGGTATACTATTTTTATAAATTGCAGGAAGCATGTCAGTGACACTCGCAGTTATACTGTCTTTAATTAGTGCATCATAAAAATGTGTGTGTGTGTCTCTTTGTGTGTGTGTGTGTGTGTGTGTGGCATCAGTTCCATCAACACGAATCAACTTAGTTAAAGTAAAGATTCACCCATTTTGAATGATATATCGTATTTGTGTATCTTTGAGTTATTCACCATGCAAGCAGGCAGAAATACAGCCGGTATGATGTGTCATAGCGGCTGTATTTCTGACTGCTTGAACGGCGAAGCACTCGGATACACATGAGAATATAATGTGACCCCGGGAATCCATAGAACACCTATACGATATGACATTCCTTTAACCACCACGTCTCTATTGTATCGGCCCACTGCCTCTCCAAATCTCATCACCCAAATCTATAATTTGATGGACTGTGTGAAAATAGAGATCTACGGCTCTGAAAGAGCATTTGTCCAATGAACCGAAAATGCCATGTAGAAGCTATGTTGTGCTGATGGGCTGAGCGGTTTGCTGTGGTGTATCGTGTCCCAGAAGCATGCATCCACGGCCGTTGATTGAATGATAGTCAACATGCCATTTTTTTTTTAAAGCGATAATCCTTAGTTCAGCTTTATGACAATATATTCTCCCTGATGTCGCTCATTCTTTTATAGCAGGTTTCCAGTTGCATTTACTCTAATTCACATCTACTCCCGCTTCCCCCCCCTTCAGCACCTGACGTTGCGGTCTACTAACCACCGGTCCTGGCAACCAGAATTGCGCACACCTGCTCTCCATCGTTGCACACACCTGGACTTCATCACCACCCTGATTACTCTCCCTTCATATAGCCCTCAGTAAGTCTCATTCATCAGGCAGTATTGGTTTTTGGTTCCTGTTTGGTATTAACTTCATGATTACTATTAAACACACCTTCTGTGCCTGTTTCCCTGCATATATGTTACATCTGGTCCTGGTAGTGGGTACCCACAGGGAGGAAGGTTTGTATTTTCACCCAGCACTAACATACCAGATTCAACTAACCAACGAGCCCCTTGATTAGCTGAATCGGGTGTGTTGCCTGCATAGGATTAACAAGTGTGTATGCTTCAGTTTACCATGTACTGTGTATTTAAATACTGTATTCTCGACAAAGCTCATTGTAATTTCTACTACTGTACACTGCATTGTAGTTACACTGTTTATACTGCACTTATAGATTGCATTTGGATTACTGTTACAGTGCTATTTAGGTTAAGTGCATTCGTTGTGTCATATCTAGATTTGCAGAAATGGGCTTTTCTTTCAAAAACAAGGACATTTCTAAGTGACCCCAAACTTTTGAACAGTAGTGTACATTATTATTCAAGTCTATGGCGAATCAACTTGTTTGTGGTATAAATTAGAGGCAGGAAATCTAACTGGCTGCGATACGGCTGATTTGTGTGAAATAGAAAGACTGGAAACTGTGTCGCTATTCCCAGAGGAAATATTCTGGCATCTGTCCGTATGGTGAGGCGGACAGAGCAGGGAGCAACCTCCCTGGTGTAGTGTTGACAGAGACGTAGTTTTCACAAGATGGTACACAGCTTATTTCAGAAATGACTTTCGTAGCAGATTAGGAGAATTTATGAGATGTACAGGAAGCTAGGGATATGAAAGCAATAACATACCGCTCAGTCCATACTGCTGTTTGTCTACAAAGTTTTTTGCCCCCCCTTCAGATTTGTTTATTGTGTGTGTGTGTGTGTGTGTGTGTGTGTGTGTGTGTGTGTGTGTGTGTGTGTGTGTGTGTGTGTGTGTGTGTGTGTGTGTGTGTGTGTGTGTGTGTGTGTGTGTGTGTGTGTGTGTGTGTACAGCAACTGCAAAAATCAATAGTTCACTACAAGACTGTCTTATCTGTACGAGAGTATGGACATGAACAAATCACTGACAGATATTCCATTGTGCTTCAGAGTGGAACATTTATCATCCACTGTTGCTAGTTTCTGACTGTTGACAGTTGTATAAGGCAGCCCTATCACAGAGAGCAACTCAAACACAACACGCTTTATTTACACAGTAGTGGCAGAAACCTTCCCAATCAGTCAGTGCTATCTGGGACCCTTGAGACGTCCCAATGAAGTTGACATTTTAAATGGTTATGGGTTAGGTAAGGGTTAAGGTTAGGGTTTAGGGTAGGGACATCCCAGGGATCCAAAACAGCACTAACTTTTCCCAATCATACAGAAAATCAATTTCAGCGGGACAAACCACAGGTTAGAAGGGATAGCACTCACTACCTAGTTTCTCTCCTCTTTTAACCTCCGTCTGTTTCTTCCATTAAACTGTTGACTGTGGTTGCTGTCTCCTCAGCTTGCTGTGTTGCCCCTCCTTTGCCTTTATTTCACCATGATGGTTTGTTTTTTCCGCATCAGTTTAGGGATCGATTGGCATCCAATCTACAGGCTGGTGGAGGTACTGCCTGTATCTGTACGCTCTGCTGGTTCACCACACACTGGACACAACATGTACAAGAGTCATGAATTATTAAAGGTTTTGACTGTCTTTTATTTAGTTATTCAGACAGATCAACCCAATGCATCGTGGTCCCATCACAGCAGGTACATCAGCAGGTCTCAATCTCCCAGACAGCAAAGGATACAATGTAGAGACAGTGAAACCCAATCCATAGTCGGGGACAGGCATGTCTAAGCTCCATTTCTTGCATTACAGAGAAGGCTACATTACTGTAGGTGTGCAGAATAGCATCAGAGGGATAAGTCGCAGAAGAGGGAAGCATTCATGTGATTGGGACAGTTCAGCGATTTTTACAAAACAACATATTTGTTTCCTTACTTTGAAGTCGTCTAAGGGAACACATATCTTGCTATGTAAAATCTCAGAACTCTCTCTTTTAAGCTCATGTGATTGTTATGTTGAGACAGAGAAACTGAGTAAATCACAGCTGGCCAATTAATAGTAGTCATAATTGACATTGGCGCCGTGTCTGTATGAACTGGGGTCCTGGGGCCCGATGGGGGCGCTCTCGTCATAATGGTGCTGGCGACCTTGGTCTGACGACCGGGCCAGGTCCATCCAGTAGGACAGGTCAGTCTCAAGCCTCTGTGGGACGGATGTACAACAAGAGATAAAACGTTAACGAAATCAAGCCAGAAGACTCGTGAACTTGTTTGAATGAGAGTGAATGGAGACAAGTTGTTAGACGACACAGTGTGTGTATTTGTGTGACAGCTGCAGTTGGAGAGATCCAACTCGAGGACAACTGGAGATGCAATGAAATAACATCGTAGCAGATGCTTTGATCCAAGGTGACTTGCAGTACATTGAGTGGATATATTGTTGTATGTATGTAATGTACGACCCCAGCGGGAGGTCAACTTAAAGCAGTGTGTCAGAGTTCGAGTATGACTGGCGTTAGAGGGCAGCTGTACGTTTGCATGTTTTGTCTTGAAAAATGAACTGACACGTTTTCTATTAGGCTTCATGTGACGAGAAGGTTTGGACAGGTCCGCCGCTGTTGGACGATGGACACAGATGTGAGGGAAATATTACGGCCCCTCGTCCACTGATGTCGGAGCTGGGGTGAACTGACACACACACACACAGGGGACAGCTGCTGAGCCCGGGTAAGAGACATGTGTTACAGATACCGGCATTAATCCAATCACACAGCCTCGCCGGCTGCCATATAAATATCAACACACACCTTATAATAGAGCTGTCTAGACGGCGGAGAGTGGTTGCGTTGTGTTGCTAAGACATTGCTGTAGACGGGAAGTCATGTCTCTGTACAGCCTGTATGAGTCTGAAGCAAACACAAAAGAATGACCTTTTCATATGTTCACCTATCATTCCTGTAAATGCCACCATGGGACTTATACAAGGATGGAGATATAGTCAGAGGTTCTATAACCATATTAAATTAAAATAATTCAGATTAGATGAATGCTATAAGGAACATAACTAGGAACATAATAGGAATGTGCTGGTGCTGTGCTGTACATTCTCCCTGTAAGCCAGTTGTTTGTCATGTTACATGGAATTGTATATTTAAGCAATAAGGCATGAGGGGGTGTGGTATATGGCCAATACACCATGGATAATAGCTGTTCTTGCATTGTGCCTGGATACAGCCCTTAGCCGTGGTATATTGGTCATAAACCACAAACAACCGAGGTGCCTTATTGCTATTGTAAACTGATTACCATCATAATTAGAGCAGTAAAAATAAATATTTTGTCATACCTGTGGTATACCATCTGAAATAACACTGCTGTCAGCCAATCAGCATTCAGGGCTCAAACCACCCACTTTATAATGCATGATAGTATATGATGCAGTTGTAGTTTACCAGATCGGATCACTCTCAGAACTGTAGGAATGCTTTACTGACCAATGGGTAAAGCGTCTGTGTGTGCAGAGTGCAGTGCATTGTGAAGGGTGCAGTGTACCTACCGCCTCGTCATACCCCATGTGCATGAACTGCATGATCCATTGCTGCACATCTGGCCTGCTGCGGTCCCAGATGTTCCTCTTGGGCCTCCGTAGGGAGGTCAGGAACTCTTTGGCCTTGGAGGGGGCCACCGCCACCCCGCAGGCTTCGTACCTCCGCCCGCTAAGGAAATACAGGTAAGGAGAGGTCAGGGTGTGGCTTTAAAGAAGTCAATAAGCACACCTGTTTACCCACAGCAGGGTCGGAGGCAGGGAGAAGTGTGTAGGGAGCAGGGGAGCTGTCAGTGACTGAGAGACAGAGTGGTTCTGACCGACCAGCAGCAGCCAGGACAGACAGGAGAGGAGCCTAAAGGCTGCATCAGCGACACTATAAATATCAACGGGTGTTTTTAGATTATTAATAAGACTCATGAAGCCATCATCATCTGAGACTGTCACTTATCAGTCCAGGCACTCATCCCACAGAGGACTGCGTGTGTTGCGTGCCATGGAGGTCTGTCTGAACATGACAGGGCTATTCAAAGCTAGACAAGTGTGAAAAGTTTACCGCCTGAGGTGAATTTGTCGATAAAGTTATTTATTTTTATTGAACCTTTTATTTAACTAGGCAAGGGAAAGGTGAATTGTTTTCCTGACATTAATGATGCAGACATGTGGATGTAGTTGTAATGAATACGATTGGAGACAAGAGTGCTGGTTTAAAGCGCAGGGCGCAGCAGGTGTTTGTTAGCGAAGGACCACAGGAGGAGGTAGGTAGCTGGGTCCAGGGGCAGGCAGAAGGTCATACACAGGGGGGTCCAAAAAGGTAACAGTACACACAGGGAAAAGGCTAGTAACGTCGTCCGGGAGATCAGGCAAGAGGTTGACGACAGGAAATCTGACAGGCAGAAGTACAAGCAGGGAATGGGCAAAAAGGCGTCGTTAGTGAGGATGGCCAAAAACTATGATACACAGGAGGACTAATATGGAAATAAACAGAGCTCCGAATACAATGTGTATCAAAACAAACAATACCTCGCAATGATGGGGTGCAATGAACTGAACTAAATAGTGTGTGTAAATGACATACAGGTGATCAGAATTTAGGTGATTAGGATCTGGAGAGTGAACTGCGTTCAGGGGGATCTATGTGTTTGAGAGCGTGAGCTGGAAGCAGACGTTACAGTAGCGTGGCTCAGTGTAGTCAGTGTGCGTGTAGCCTCAGCTGTGAGATGTTTCTCATGAGAAACAGCCATAATCCATATTACCATCTCTTTTCTTCAGTAGTCTGTGGAGCTTGTTCTCCCCTGCGCCATCTGTTGGAGACGCACAGACAAAAGAGGTTAAAATAAAGGCAAATCAGATAAATTCTACTTGATTTTAACATTACATCAGTTTGTATCAACTGTTATATCATTACTATGAAAGACGTACAGTGAGTGAACAACATATTTGTATTAAGTTGCCCTCGGAACAGCCTCAATTCGCCGGAGCATTTACTCTGAAAGGTGCTGGCCCATGTTGACTCCTATGATTTCCACAGTTGGGTCAAGTTGGCTGGATGTTTTTGGGTGGTGGACCATTCTAGATACACACGGGAAACGTTGCAGTTCTTGACACACTGCGCCTGGAACCTACCACCATACCCTGTTCAAAGGCACTTAAATCGTTTTGTCTTGCCCATTCACACACACACAATCCATGTCTCAATTGTCGCAAGGCTTAAAAAGTCTTCTCTAACCTGATTTAACAAGTGACATCGATAAGGGATTCTAGCTTTCACCTGGATTCACCTGGTCAGTCTACTCTATGTCATAGAAAGAGCAGGTGTTTTGTACTCTGTGTGTATCATTGTTATGCCCTATGACAGAGAGAGAGAGTTCATGTAAGGAGTGTCTACGAAACCTAATTCTGAAACATTTAAGTGTTACAATTCTCCTATTAAGACGTCAAACCAATGCAGTATACAAAAAAACTAGTATAGCCCTCCCTTCATACCCATTCACCATGTCAATACTTGAAAAACACTCGAGTTAATCAAAGTGTTACCAAAGCAGGGGCGCAGGGTTGTGTTCCAAATGAAACAACTGCAAGTATGCTTGCTGTAGTTCCTCAACGGCACAGCTAGGAGCGCAAAAAAAAAAAAAAACATAATTGAAGACTCTTCTTTTAGTCATAAAAGAGCATTGACATTGCTTAGGAACAGTGCACACTTTGGAGAGGTGTGTGACCACTTGGAGACACCAGTTAGTCCTCTCACTCAAACTATTTAAAAAATGTTTTTGTTGCACCTACCTCACATTCTCCAGAAATATTATCGTCATGTTACAGAATATATCCAGAGTATTTTCAGATTTTGTTTTCAACAAATGTGGCAAAAAGTACAGTAAAATGCACATCAAATCAACAGTGTAATGTTTGGATTCAGTCTTGTGTCAGGTGTGCCCAACTTCGGTCTAATCACTTCCCCATTATCTCCAAAACGGTTCCCTTTCAATTGTTACCATGATTATGCATATGCTTTTCATATTTCTTCTGTAAGAAACATTTCCATGTAGCCCTATCCATACAGGCCCATTCCCACAAGTGTAAAGGGTAACGGATGTGTTGTATCAATGTGGTTATTTGATTGTAGTCTGGTTTGAAGTTAGACGGCCGGTTCGAGAGGTAGAGAGCGGAGACCTTCCTCTAGCTTAGCAGACAGTAGGCGGTAGGAGGGTGATATTCACGGACAAACAATGTGACACGAGGGTGTGAAATCCTCCCTCCGGGAGCTGTGGTTTGGTTTGACCTCCTTTTGTCCTCCACACACACATACTTCAATCCAGCCTCCCTTTTTTTTACTCTCCCTCCCTCTTGCTATTCTCTTGGTTTTACCTCTCCTTTTTTTCTCCCTCTCTCTCTCTCTCTCTCTCTCTCTCTCTCTCTCTCTCTCAACCATTATTCTTTCTCCCAGTGAACTTCAAAAATCAAAGCTTCCGACAGAGCATCCAAGATGGCGGCTACAAGGCGGATAGAATAGCCACTGATCTCTTTCAAAATCAGATGTCACACTGTCCTCGAGAAGAATGAAAAAAAAATCCAGTCTCTGCTGATCTCAGGAATTAAAGAATAAAAAATTAAAAAAAGATGGGAAAATGTATCGAGACAGGTGTGCTGGCATCCTTTTCCAAATCTCTGTTCTCTGCAACAGTTTTGTCACGTGGCAACATACTATGACATTTGAATGCATCAACCTGCAAATGTACAGTATAAATGTGATGGGTCAGTGAGTACACTCAATCACAAATGTACAATATGGATGTGAGTGACGGAAGGGTTTTTACCTGAGTGAGCGCAGTAGGAGAGGAAGACCGTTAGCAGTAGAACCTGCAGACAGAGGTTGTGGAAAGCCATGGTCTCCGTCTCTGTCCCAGACGTCTCTCTGAGTCTCGGGAAGCAGTGGGTAGAGGAAGCAGGAGGAGAATCAGGAGTCTGCCCACAGGCCCAGAGAACAAACATTCCTTCCTAGAGGAATACCTGCTTGTGCCGGTTCAGGAATGTCATAAAAGGAAGACCCAGCCAAACAGAAGCACTCGGTCATTCTCTCTCGTTTAATGTGTGGGTGATATGTTTGTTGGATGGGTAACACTTTCTTTGGATAGTCCATCTGTAGATGCTCTACAGACAATCTACAAGCTATCAGTAACACTTCAACTAACCATAACCGTATTATGTCAAACAACTGTCAAGCCTGACCAATGATGTCATAGAAACACTGAAAACAGAAACATTTCCTCAAAGACAACACAGAAAACCTCCATATCATATTTCCTCCACACAGTCAGCAGTAAATTATCATTTTCCTGTGTGCGTTTTTCCGACCAAGTAGTAATTTAACAAATAGCATCATGATGCTGCAATCAACAAATCTGCTCAATGAAGTTTTCCCCTGGGGCATGTTTCCATACAGAAAGAGCTAAATATCTCAAGGGAAGTACAGATGTTTCTGAACATGAAAAAACACATCCCCACAGAAAGAAAAAAAAACATTTGAATTAAATAAAATTTCCTTACTTTTATTTGAAGTTTGTCAGAGCCCCAATATCATGGAGACTAGTCCTCTCTACACAGGGGGCAGTAGATTTGATATGAAATTATCCCAATTCTGCACGTAGTAACCAAAAAAGTGTTAAACAAATCGAAATATTATATATTTGAGATTATTCACAGTAGCCACCCTTTGCAAACTCTTGGAATTCTCTCTACCAGCTTCATGAGGTAGTCAATGTGTTTCAATTAACAGGTGTACCTTGTTTAAAGTTAATTTGTGGAATTCTGTGGATTTCTTTCCTTTTTAATGCGTTTGAGCCAAATCAGTTGCGTTGTGACAAAAATCCATATTATGGCAAGAACATCTCAAATAAGCAAAGAGAAACGACAATCCTTCATTACTTTAAGACATGAAGGGTAGTCAATGTGGAAAATGTCAAGTACTTTGAAAGTTTTTGCAAGTGCAATCGCAAAAGTGCTATGATGAAACTGGCTGTCATGAGGACCACCACAGGAAATAAAGACCCAGAACTACCTCTGCTGCAGAGGATAAGTTCATTAGTTACCAGCCTCAGATCGCAGCCCAAATAAATGCTTCAGTGTTCAAGTAACAGACCAGTGGCGACCCGTCATTCAGGGCCCCACATTTTTAGGCTTGCCTGTTTTGCTTGTTATTTTGACATTAATACGTGTCACATATCCGTTTGCAAACAATATATTTTTTAAACTATTTCATTTTGTTAATAAAATCATACAAACATGGTCTCTTTTTTTTTTGCTTTCTTGAGTAAGGCAGCTCCAAAATGCAGGTGTTTCAGCCTAGCTCAGTGCTTTCTGTGGTGGTGGTGGTGGTGGTGGTGGTGGTGGTGGTGGTGGTGGTGGTGGTGGTGGTGGTGGTGGTGGTGGTGGTGGTGGTGGTGGTGGTGGTGGTGGTGGTGGTGGTGGTGGGGCAAGCCAGCAGAAAATACAGAGTTGCGCCTGATTGGCTCAGTTTTCTGTCACTCATGGGACAGTACGTGACCGCCAAGTCTAAGGTTAGAGCTCAAAAATGTTTGCCCCTTGGGTTCTGCCATAGAGTTATATTAGAAGTGCCCATCCAAGAAGGCTTAAGGTCATTGACCACAGAATTACATCAGATTATGTTATATCTACTGTAGCTTTGATTGGACTGATCATATCAACATCTTACTTTCAACGTCTTAGCTAGCCGTCATCATCATAAATCAAGTCGACAATCTACTAGCAAATCCTTTTTAATCCTTGTCATGTGAAGAGAAATAATGAATAGAAATTATAGATAAAACGCATCGGTGTTCATCTGCCATAAAGATTACACAACAAATTCAACAATGAGTAATTTGGAAGGAATCAGTGACTAACTGCAATCAGTAACAGTAGCCTGCTAGTCAATGGAGTGGCTGTGTGTTTTCTTTTTCCTCAGTTCCCACCAGAGAATGCCAGACTTTGATGACAAAACCTCCGCTCCACCTTCCTGTTTAAGTGAGCACATCACAAGCCAAGGAGTGAGTCTCAAAATGTATTGTATGCTGCTGCATAAATGATGTACGGTAGCTAAGAAAGTAATACTAAGTGTATGTTGTGTAGTAAGCTGTTAGTAGCCAATGTGCCTCACCCTAATAATTTGGTCTATTTTTACCTCTCAATTTCGCCTAACATTACTGTTCTGACTCATGTAGCCTATAACCTGTTTTTGAGAAATGCCATCTAATATCGTAAGAGATTTTAATGTCTGCTTATATGCTCCCCTTATCTGACTTGGTGTACAGGGAAAATACTGTAAGAGTGGCCCATGTTCTGCATTCTGTCGCTGTACATTTCAAAAGTACTGAACCTATACTGTAGTTATATTGCCTAAGTCCGTCGTCGCTCGCTCATTAATGTCTTAATCGAAATTACAGAATGCCTCTTATCCGCTCATTGTTCCCTTATGCCATGGTTTGTACATCTCAATTGTCAGTAGAAACCACATTTGTTTAGGCAAGTCAGTCATACTGTATCAGCTATGTTTTTTTAAAGGCAGTAAACGAGGCTGAATGAACTGTTTCGCTGCCAGACAAGACTCCGCTGATAGCCAGGTGTAGCGGTGGTAAGGATTCACTATGTGGTGCTGGAAGGAAAGGCCTGCTGTTGGGACAGCTTTAACATTTCATGGGCACCGCTTGTCACTTATAAAGTGCAATTCATGTATTGTTTAGAGTTGTGTTGTGTAGTGTCTTTGCTGGCTCAACATCAACTGTTCAGAGGAGACTGTGTGAACCAGGCCTTCATGGTAGAATTGCTGCAAAGGAACCACTACTAAAGGACACCAATAAGAAGAAGAGACTTGCTTGGGCCAAGAAACACAAGCAATGGACATTAGACCAGTGGAAATCTGTCCTTTGGTCTGATGAGTCCAAATTTGAGATTTTTGGCTTCAATCGCCCTGTGTTTGTGAGACGCAGAGTAGGTGAACGGAGGATCTCCTCATGCGTGGTTCCCACCCTGAAGCTTGGAGGAGTGATGGTGTGGGGGTGCTTTTAGAATTTAGAATTCAAGTCACACTTAACCAGCATGGCTACCACATCATTCTGGAGCAATACGCCATCCCATCTGGTTTGGGCTTAGTGGGACTATCATTTGTTTTTCAACAGGACAATGACCCTAAACACACTTCCAGGCGGAGTGTTGATTTAAAAAAATAAAAAAATAATTTCACCTTTATTTAACAGGTAGGCTAGTTGAGAACAAGTTCTCATTTGCAACTGCGACCTGGCCAAGATAAAGCATAGCAGTGTGAACAGACAACAGAGTTACACATGGAGTAAACAATTAACAAGTCAATAACACAGTAGAGAAAAAAAAGTCTATATACATTGTGTGCAAAAGGCATGAGGAGGTAGGCGAATAATTACAATTTTGCAGATTAACACTGGAGTGATAAATGATCAGATGGTCATGTACAGGTAAAGATATTGGTGTGCAAAAGAGCAGAAAAGTAAAGAAATAAAAACAGTATGGGGATGTACAGCTGCAGCGATCAGTTAGCTGCTCAGATAGCAGATGTTTGAAGTTGGTAAGGGAGATAAAATTCTCCAACTTCAGCGATTATTATTATTTTTTTTTTTAATATATTTTTTTAAATTTTTTAAATTTTTTATTTTTATTTTATTTTTATTTTTTGCAATTCGTTCCAGTCACAGGCAGCAGAGAACTGGAACGAAAGGCGGCCAAATGAGGTGTTGGCTTTAGGGATGATCAGTGAGATACACCTGCTGGAGCGCGTGCTACGGATGGGTGTTGCCATCGTGACCAGTGAACTGAGATAAGGCGGAGCTTTACCTAGCATGGACTTGTAGATGACCTGGAGCCAGTGGGTCTGGCGACGAATATGTAGCGAGGGCCAGCCGACTAGAGTATAGAAGTCGCAGTGGTGGGTGGTATAAGGTGCTTTAGTGACAAAACGGATGGCACTGTGATAAACTGCATCCAGTTTGCTGAGTAGAGTGTTGGAAGCAATTTTGTAGATGACATCGCCAAAGTCGAGGATCGGTAGGATAGTCCGTTTTACTAGGGTAAGTTTGGCGGCGTGAGTGAAGGAGGCTTTGTTGCGGAATAGAAAGCCGACTCTTGATTTGATTTTCGATTGGAGATGTTTGATATGAGTCTGGAAGGAGAGTTTGCAGTCTAGCCAGAAACCTAGGTACTTATAGATGTCCACATATGCAAGGTCGGAACCATCCAGGGTGGTGATGCTGGTCAGGCGTGCGGGTGCAGGCAGCGAACGGTTGAAAAGCATGCATTTGGTTTTACTAGCGTTTAAGAGCATGATGATGCATCAGAGGACCTGGCCTCCACAATCACCTGACCTTAACCCAATTGAGATGGCAATAATGTGCCCTCTTTTGTTGTGTTGAATATACCTCATTGATCCTCTCTGCAGCTTGCAAATCAAGGACTGCTGTGTTTGTTAGTGTGGCATTGTGAAAAGTATACGTGTCTATTCCAGATGATGGACAAACTGTCCTTGTCCTTAGGAGAGATAGTACAGCTATTGGTATATTTCTTATTGTGGTGTACAGACAGTATATCAATAGTAAATTAGTAGTAAAAACACAGGACACAACTTAAACAGAACAAGACTCGCCTGTTGTCTGTCTCAATCCCAATATGTATTTATATACTGAATATATACCATACGTCGGTTATACACACTAATTGGCTACCAGTCTGTTGTTGGTAAATACAGTTGAAGTCGGAAGTTTCCATACACCTCAGTTGGAGTCATTAAAACTCGTTTTTCAACCACTCCACAAATTTCTTGTTAACAAGCTATAGTTTTGGCAAGTCGGTTAGGACATCTACTTTGTGTATGACACAAGTCATTTTTCCAACAATCGTTTACAGACAGATTATTTCACTTATAATTCACTGTATCACAATTCCAGTGGGTCAGAAGTTTACATACACTAAGTTGACTGTGCCTTTAAACAGCTTGGAAAATTCCAGAAAATGATGTCAAGGCTTTAGAAGCTTCTGATAGGCTAATTGACATCATTTGAGTCAATTGGAGATATACCTGTGTATGCATTTCAAGGCCCACCTTCAAACTCAGTGCCTCTTTGCTTGACATCATAGGAAAATCAAAAGAAATCAGCCATGACCTCAGAAAAAAAATTGTAGACCTCAAAGTCTGGTTCCTCCTAAGGATCAATTTCCAAACACCTGAAGGTACCACACTCATCTGTACAAACAATAGTATGCAAGTATAAACACCATGGGACCACGCAGCCGCAGATATATTGAAGCAACATCTCAAGACATCAGTCAGGAAGTTAAAGCTTGGTCGCAAATGGGTCTTCCAAATTGACAATGACCCCAAGCATACTTCCGAATTTGTGGCAAAATGGCTGAAGTACAACAAAGTCTAGGTATTGGAGTGGCCATCACAAAGCCCTGACCTCAATCCTATAGAACATTTGTGGGCAGAACTGAAAAAACGTGTGTGAGCAAGGAGGCCTACAAACCTGACTCGGTTACACCAGCTCTGTCAGGAGGAATGAGCCAAAATTCACCCAACTTATTGTGGGAAGCATGTGGAAGGCTACACAAAACATTTGACCCAAGTTAAACAATTTAAAGGCAATGCTACCAAATACAAATTCAGTTTATGTGAACTTCTGACCCATTGGGAATGTGATGAAAGAAATAAAAGCTGAAATAAATCACTCTCTACTATTATTCTGACATTTCACATTCTTAAAATAAAGTGGTGATCCTAACTGACCTAAGACAGGGAATTTTTACTGGAATTAAATGTCAGGAATTGTGAATTCAATTTGGCTAAGGTGCATGTAAACTTCCGACTTCAACTGTATATATTATTGTCTATGGGATCAAATATTTCTCTTTACCTTGTTAGTAAATATGATCTAATACATTTACCAATGCAAGCATTTGATCAAATTAATTTGTTTACTAGGGCAAGATAAAAATGAAGAAAAGTATTTCCCTGTGCTTCAAAGCAAGTCATCCTTGAGCGGGCGATGTTCAGTTAATGGTCGATTAGGCTTTCAGGGAGCCACTGCTTCACCAACCGACAGAGGACGATATGGCAAACATCTGTCAGCGTGCAAACTGACTCTTCCTCAAGAGTCAAGACACAGAGAACTCAGCTGCTGTGGCTTGTATGGGAGTCACACGACAGACCCCTCTGTCTGTAAGGCACATACACACAGGGGAGATTCCCCCTTGTGATAATCTGTGAATAGCATTATAAACGGGGATGGAACACACCTTAACCTTGGGGTTTGAATGGTTTGCCTGGCACGTACCCTGAAAGTGAGAGGCTCAGTCTGCATTCCTGACTGTGCTCCTGGGAGAGGAAGGAACACCTGCACTCAGCTCAGGGCAGGTCTCTAATGTGAAGCAGGGTCAAAGAGAAGTCACAGAGATGGGCAAAAAAGTGCCCTTTCACTCTCTCACACACACTGGGGGAATAACTAACACTTAAGCTGGGTAGATTCGATGAAATGGGAGAAAGGTCACGCTTCATGAGATTTGTACACAACAAATCATTCTCAATGCTCCTTTTGTGCGTGATTTCTTAGAACCGGCAGCCGTAGATAAGTGTTTAGGTGTATTGTGTATCTATGGCTATGAGGATGATACACACCATCTTAACCTGACGTCATCCCCTTGGGTCTGGGGCCCATCCTTTATAACCACTCTACATCCACCTATCCCATCCCCTCTGTCCACCTGTTACCATGGCAACTGGGGGAGGGCTTCTTCTTTAAAGTGTGTGTTATTAAGGATAAAGTTCCCCCCATGTTGCGTGATCACTCCGCACACCACTACACAGCATGCCCTGTTCCCTGCCACTGCACACCACTACACAGCATGCCCTGTTCCCTGCACACCGCTACACAGCATGCCCTGTTCCCTGCCACTGCACGCCGCTACACAGCATGCCCTGTTCCCTGCACACCACTATACAGCATGCCCTGTTCCCTGCCACTGCACACCACTACACAGCATGCCCTGTTCCCTGCCACTGCACACCACTACACAGCATGCCCTGTTCCCTGCCACTGCACGCCACTACACAGCATGCCCTGTTTCCTGCCACTGCACACCGCTACACAGCATGCCCTGTTTCCTGCCACTGCACACCGCTACACAGCATGCCCTGTTCCCTGCCACTGCACACCGCTACACAGCATGCCCTGTTCCCTGCCACTGCACACCACTACACAGCATGCCCTGTTCCCTGCCACTGCACACCACTACACAGCATGCCCTGTTCCCTGCCACTGCACACCGCTACACAGCATGCCCTGTTCCCTGCCACTGCACACCGCTACACGGCATGTCATATTCACTGCCACTGCACACCGCTACACGGCATGCCCTGTTCCCTGCCACTGCACACCGCTACACGGCATGTCATATTCACTGCCTCTCTCTGATCTCTCTCTCAACATGCAGTAGTTGCCTGCCAGGGGAAAGAACACACATATGAAGAGGTAAAAAATGAATTACTGGTGTATTCAAACACACCCACATCACTGCTCTTTGAATCGCTTAATAGTTAGACATCTGTGGTATGTGGATTTACATAGGGTTGATTACATGGATTAAGCCTCGTAAGTTATTTTGAGTAATAAACTAAATCTGTGTTCGGGAAACTAGACCCGAGTGAGTAGTAGTTTCAAGCGAGCCAGGATTCTGACAAACATGTTGATAGCTGCTGCACGATTGTACTTTTCCATGAATAAATTGTTTAACAACTTTAACTTCTGCGCCACGCACATCTTTTGGGAGGAGAGCTTAGCATGCAGCGACTGTTCAAGTTTAAAGAAACAGACTATTCACAAGAATTCAATCTCCAGGGCCCTGGGAGTTTAATTGGGTCGTGGAAAAGCAGTTTCACACACAGAACGCAGGCAGATTTATTGTTCATGGGCACAAAACAAGTCAAGTGAATGAGAGGCCTGATCTGGTGTCAACGTGTGTTCTCTCTCCCACGTACAGTACTGAGCATCACATGACCTCCAAACAGACATTCCATCCCCTCCCTTTCTCCTCTTTAGTAGGTGTCAATGCATGTCTTTTCCAGGGTCCTCTGAGGACATAGAGTAGGCCTCTATATTCTACACTACTTGCATGCAGTAGAGAGCTGTTGGTTCTAGTTCTGGTCCCGTAATCATAAAGCCTCTTAGAGAAGGAGTGCTGATCTAGGATCAGTTTCTTTATTTTAGATCACAATTCATCAGATTACATGGACAGTGGGGCCTGATCCTAGATCAGCATTCCTACTCTGTCCCCCTGTCCATATACACTTATTCTTTTGGATCTAAAAAAAGGCTAAACTGATCCTTCACCAGTTTTTATATTTGTGGTTGTGGTTCCTCACTCCTCGTCAGGGTTGGACAGCTCATAGCCCAGGCGGCTGGCGGAGGGGAAGTGTGCCCAGAAGGTTCTGGACAGGTCTTCAATCTTCTCATAACCAGCGTACTCGCGCAGAGCCTCCACCCAGCCGAAGAAGTCAGAGGAGGTCAGAGCCCAGTTGGGCATGCTGCGCTTCTCACGCCCCAAATCTGCTGCTGGGAACCAATGAGAGCACGAGAAGAGAAGAGGACGTCAAAAGGGAACCAATCAGAGGCTGAGTGAATGATACTGCACTTCACTAAGACTGGTCACATGACACAACTTGACATGGATTGATAGCCGTTTACTACATACATTATTTTCAGTATAATACACAATCAACACACAATCTGTATTCATTGATTATACATGTGTGTTTGTGACAGTGATAGAACCACTGTACGGAACCTTTGCTAAAGGGAAGTCTGCCTCACCAATGGGAAAATCTACTCTGGCAATTTTCCCACTTCCCAGCCTTCCTCCCTGCTACACCAACCATAGCAGCCTCGTTCATTTCTCCGTGTTCAACTCTCTGTCACCCCTTCACTACAACCTCAGCTTAAGCCGCATTCCTTTAACCAAAGTCAATATAATACCTTGTAAAAAAAACGTCTCGTCTTCGAATTGAAACCAAATCCCCCGTTGAGCATCTCAGGCTTATGGTTGATTAAAGACCAGTCAGGGGCGAGCGGCACTGGACATCCCCTAAGCCCAGAGGTAGGCCTCTCACTGTGGGAGAGCGGGCCTGGTCCACGTTGGAAAAGCAGGCTGGGACAACAACACTCCACAGCTCCCAACTCAAACATAACACAACGGTGTGACTGACTATAGGAATATGATAAGGAACAACACCATGTAGTGTGGAGGCACCAAGGAAGTCTTCCCTCACGTCTGTCCCTCTGACCTCTCTCACGTCTGTCCCTCTGACCTCTCTCACGTCTGTCCCTCTGACCTCCCTCACGTCTGTCCCTCTGACCTCTCTCACGTCTGTCCCTCTGACCTCCCTCACGTCTGTCCCTCTGACCTCTCTCACGTCTGTCCCTCTGACCTCCCTCACGTCTGTCCCTCTGACCTCTCTCACGTCTGTCCCTCTGACCTCTCTCACATCTGTCCCTCTGACCTCCTCACTCTGTCCCTCACATCTGTCCCTCTGACCTCTCTCACGTCTGTCCCTCTGACCTCTCTCACATCTGTCCCTCTGACCTCTCTCACGTCTGTCCCTCTGACCTCTCTGTCTGTCCTCTGACCTCTCTCACGTCTGTCCTCTGACCTCTCTCACGTCTGTCCCTCTGACCTCTCTCACGTCTGTCCTCTGACCTCTCTCACGTCTGTCCCTCTGACCTCCTCACGTCTGTCCCTCTGACCTCTCTCACGTCTGTCCCTCTGACCTCTCTCACGTCTGTCCCTCTGACCTCTCTCACGTCTGTCCCTCTGACCTCCCTCACGTCTGTCCCTCTGACCTCTCTCACGTCTGTCCCTCTGACCTCCCTCACGTCTGTCCCTCTGACCTCCCTCACGTCTGTCCCTCTGACCTCTCTCACGTCTGTCCCTCTGACCTCTCTCACGTCTGTCCCTCTGACCTCCCTCACGTCTGTCCCTCTGACCTCCCTCACGTCTGTCCCTCTGACCTCCTCACGTCTGTCCCTCTGACCTCCCTCACGTCTGTCCCTCTGACCTCCCTCACGTCTGTCCCTCTGACCTCTCTCACGTCTGTCCCTCTGTCCCTCTGACCTCTCTCACGTCTGTCCCTCTGACCTCCCTCACGTCTGTCCCTCTGACCTCCCTCACGTCTGTCCCTCTGACCTCCTCACGTCTGTCCCTCTGACCTCCCTCACGTCTGTCCCTCTGACCTCCCTCCTGTCCCTCTGTCACGTCTGTCCCTGACCTCTCTCACGTCTGTCCCTCTGACCTCTCTCACGTCTGTCCCTCTGACCTCTCTCACGTCTGTCCCTCTGACCTCTCTCACGTCTGTCCCTCTGACCTCTCTCACGTCTGTCCCTCTGACCTCCCTCACATCTGTCCCTCTGACCTCCCTCACGTCTGTCCCTCTGACCTCTCTCACGTCTGTCCCTCTGACCTCTCTCACGTCTGTCCCTCTGACCTCCCTCACGTCTGTCCCTCTGACCTCTCTCACGTCTGTCCTCTGACCTCCCTCTGACCTCTGTCCCTCTGACCTCTCTCACGTCTGTCCCTCTGACCTCTCTCACATCTGTCCCTCTGACCTCCTCTGACGTCTGTCCCTCTGACCTCTGTCCTCACGTCTGTCCCTCTGACCTCCCTCACGTCTGTCCCTCTGACCTCTCTCACGTCTGTCCCTCTGACCTCTCTCACGTCTGTCCCTCTGACCTCTCTCACGTCTGTCCCTCTGACCTCCCTCACGTCTGTCCCTCTGACCTCTCTCACGTCTGTCCCTCTGACCTCCCTCACGTCTGTCCCTCTGACCTCTCTCACGTCTGTCCCTCTGACCTCTCTCACGTCTGTCCCTCTGACCTCTCTCACGTCTGTCCCTCTGACCTCCCTCACGTCTGTCCCTCTGACCTCTCTCACGTCTGTCCCTCTGACCTCCCTCACGTCTGTCCCTCTGACCTCTCTCACGTCTGTCCCTCTGACCTCTCTCACGTCTGTCCCTCTGACCTCCCTCACGTCTGTCCCTCTGACCTCTCTCACGTCTGTCCCTCTGACCTCCCTGTCCCTCTGACGTCTGTCCTCTGACCTCCCTCACGTCTGTCCCTCTGACCTCTCTCACGTCTGTCCCTCTGACCTCCCTCATGTCTGTCCCTCTGACCTCTCTCACGTCTGTCCCTCTGACCTCTCTCACGTCTGTCCCTCTGACCTCCTCACGTCCCTCTGTCCCTCTGACCTCTCTCACGTCTGTCCCTCTGACCTCCCTCACGTCTGTCCCTCTGACCTCCCTCTGACGTCTGTCCCTCTGACCTCTCTCACATCTGTCCTCTGACCTCTCTCACGTCTGTCCCTCTGACCTCTCACGTCTGTCCCCTGACCTCTCTCACGTCTGTCCCTCTGACCTCCCTCACGTCTGTCCCTCTGACCTCCCTCACGTCTGTCCCTCTGACCTCCTCACGTCTGTCCCTCTGACCTCTCTCCTCACGTCTGTCCCTCTGACCTCTCTCACATCTGTCCCCTGACCTCTCTCACGTCTGTCCCTCTGACCTCTCTCACGTCTGTCCCTCTGTCTGTCCCTCTCTCACATCTGTCCTCTGACCTCTCTCACGTCTGTCCCTCTGACCTCTCTCACGTCTGTCCCTCTGACCTCTGTCCCTCACCTCTGTCCCTCTGACCTCCCTCACGTCTGTCCCTCTGACCTCTCTCACGTCTGTCCCTCTGACCTCTCCCTCACGTCTGTCCCTCTGACTGTCCTCTCTCACGTCTGTCTGACCTCTGACTGTCTCTCTCACCTCTGTCCCTCTGACCTCTCTCACGTCTGTCCCTCTGACCTCTCTCACGTCTGTCCTCTGACCTCCTCACGTCTGTCCCTCTGACCTCTCTCACGTCTGTCCCTCTGACCTCTCCCTCACGTCTGTCCCTCTGACCTCTCTCACGTCTGTCCCTCTGACCTCCTCACGTCTGTCCCTCTGACCTCTCTCACGTCTGTCCTCTGACCCTCTCACGTCTGTCCCTCTGACCTCCCTCACGTCTGTCCCTCTGACCTCTCTCACGTCTGTCCCTCTGACCTCCCTCACGTCTGTCCCTCTGACCTCTCTCACGTCTGTCCCTCTGACCTCTCTCACGTCTGTCCTCTGACCTCTCTCACGTCTGTCCCTCTGACCTCTCTCATCTGTCCCTCTGACCTCTGTCCCTCCGTCTGTCCCTCTGACCTCTCTCACGTCTGTCCCTCTGACCTCTCTCACGTCTGTCCTCTGACCTCTCTCACGTCTGTCCCTCTGACCTCTCTCACGTCTGTCCCTCTGACCTCTCTCACGTCTGTCCCTCTGACCTCCCTCACGTCTGTCCCTCTGACCTCTCTCACGTCTGTCCCTCTGACGTCCTCTCTCACGTCTGTCCCTCTGACCTCTCTCACGTCTGTCCCTCTGACCTCCCTCACGTCTGTCCCTCTGACCTCCTCACGTCTGTCCCTCTGACCTCTCTCACGTCTGTCCCTCTGACCTCCTCACGTCTGTCCCTCTGACCTCTCTCACGTCTGTCCCTCTGACCTCTCTCACGTCTGTCCCTCTGACCTCCCTCACGCTGTCCTCTGACCTCTGTCCCTCTGACCTCTCTCACGTCTGTCCCTCTGACCTCTCTCACGTCTGTCCCTCTGACCTCTCCCTCTGACGTCTGTCCCTCTGACCTCCTCACGTCTGTCCCTCTGACCTCCTCACGTCTGTCCCTCTGACCTCTCTCACGTCCCTCTGTCCCTCTGACCTGACCTCTCACGTCTGTCCCTCTGACCTCTCTCACGTCTGTCCCTCTGACTCTCTCTCACGTCTGTCCCTCTGACCTCTCTCACGTCTGTCCCTCTGACCTCTCCTGTCCCTCTGACCTGACCCCTCACGTCTGTCCCTCTGACCTCCTCACGTCTGTCCCTCTGACCTCTCTCACGTCTGTCCCTCTGACCTCCCTCACGTCTGTCCCTCTGACCTCTCTCACGTCTGTCCCTCTGACCTCTCTCACGTCTGTCCCTCTGACCTCTCTCACGTCTGTCCCTCTGACCTCTCTCACGTCTGTCCCTCTGACCTCTCTCACGTCTGTCCCTCTGACCTCTCTCACTCCCTCCTCTGTCCCTCTGACGTCTGTCCCTCTGACCTCCCTCACGTCTGTCCCTCTGACCTCCCTCACGTCTGTCTGTCCCTCTGACCTCTCTCACGTCTGTCCCTCTGACCTCTGTCCCTCACGTCGTCTGTCCTCTGACCTCCCTCACGTCTGTCCCTCTGACCTCCTCACGTCTGTCCCTCTGACCTCTCCTCTCACGTCTGTCCCTCTGACCTCTCTCACGTCTGTCCTCTGACCCTCTCACGTCTGTCCCTCTGACCTCTCTCACGTCTGTCCCTCTGACCTCTCTCACGTCTGTCCCTCTGACCTCCCTCACGTCTGTCCCTCTGACCTCCCTCACGTCTGTCCCTCTGACCTCTCTCACGTCTGTCCCTCTGACCTCTCTCACGTCTGTCCCTCTGACCTCCCTCACGTCTGTCCCTCTGACCTCTCTCACGTCTGTCCCTCTGACCTCTCTCACGTCTGTCCCTCTGACCTCCCTCACGTCTCACGTCCCTCTGACCTCTCTCACGTCTGTCCCTCTGACCTCCTCACGTCTGTCCTCTGACCTCTCTCACGTCTGTCCCTCTGACCTCTCTCACGTCTGTCCCTCTGACCTCTCTCACGTCTGTCCCTCTGACCTCTCTCACGTCTGTCCCTCTGACCTCTCTCACGTCTGTCCCTCTGACCTCTCTCACGTCTGTCCCTCTGACCTCTCTCACGTCTGTCCCTCTGACCTCCCTCACGTCTGTCCCTCTGACCTCTCTCACGTCTGTCCCTCTGACCTCTCTCACGTCTGTCCCTCTGACCTCCCTCACGTCTGTCCCTCTGACCTCCCTCACGTCTGTCCCTCTGACCTCTCTCACGTCTGTCCCTCTGACCTCTCTCACGTCTGTCCCTCTGACCTCTCTCACGTCTGTCCCTCTGACCTCCCTCACGTCTGTCCCTCTGACCTCCCTCACGTCTGTCCCTCTGACCTCTCTCACGTCTGTCCCTCTGACCTCCCTCACGTCTGTCCCTCTGACCTCCCTCACGTCTGTCCCTCTGACCTCCCTCACGTCTGTCCCTCTGACCTCCCTCACGTCTGTCCCTCTGACCTCCCTCACGTCTGTCCCTCTGACCTCCCTCACGTCTGTCCCTCTGACCTCTCTCACGTCTGTCCCTCTGACCTCTCTCACGTCTGTCCCTCTGACCTCTCTCACGTCTGTCCCTCTGACCTCTCTCACGTCTGTCCCTCTGACCTCTCTCACGTCTGTCCCTCTGACCTCCCTCACGTCTGTCCCTCTGACCTCCCTCACGTCTGTCCCTCTGACCTCCCTCACGTCTGTCCCTCTGACCTCTCTCACGTCTGTCCCTCTGACCTCCCTCACGTCTGTCCCTCTGACCTCCCTCACGTCTGTCCCTCTGACCTCTCTCACGTCTGTCCCTCTGACCTCCCTCACGTCTGTCCCTCTGACCTCCCTCACGTCTGTCCCTCTGACCTCCCTCACGTCTGTCCCTCTGACCTCCCTCACGTCTGTCCCTCTGACCTCCTCACGTCTGTCCCTCACGTCTGTCCCTGACTGACCTCCCTCACGTCTGTCCCTCTGACCTCTCTCACGTCTGTCCCTCTGACCTCCCTCACGTCTGTCCCTCTGACCTCCCTCACGTCTGTCCCTCTGACCTCCCTCACGTCTGTCCCTCTGACCTCCTCACGTCTGTCCCTCTGACCTCCCTCACGTCTGTCCCTCTGACCTCCCTCACGTCTGTCCTCTGACCTCTCTCACGTCTGTCCCTCTGACCTCTCTCACGTCTGTCCCTCTGACCTCCCTCACGTCTGTCCCTCTGACCTCTCTCACGTCTGTCCCTCTGACCTCCCTCACGTCTGTCCCTCTGACCTCCCTCACGTCTGTCCCTCTGACCTCTCTCACGTCTGTCCCTCTGACCTCCCTCACGTCTGTCCCTCTGACCTCCCTCACGTCTGTCCCTCTGACCTCCCTCACGTCTGTCCCTCTGACCTCTCTCACGTCTGTCCCTCTGACCTCCCTCACGTCTGTCCCTCTGACCTCCCTCACGTCTGTCCCTCTGACCTCCCTCACGTCTGTCCCTCTGACCTCCCTCACGTCTGTCCCTCTGACCTCCCTCACGTCTGTCCCTCTGACCTCCCTCACGTCTGTCCCTCTGACCTCCCTCACGTCTGTCCCTCTGACCTCCCTCACGTCTGTCCCTCTGACCTCCCTCACGTCTGTCCCTCTGACCTCTCTCACGTCTGTCCCTCTGACCTCCCTCACGTCTGACCCTCTGACCTCACGTCTGTCCCTCTGACTTCTCCTTGTCCCTTGCTGTGTGTGTACATACACTGAATGCACAAGACATTAAGAACACCTTCCTAATATTGAGTTGCACCCCCCCCCACCATTCCTTTGCCCTCAGAACAGCCTCAATTCACCAAGGCATTGACTCTACAAGGTGTTCCACAGGGATGCTTGGCCCATGTTGACTCCAATGCTTCCCACAGTTGTGTCAAGTTGGCTGGATATCCTTTGAGCGGTGAACCATTCTTAATTCACACGGAAAACTGTTGAGTGTGAAAAAACAGCAGCGTGGCAGTTCTTGACCCACTGAAACCTGTGCACCTGGCACCTACTACCATACCCCTTTCAAAGCCACTTAAATATTTTGTCTGGCCCATTCACCCTCTGAATGGCACACATACACAATACATCCATGTCTCGATGGTCTCAAGGCTTGAAAGTCCTTCTTTAACCTGTCTCCTCCCCTTCATCTACACTGATTGGTCAGTCTGAAAGAGTAGGCGTTCTTACATCTACACTGATTCGTCAGTCTGAAAGAGTTGGTGTTCTTCATTTTTTTTTGGTGTATGTCTTCAAGCTATAATTTCACAACTCAAAATATTGAATCAACATTTCTAGGGCTGGTTTGATTGAATCCAACCCCATCTTGGTAACCCCTGGTTACCCAGTCTCCCACACTCACCTTTTCCTTCTCCTCCTGCTGTTTCCTCAGCCCCTGAGTTCGAGGGAGAAAAGACAGGAATTATTCAGACCGAAGGCACCATATGGGTCTTCATGGTGACTCACACAGCCCTGTTGATAGGTGACTTGTGACAAAACAGAGATAGACTTATTCACTAACTGAGGAGTGCTTTTTTTGTATTAATCTCTGTCTATCAACTCTCTCTCCCTCCTTGTCTCTATCTATGACATTGCCCAACACGCTGGGCAGGCAGCAGCAGATTAGCAGACGGGGGTGTTGCGGACAGAGAGAGGGAGACCGAGGCAGTGGGGTGTAAGACGGGATGAAGAGGATATGGAGCGGCTGACTGCTAAGTGCCATGTGCTGCGCCTGGCCCTGGACTGCTCTGACATTCAGACATTCACAGCCTTTATTAAATCTCCTCAGAGGATAGGAAGGTCGTGGCAGATCAAAGAAGAAGGTAAAGCCCAGTGGAGAGAAACAGACCTGGGTTCAAATACTATTTGAATACATTTCAACATGGTTTATCTGGGCTTAATTGAGCTTGCCTGGCACAGTAGAACCAATAGAATAGTCTGAAAAATACGAACCCTGCCCATCTGCCACTCCAGGCAGACCGAAGCAAACGCTAAATGTGTTAGAAAAATCTTGAATAGTATTTGGACCCAGGTCTGGGAGGATACATAGGAGAGGGGAAAGATAAACGCTCAGCTTGGTCAACAGAGACTAGAGAGAGCTAAGCACGGTAGGCGCACAGTGTAATACTTCTACCGTCTCAATGAAAACAAAAGAGGGAGAAGGCAAAAGAAGGGAATGAACTGCGACTGGTCTATTCTGACCCACAACCAGACGCTTTTCATCAAAACAACGTCATTTCCACTCAATCAAATATCTTGGAGGGATGTTGTGACAAAAGATCTATGTCTCTGAATAGCCAATACTGCATGTGCATTATGTTGGCAAGGCAACCAGGAAGAAGCTCTGCTCAATTAAATATACAGTATTGTGGTGTGCTGTTGAAGAAATGGTACCAACTGTCCTCATACCAATATAAAGAACACATGTATATCATGGGAGGGAATCCGTTTCATTTGAAAGAAAAACCTTCAAAACTTTCTCCTCATATTCCACAATAAAATCCAAGTTGACAGAAAAATGTGTGGCTATAAACAATGTAAAGAGACATGTTGAGGACTAAACATCACAGTTGATGCAGCGAGACAGAACCCAGTAAAAACACTATAATCAATACCGTTCTTTCGTTTGCTGCTGTCGACTGTACCGGCTGTTGAAATGTCAGAGTAGTTTGTCAGAAGGTTACATTCCTAGTGAACTAATGGACAACATTCCCTCCAGGGAAACAAATTGACTGACTGTCCGGCTGCATCTCCGAGGTAATTAGTTCCAGCTGACGGTTTCCGAGAGATGCTCCAGACTGCAGTAAGAGACAACAGCAGGCCAATAACCGTCTCCTTCAGATGTAACATTCAACATCTCAATAGTGGAGAATTCCTCTCTCTATCTCCTCTTATCCATCTACAGCACACGGAGCCGAGAACCCAGGAGAGAGCTCGTGAACTTTTCTCTGTTCTTTCACATCAGGCCCACAGAGATATTAGAGAGATGAATTGAAGAAAGGAGGCCGCCACCACCACTTCAGACTTGAGTTTTAGCCAAGTACACATCACAATCCAATACTACTCTTATGCGCAAGATAGGTTAAAATGACATTGAAGAGATTTTGGATTGGGTGCCTTCCACTATCACTGAAAATGGCGGAGGCTCGGAGGCTCTCCGCTCTGTAGAGTGCTGACAGGCTGACTTACCTATTAGAGAGAGGAGACTCAGCAGGACGACCCAGAGCAGCATTGAGACACAAAGACGAGGCATGGTTTTGCACTGTGGTGGGCCACACAAAGACTGAAACGCAAACCACAAACTGTGAGAAATTGTCACAGCTTTTATCCCCGCATGGTTTAGCTTGTTCTGTAACATCTTAAGGTTTCTCTTAGGGAGAGGAGTTGTGTCAGAGGACAACAGAAGGATACAACAAAGAAGGTTTGAATCAAGTAGGAAGACTAAGAGCTACATGGTACATTTCAAGTAGGAAGACTAAGAGCTACATGTAACATTTGAAGGTACATTTCAGATTTTGTAGCAGGTGCAAAGTTGGCATTTCCCCCAGTAAACAGATAAAAAAACACCCAAAACAAAATCAATAAACAATCTTCATTTACACTGATACAGGTACCTGGTGCTGGATCCGGGCTCTTGGTCCTCTTGCTCTGGGCGAGTGTGTGTGTGTTTGTGTAGCGTGTGTATGTCCAGATATACCCAGAACCTGGATGGGAGGACAGATACAGTAAACGGAGCTGTCCAGGATATGTTGGTCCTTCACACTTCAGATCCACATGCCATACCTTGCCTCCGAACCAACCGCCCTCTCTTTCCTACCCAGTCTCCACTTCTCACACCTGAAGCAGACATGTCAACGGACAGAAAGGCTTCCTTTGTGGACGAAGGGGAGATGGAGGAGAGGGGGAGCAGGGGAATGTCAACACTCTTACCCCTCACCAACTCAGTCCGATGCAGACAAATTGTACCTGTCTAGATAACGTACCATTGCTTATGTTCCCGAGCATGGCAATATTATGGCTGTTAAAATGTGTCCATTCATTTAATAAAACACAATCATCAATCATCCTTTCATGTACAGCAAAACGTTCGATCAATACCTGCACATCTTGATCATGAAAGTGACAAAAGTTCATAACCTACATAGATTTTGTAACCCCCATAAGAAAATGTATGCAATTTGTGACGTTGGATAAAAGGGTCTGCTAAATACATTATAATATTCTAAAAGACAAACGATACAAACACTACATGGTCTTTCACATAGTTTCTGGGAGCCAAGGATTGAGTTCTCTCTTGATTCCCCTTTATGTAGGTCTCCACTGCCTCAACCACAGACGACCACAACGGGGGCCTCAAATACAGTCCACATTTACCTCCGTTTGTCCCTGAGGAGTTGTACAGGAGCATTACGCCTCGGCAACACCTGTCCTGGATCTGGCTAGCTAAACGTCCCTTTTTCAGGACCCTGTCTTTCAAAGATAATTCGGAAAAAATCCAAATAACTTCAGAGATCTTCATTGTAAAGGGTTTAAACACTGTTTCCCTGCTTGTTTAATGAACCATAAACAATTAATGAACATGCAACTGTGGAACGGTCGTTAAGACACTAACAGCTTACAGACGGTAGGCAATTAAGGTCAGAGTTATGAAAACCTGGGACACTAAAGAGGCTTTTCTACTGACTCTGAAACACACCAAAAGAAAGATGCCCAGGGTCCCTGCTCATCTGTGTGAACATGCCTTAGGCATGCTGCAAGGAGGCATGGGGACTGCAGATGTGGCCAGGGTAATAAATTGCAATGTCCGTACTGTCGCCTAAGACAGTGCTAAAGGGAGACGGGACGGACAGCTGATCATCCTCGCAGTGGCAGACCACATGTAACAACACCTGCACAGGATCGGTACATCCGAACATCACACCTCCGGGACAGGTACAGGATGACAACAACAACTGCCCGAGTTACACTGGGAATGCACAATCCCTCCATCAGTGATCAGACTGTCCGCAATAGGTTGAGAGAGATTGGAATGAGGGCTTGTAGGCCTGTTGTAAGGCAGGTCCTCACCAGACATCACCGGCAAACAAAGTCGCCTATGGACACAAACCAACTGCCACTGGACCGGACTGGCAAAAAGTGCTCTTCACTGACGAGTTACGGTTTTGTCTCACCAGGGGTGATGGTCGGATTCGCGTTTATCGTCGAATGAATGAGCTTTACACCGAGGCCTGTACTCTGGAGCAGGATCGATTTGGAGGTGGAGGGTCCGTCATGGTCTGTGGCGGTGTGTCACAGCATCATTGGACTGAGCTTGTTGTCATTGCAGGCAATCTCAACGCTGTGTGTTACAGGGAAGACATCCTCCTCCCTCATGTGGTTCCCTTCCTGCAGGCTCATCCTGACACGACCCTCCAGCATGAGAATGCCACCAGCACTGCTCGTTCTGTGCGTGATTTCCTGCAAGACAGGAATGCCAGTGTTCGGCTATGTCCAATGAAGAGCCCGGATCTCAATCCCATTGAGCACGTCTGGTACCTGTTCAATCGGAGGGTGAGGGCTAGGGCCATTCCTCCCAAAAATATCTGGGAACTTACAGGTGCCTTGTTGGAAGAGTGGGGTAACATCTCACAGCAAGAACTGGCAAATCTGGTGCAGTCCATGAGGAGGAGAAGCCCTGCAGCACTCAATGCAGCTGGTGGCCACACCAGATACTGACTGTTGCTTTTGATTTTGCCCCCTTGTTCAGGGACACATTATTCCATTTCTGTTAGTTACATGTCTGTGGAACTTGTTCAGTTTATGTCTCAGTTGTTGAACCTTATGTTCATACAAATGTTTACACATGTTAAGTTTGCTGAAAATAAATGCAGTTGAGAGTGAGAGGACATTTCTTTTTTTGCTGAGTTTATATCTACACTCATTTATCTCTCGGAAAGAGAACGTTGGGTTAGGTTGTATCAGAAGCAGTGTCTGCTTCCCAAATGACAGTGTCTGCCCCCCAGATCTCATGCCGTATCAGGATTAAGGAGACACATTCCAAACGATCTAGCAAGACGTAAAGGAAGCAAGCACTTTTGTGGTTACTGAAGCTCTTGCATCAGGATGGGCCATCAGGTCCTGAAATGATGAAATCCTACCTGCAGTAACATTGCCATCTGTTGGTGGAAGATGGTAAATACAGAAACGCAATTTGAATGTATTCAAATTTAAGAAGATTGTTCAATCTTTTAAAAAGGTGAAAGGGAATAAAATTACACACTGCAGACAAATGCAACCAGAACTTATTTTGGAAAAACTTTTAATTGAACAAAAGTATTTCATTCCTCAGTCACCACACCGTCTTGGAGTACAGTACCTTTTAGCTGTATCTAAATTCATATAATATTCACCTTATTCTTCTTTTTAAATATACATACAGAGCTGAAAACAAGATTTAAATAACAGTGCTCAGTAACATTAAGACAGTTTTTCTTTTTTTAAAAGCAGGAAACAAAATGTTGAACAGACTCACTGGCAAACAGACAACCCACAAAACGTTTTCCTATCGCTCTTGAATCTCGGTCCTCGGCCAGCGACGTTTTCACCCGGACGCTGAGGAGGGCGGTGGATTCGAAGAGAACGTTCGGGGGAACATTTGAGCAGTATGAGGGTGTGGCTGGTACACATCCACGGACATTCAACACAGCTTACTGACCGTGTCCATTCCACAATACACCTACAGAGGGCGTCCTTTCCTTATCTGGTAAATGCAGTGCCAGTTGTGGTGCCTTTCTTTCTGGTACAACAGTCTTTATGGAAACGTAATACTACTTTCGATAACGACAGACAAAGCAACAACACCTACTGGAGACAAGCAAAAAGAGAAGAGCTGTTTCTCTCCTCCCGTTTGTTCCCCCCCCCCTCCCCCCAAAAAAAATCAGAAGGTCTCCAGTGATAATGTGATGTCAATGTCAACACATTAAATATTCACGTTCATGGTGTATGTAGCTGTTGTGACGGAACCATTGACTGTAAATCCCCATCCGTGCTCTGTCCTAAAACCTAGAGGCACCGGCAGGGCTTTACTAGGAGGCCAAGGCCAAGAGCAGATGCTTACAGACGATCCCTTAGTGAAGGCGTTCTCTGGACACTTCTGGATAGGACTCGGTGTCACTATTCTGAGAGGAATCTGAGCTACGGTGGCCAACATGTACCATTTGAGTCTCTCTATGTGCTAACTGTTGTATTGAAGGGGCATGGGCAGACTAGTGGATATTGCTGTGCTAAAATCAGTCAGTGGCAAGTCCTGTAATAAGGCTTGTTGTTAGGCCAGGCCGAGCACCGGGGTCCGGATTGTGTGTGTGTGTGTGAGTGTGCGTGTATGCAAATGTTTGCGAGCATGTGGGTGTGTGTGGTCACAGCAGCGGTTTGACCAGGTAGAGTTTGTCTCCATGTTCGCTGGTGAAGATCGGAGCTTTTTTGTAATGCTCCACCAGTTCGTCCATGCTGCTGAAGCGTCTCTGGCCGATACAGTAGACCCCGTCCGCCAGCGCTACCTTGAAGTGCTTGTTCTTTCCCATCGCCTTGAGGGACACGGAGAAATCACTGGGCTGGGAGAGAGAATTGGATGATTATTGCCATGGAGTTTCATTCTTAAGCCACTAGAGGGGGATATAAATCTACTGTAAAGTCCACCCATCCCACTGGATTAATGCAGTTTCCCTCAAGAAAGCTTTCCCAATAAAAACAGCTCAAAACACAGTATGATAAGGCTATTGTAAACCATAGAGTACATCATTATATACATAATCAGGAACACAAATCAACTGTTCTTCCCCCATTTCCACCAATCACAATTCTCTCTCGACCACTCACCGATGATTCGCTGTCTCTGACCAGGAAGTCTCCCTGACCTCCTCTCTCATTGAGCGCACTCTCTGCCTGATGCCTGGTCACTCCCCCATAGTACCAGTCCTTCCCGGCAAACTTTCCCACGCGGGCCGGCCCTGTGTAGTTGATCTGGGGTGAGTGGGGGCCCGAGCCCATGCCACCCCCGGGGGCCGGATCGTCGCTAAGTATAACCACATAGTTCTTTGGCACCAGGCCCACCTGTCCACGGGCGTTCCGACACCGCCACCACTCAGGGTCGTTCTCCGGTTTCTCCAGCACCTCCATCACTTCGCCCTTTTCAAAGTTTAGCTCCTCGTCTGTCACAGAGCTGAAAGGGTACAGCGTCTGGACAGTGTGGAGCGCCCTGGTGGTCCCGTTGATCACCCCTGCCGACCCTGCCCCCTGCCCTGGGTAACCTCCGCTTAGGTCCCCCGAGACGGCCTCCTCCTCTCCCTCCTCCAGGACATAGTTAGAGGGGAACCAACCTACCCGACCTTCAGAACTCCCTCGCCACCAGCCGTCGCTACACTTCTCCATGACAATGACCCTTGACCCCTTCACCAGTGTCAGCTCGTCTTCCCGCTCTGCCGCGTAGGCAAACTTGACCAGGGCTGAGATGCTGAGGTCGTAGATACGCTCGGCGCTGCTACCTCCGCCACCATTGGACGGGTACTCTGCGTCCGTGCTGGGCGTTGGCGAGGCATCGCGGGCACTCGTCTTCCTCTTCGTCTTCCCCAGGCCTTAGAGAGGGAGAGAGAGAGAACTATTTATACCACAAATTGAAGATCTCAGCAGTAGTTCCACAACAGAGCAGAATAACATAGTAAAAAGTCCCCCTTCAACATATTATGTTAAAAGTCCTGAGGCTAGAGTGTAGTACATCTAGAGAAAATGGCTCCAAACAGAAAGCTCGACGTGGTCATTGAGATTGAGTAGGCAGCTACGCTACTCAAAAAACAGCCTGCAACTGAAGTGCAGCAGCAAGCTGAGTTAATTAGCTCCTAGTACTGCTGGTAGAGGACGGTCCGGGGTTAGGAGGTCACCACCTCTCTCTGAGGCTACAGCCAAGGAGGCAAACACTTCAGAGTTGAGGGGTTCTGGGTAATTAGTGCTGGAAGGAAACTGGAGGTAAGGCCAGAGGAGAGACAAGGGGGGTTCTGGGTATTGACAGGCGATGTTAATTCCTCTCAGGCAGCTAATGACCAGACCACTGTGCAGGAAGGTTGTTTAGGAGACAGGAAACGCAGATCGGATGACACTGAGGTGGTCGGAAGGGTGGACATTGATTGCATCCAAAATGGCACCCTATTCCCTAAATAGTGCACTACTTCTGACCAGAGCCCTATGGGCCTCGGTCAAAACACAGGGCTCTGGTCAAAGGTATTGCAATATGTAGGGAATAGGGTACCATTTGGAATAGGGTGCCATTTGTTCGGTTGGCTCTCTTGCTGGAAAATATTAACCTTTAACCTCTTTTAATAACAACCCCCCCAAACCGGTCCCCCACTGTAAAATACTCCAGGAAAATGAGACTACTCCTTTCACTTTAGACTCTCAATCTCTAACTCGCTCTCTGAACATTTACACATTTATTTAAGACAATATAGAGAATCACTAATGCAACCAGAAGGAAGAGGATCATTACCATTTAAAGCCTAGTGTGTCGGAGAGAATTAACCTCAACCCTCTCAGCCAGGTAGGGGAGCACTCCGAAAGGTCACAAACAACCCCTTTCCTCCATCTCCCCATCTCTTCCTCCACTCCCCATCTCATGCATGAAACAACGAGGCTTTCTGACCTTCTGTGTTCTTGACGCTTAACTGGCCTTCTGCTCTGACGGAGCACGCAGCCAACCAAGGAGGGTCTTTGTTGTGAGTGAACAGCAACACTCCGTTCTTAGCAGACATACGAGAGCACGCAAACCTGGAGATGAGATGGGCTGCACGCACACAGAGACGTGCTTTTACACCTGCATTGTTTGCTGTTTGGGGTTTTAGGCTGGGTTTCTGTACAGCACTTTGAGATATCAGCTGATGTACGAAGGGCTATATAAATAAATTTGATTTGATACACTTGTATTCAAATGTGGAACTCATCTCACAATTACAAACACACCTGCTCAGGGGAAGCATCACATAGCTTACACATGACCAGTTACACGCAACACAGATAACATGACACAAAGCCGGTGGGACCAGAAAAAACAGGATTACATCATAGACCTCCTCCCGGGTCTCCTGTAATAGTACTACCCTCATGAAAAAGAGGAGTCGATGTATATGACGAGATCTCCTCTCTGCCCAGAAAGTTACCATTCACACGCTCTGCAAGCGCTAGAATGTTAAAATACATGTCACTCACTAAATACGGCCTGCAACTATCGTCATTTACTGCCGTTACGCCGCTATGTACTTCCAAAGAACTAAATAAACATTTCAATGTATTGTTTTGGTCCGGAAGAGGATCCTTTGCCCAGATACTGGTTCAATCATAGCCTAGATCATCATACTGAGAAACACACACACACACACACACACACACACACACACACACACACACACACACACACACACACACACACACAGCATGGAGACGAACAGCATGACGGACCAACCGAGTCAAATAAGACCCACAACAAACAGAATAATACACCCTCAGAGTTAAAATGACGAGAAGACAGCCCCCGTCTCCATGAATCAGCCTTCATCATGACACAGCAAGGCCAGTGGCAGCGTCACAGGGAAAACTGGGGTAAGAAGCTGCTTCCGTTTCAGTGACCTTGAGAGGTGGGAGAGGAGCGGGGGGGGGTGAAATACCATCACTTAGCCCCTGTCACAACTATCCCCCATCAACAGGCCATTCCACCCCTCACACAACAAACTGTGAGGAGGAGGCACAGACACTATTTATAGCTTTCACAGAAATAAAGGAAAAAGCTAACATTCGCTTTACATACTGGAGCGTACTGGGCTGTTGTTTTACATGGTAGGGCCGATGGCATTTCAAGGGTTGTAGATCAAGCGGCAGGCAGGGAGATTGGCATTTACACACACACGCTTGTCTATGAACACACACACACAACTTTTCTAAGCGATGACACACACATATACCTTCCTTCCTTAGCAAACTGACATCTGATCCATGACTTTCATGCTCATTCCTCTGCAGCATGCAACAACAAACAAAGTACTCTGTGTTGCGCTCACACACCACAACAGTAACGACACACTAACTCACAGTCGCCCCCACTAAGCAACACAGTGACAGTGACAATACTAATTAGACAACAACAAGCGCTAATTGGAACCTGAAAGATATATTTTTTAATTAAGTAGGCATAAATCGTGAGGAAGTGCCTTGAGAGCCTAAAGCACAATTGGCCCAGCGTCGTCCGGGTTAGGGGAGGGTTTGGCCGGGGGGGGGGGCTTTACTATGCTCATCGTGCTCTAGCGACTCCTTGTGGCGGGCTGGGCGCCTGCACGCTGGCCTCGGTCGTCAGGTGAACGATGTTTCCTCCGATACATTGGTGCGGCTGGATTCTGGGTTAAGTGGGCGGGTTAAGATACGCGGTTTGGTGGGTCTTGTTTCGGAGAACTCATGACTCGACCTTCGCCTCCCGAGCCAGTTGGAGTTGCAGCGATGAAAAAAAAATTGAAATTGGGGTTAAAATACAAAAAAATAAAGAGTGGGCCCACACCAACTCATCCATTCAACTGGTCCCAATCCAAGTCATCCATTCAACTGGTCCCAATCCAAGTCATCCATTCAACTGGGCCCATACCAAGTCATCCATTCAACTGGGCCCAATCCAAGTCATCCATTCAACTGGGCCCAATCCAAGTCATCCATTCAACTGGGCCCATACCAGGTCATCCATTCAACTGGGCCCATACCAAGTCATCCATTCAACTGGGCCCATACCAAGTCATCCATTCAACTGGGCCCATACCAAGTCACCCATTCAACTGGGCCCAATCCAAGTCATCCATTCAACTGAGCCCAATCCAAGTCATCCATTCAACTGAGCCCAATCCAAGTCATCCATTCAACTGGGCCCATACCAGATCATCCATTCAACTGGGCCCATACCAGGTCATCCATTCAACTGGGCCCATACCAAGTCATCCATTCAACTGGGCCCATACCAAGTCATCCATTCAAATGGGCCCAATCCAAGTCATCCATTCAACTGGGCCCAATCCAAGTCATCCATTCAACTGGGCCCAATCCAAGTCATCCATTCAACTGGGCCCATACCAGGTCATCCATTCAACTGGGCCCATACCAGGTCATCCATTCAACTGGGCCCATACCAAGTCATCCATTCAACTGGGCCCATACCAAGTCATCCATTCAACTGGGCCCAATCCAAGTCATCCATTCAACTGGGCCCAATCCAAGTCATCCATTCAACTGGGCCCAATCCAAGTCATCCATTCAACTGGGCCCATACCAGGTCATCCATTCAACTGGGCCCATACCAGGTCATCCATTCAACTGGGCCCATACCAGGTCATCCATTCAACTGGGCCCATACCAAGTCATCCATTCAACTGGGCCCACACCAAGTCATCCATTCAATTGAGCCTTCACCAGGCCATCAATTCCACCAGGCCCAAGGCGAGTCACAGTGTGGACCCATACAGCTGACTCATGGATGCTTAACCATACGCTCTTAACTTACGCTGATTTAAGGAGAACAGACGAGGGACAACCCCATCCAACTGACTCATGGATGCTTAACCATACGCTCTTAACTTACGCTGATTTAAGGAGAACAGGCGAGGGACAACCCCATCCAGCTGACTCATGGATGCTTAACCATACGCTCTTAACTTACGCTGATTTAAGGAGAACAGGCGAGGGACAACCCCATCCAGCTCGCTGCAGGGAAGCAATGTGGAGGACCTGGGGACAACTGTTCAATGTAGCACAATGGTGATTGCAGAGTAACACTAATCATGTATGGCTACTGCAGTGGTACTGGGGGAGTGAGAAAAGGAAGTCATTTGATGAGAAGTGAATGCCAAGCTATTCAGTATCAATCCCAGATATGGGCCCATTTCATGGGCTGATGAATGGAACAGGCCGTGCTTAGTCAGAATGTTCTCTTTGGAATATAAAGCTGATGGTCTCCAATAATAGATAATAGCATGGTGGGCGGTGGACCAATTAAGTAGCAGTGTGATCCACAAGAAGAATGTGAGCCCAGGTGGCACTTGGTGTCCATGAAAGCAGCGATGCTCTCTTCCGCTCTCTCCCAGTCTGTCTCGCTCTTTTCACTCGCTCCCTCTTCTCTCTCCTACCTCCTCTCTCCTCATAACGATGTCTCTCTCTCCCCCTCCTTCCTCTCTCTCATGATGAGACACTTCACTTAAGGTGTGGTATGAGACCAATGAATCACTCGCCAGCAACTTTCGCTTTATTCAATTTTCATAAAGCTGATTTTCTTCTCCGTGCCTCGGTCTGAAATTGAATTCCAGCACAAGGAGGATATACTGTAAACGAATACCTAGGCTATTTCTACCTATCTACCCCACAATCACTGATGAATAACAGAGTTAGATGATTATCTGAGGTTTGACGGGAACTCATTTTCTGTAAATGGCAGGGGGTTCTGGATGATAGCTGGGAAAGCTGTGTGGGTGTACTTAGAGGAAGAGAGGGATGGAGGAAGATGGAGAGGAAGATAGTTTGGTAGGATGGAGGGAGTAGAGGAGGCGAGAGTGCTCGTCTCCCAGACAATACTCTAGTCGTTTAACTCTACACCCCTCTACGGCTCCCCGTCGCTCTCTGTCACTTATCAAATCAAGCCTTAGCCATTCTTGTCTGAGCAGCCATTTCTCCGTCTGTTCTACTGTCCTCAGATCGCCCATCACAGACACAATTCCCTTGACAACTCTCTTCAATCAGATAGGAAGAAACTTCAGCAGTAGCTGAAGTAAGCCGAGCACCACTTTTTCTCAAACGCATCTCACAAGTTCCCGACAAAACACAACGTAGTTTGATCTTTATATCAGGCCTGCAATGCGACTAGCTTTCAAAACGCTAACATTTACCACTGACCAGCAACCCTCTGGTTAGCTAGAAGTCACGTCGTCTCCCCTACCTGAGCAGCCCCTGAAGTTGTAAGCAAAGACAACGTGACCATATACATCGCATGGCAACAAATCAATCCGTAACAACAATGTCCAACTGCCAGCCCTGAATGGTCGAACAGCGTATTGATAGAGCCATTAGCCAGTAACCTATAGCTTTTACAGTGGCCTGAACACGACCCGCAATACGATGACATTATGAGAGAGAAAACATCAAATCAAATGGAAGTAGCACACCAGAATGAGGTCTGCAGAGTGTCAGGACTCATAAAGAATGTAGTTAATCAAGAGGAAAGGCTGTTAACCACCTTGTTCACAGAATCACAGATAAGCAAGAGTCATTTCTGAAAAATATCGTCATCAGACAACTGTACTTGAAGGGTTAATTTAAACACAATTAAATCTACTTGACTACCTTATGTCAACCAATTTTAATTAGCCTCATCTTCGACAAACATGATTTATTTGTCATTATGAACTGGGTGGTTCAAGCCCTGGATGCTGATTGGCTGACAGCCGTCGTATATCGGACTCACACCACGGGTATGACGAGAAAGACATTTCTTTTTACTGATCTAATTACGTTGGTAACCAGTTTATAAAAGCAATAAGGCACCTCTGCGGGTTGTGGTATATGACCAATATACCACGGCTCAGGGCTACATCCAGGCACTCTGCGTCATGCTTAAGAACAGCCCTTAGCTGTGGTATATTGGCCATAAACCAGACCCCCTCGGGCCTTATTAGTTCATTACCCAACTCATGTTTGTTTAATGTCATGATTATTCAATAGCCCGTAAAGAAACATTAAGATAGATTATAGTTTTAGTTGTTTTGAAAGGTTCCTGTTGGCAAGACTGTCTGTGTCCCAAATGGCACCCTATTCCCTACATAGTGCACTACTTTTGACCTGAGCTCTGGTATATAAAAAAAAGTTGTGCACTATGTAGGGAACAGGGTGCCTATTTCAGAGGCAGCCAATGTGAACTGTTCCATTGAGATGAACTGAGGACATGGAGTTGCTGGGTTGGTTGGCACCAGGCCATTCTCTGTGGGAAGGTGAACGGGGCCAACGTTTCCACAGGCAGAGCACTATACTGACGGGCACCCAATGGAGCTAAGAACACACTGGATGCCTATCAGTAGACCCAGCTCCAACACAGAAACGGAGCTCATTTCAATCACTACAAAGGGCTGCAGTTGTGTTGGTAATTATAACACCTCGGTGGTTAGAGATGATTATGTACTGCACAAACCTGATTACTTAGGATGGAACGAACACACACACACACACACACACCGCTTTATGAATGACTAAATAAACATAGAAAATAAGTAAGCTTACACTAGATAGGATTCAAATCAACTGGTGACAAAAGCTAATATTGTCTCTCAGGTTATTCCAGTGAAAACAAGACATACGTGTCACTGGTTGAAGTAACCCTGGTAATAACCAATCAGAAAACAGATGGAGGTCCAGCCACACGCATACAGGGGTTGCCCTTGGAGGAAGCCAAGGTTGTAGCAGGTGGCTGGAGATGATTGGTTTATGTTCTGACATTTCTACTCATCCCCATTGGGGACGCAACCAATTCTATACAACAGGAACACAGCAGTCGGCAAGTTCACGTGTGTGTGGGTGCGTTCAAGGCGTGTGTGTGGGTGCGTTCAAGGCGTGTGTGTGGGTGCGTTCAAGGCGTGTGTGTGGGTGCCTTCAAGGCGTGTGTGTGGGTGCGTTCAAGGCCTGTGTGCGTTTAAGCGTAGGTTTAAGCGTGTGTCCGCATTAGAAATCACGGTGTACAGTACGTAAGCCTGATGGTATTTGAGTGTGAGGAATGCACAAAGCAGTAACACTCACCTCCCACCTCACAGCAGTTCATCTGCCTCCATCTCAAAGAGAGAGAACCCTCAATAACTATTCCAGCTATGCTCCTGTGATCTGGCTTTGTGTGTGTGTGGCGTGCGTGCGTGAAAAGCCAAAAAGCTCTTTGTCTCACTACAGGCCTGACAACATTATTTCAGTGCTCTCAGTGCTCTGGGCCCAGAGAACAAAGAGAGCTGTAGTGGATTTAGAGTTCCCCCTTTAAACAGTGTTTCCGGGGTTATATTAATTGATCAATAGTTGGATTGATAGGGAAGAGTATGTATCACTGTTAGCAGCAGAAGTCACCCTCAGGTTGCTCACTATTTATACAACGGGAGGCTCTAATCTTGCACGCTGATTGGTTAAAACCGCATTCCATCCAGTGTAAATTCCACAAGTTGCCACCGGCTAAAGCTATAACGTGGAAATGCCTATTTACACTGTTCAATCTCACTGTCTCGTCAGCCCAGCCAGACAATTTATAAACTTGATCTCCGCTGTAAAAAAGCATCTAGACATGATCTCCCATTTCTTTCAGAATAGCAATAGGTTTTCAATAGCGGAGATCTGTATTTGAACTAGCTGTCTGTCTCTCTGACATTTGCAACATTGTTTCAATATTGACATTTGATCTCCAGCTGTCCCATAGTAATGAACATGTCGGGGCCGAGAGTCAGGACAAGACAGGCAGCTTCTCTCAGCCAGTCGAAATCATGAATCAGCATAATTTTTATAGACAAATACAAAGAAATGTCAACAGAGAACAGGTCAAACGAAACGTAGTGTTGGCTGTGTTGTTGGCGAGCTCCTCTGAACAAGTGTCCTGATCAGCTACTACGCTGTAGTTCTCCATGCACTGTTTGACGTGACTGTAAGTTAACCGTAGTTGGCTAGCTAGCAAGGAAGGGATAATGCCAGCCAGTATGGCAATGTGTGTGTGTGTGTGTGTGTGGGAACAGACAAACTGCAGGTTTTTTTAATTGCATTGTCTGTCAAGACCTCTGACAACTAGGCAAGGCAGTGGGAGAAATCCTCTTGGCTAATTATCCTAATCTTTCAGTGCGACGTCTCATCTATCTTGTGCATTTCTGATGCAAGCGTCTATTCTTCACTGATAACATTGGATGGCAAGGTTCCGTCTCATCACAACGTCAGTTCCCATTGCCTAGTATCACTCTTGAGTGTCGGCCATTATCTTGCCCTTTCGCGCCATTGGAAATTATCTCCAATTCTCTGCGAGTATGAACATCTTAGTTTCTACCAACGGAGATTAATTCATTAGCCTCATAAGGGTGAGAGTTCTACCCTATTATTCCACAGTGAGAATTACCAGAGATCAGCTAATCCTAGCTGTTGTCCATCCAAGAAAACCCCTGCACTTCAAATTTAATTAGTCCTTACCTCCTCTGACCTTGGAAAAAGACGCTTCAATGCCTGAACAAAAGCTGCTTCAATACCGGAATTTCTCCTGATCGATCACACCAGCTTTCCCTTGCCTGATAATGAATAGCCTAAGGGATGCCTTACAAAACAAACGTCTCCTGTATTAAACATACTGTTTACAAATCACCATCCTTGAGAAATCATTGCTAACTGGAGAGTGTAAGTGTGTGAGGTAGTCAAGCATTTAACAGTGTTTCTTCCGAATTAATCACATGAGGTGAGACGCCTCTGTGGAGGCACCCCTAGAAAACAGCAGAGAAGAAAACACACGCACACACACAAACTACTTAGCCCAATGTCGAGATTGCGTGTGCCGCGCCGCCTCTGTGCACCCCTAGGAAACAGCAGAGAGATGCCCTCCGCATACACACACGCGCGCACACACACCCACCCACCCTCGTCCACCCACCTACACACTTAACCCAACTCACCGAGTGTGTCTTTGATGTTTTTCACCAGCGAGGTCTTCTTTAAGCTGTTTTTCCTCTCCACATAGTTAGAGGGGACGTAGCCGGTCCGGTTGGAGGCGTTCCTCACCTTCCACCACGTCTTGCTGTCATCCAGGAGCCACAGCCGCTCGTTTTTCCGGATGTCAAGTTCCTGTTCCTGCTGAGCCGAGTAGTCCCACTTGGCTATAACTATCACCTCCTCCGTCATTTTTCATGGAGTCCTTCTGGAACAGAGAGAGACACAGAGAGACCTACTGTTAGGGCAGGGTGGGGTTAACAGCAGGGCTGTGACGATGCCCTTATCGCAATATTCTTTACATGGCAAAAATGAAAAACACAAACTCTTTGGCCCTTTAAAAACAATGTATGTAAAATATTGTGTGCTATAGCTAGGAAAACATGATGATGTTTGTTTACAATATTAGCTCTGTTTTCCTAAAGAAGTCAAATCCACTTTGTGTTTTGTTTCCTTGCCACGATACTAAGGAATTGTCCCTGCCCTAGTTAACAAGGCACTTAACATGCAAAAATTGCACACACAGACGAACACCAGCAATACACACACATGAATAAAAGGGTGAGGTGAGCCGTTTCCGTGCAACCCTAGAAAAACACGAGAGAGAGAGAGAACGTTTCTCACACACACGCACATTCACTCTGAAGCCATTCTCAGAGGGATGGTGCCATCCACCACTATGGTCTGTGTGTGTCTCAGACGGACTGTGTGCAGGCCTCGTCTTGGCACTCGCGTGTCTGTCACACAGCTGTTGTTGTAAGACATCTGGCAGAGCGGAGCCTCTCTGCCCTGTAATCCAGGTTGGCTGAGACTTACTGTGTGTGTGTGTGTGTGTGTGTGTGTGTGTGTGTGTGTGTGTGTGTGTGTGTGTGTGTGTGTGTGTGTGTGTGTGTGTGTGTGTGTGTGTGTGTGTGTGTGTGTGTGTGTGTGTGTGTGTGTGTGTGTGTGTGTGTGTGTGTGTGTGTGTGTGTAAATGAGCATGTGTGACACTCAGGACTTGAGGTAAGTAATCAAAGGAACCACTAAGCTGGGAGTTCACGCTTTACTTCCAAACCACACGAGCCTCCTCTCCTTTTTACCAGCTTCTCTTATTTATCTTAAATGTACTGAATTATTCAGTGACACACTGAGCAGAGCACTGTTCTACGTTAAATGTGTCTATAAAACATGGCTTATGGGAAGAGGAAGGGAGAGAGAAAGAGAGAGAGAGAGAGAGGGAGGGAGGTAGGTAGGGAGGTAAGGCAGCCAGCACCTGCAGGCCTAATAAGGAATAAATCACACAAATCCAGGAGATATCTAGTGCTGCTGCACACTGAGGGTAAACAACACAAGGACTGGTGTCTATTCATAGAGAGGGAGGGAGGGAGGGAAACAGAGTGAGATACCAAGATAGAGACATTAGGGACATGGGGGGGAAGTAAAAGAGATGAGAGGGGGAGTAGAAAAGGAGACAGTGAGAAAAAGAGAGAGAATGACAAAGCCAGAGAGAGAGAGAGACACTATGGAGTGCTCTTTTACTGGATGGTGTCTCCAGCAAGACTGTGTGGTGTCCGAGAGATATTGCAGTGACAGGCCGTTTTTCCTTCCAGGGCCAGTCAGAGGTGCGCTCCCACATCGTCCTGACACCCTCCACGGGGATGAGGCTGTAAGCCAGCCGGCACCGGAGTCCCCAGCCCTCTCACCCATCACCCTCCGCGGGACGGCCTCTTGACAAGTCAGGGAGGGGGTGCTGGGAGGTTCCAAGCGCCAAGCAAAAATGATAATGCACACACCTCAGAGCTGTCACACTAACCACTGGCCACTTCTCCGCCTGACTGAGACGCCTTATTCACCGATCATACAGTCTTTCTTTTCAGCGCGGAAGGACAGTTTCGCAGACCCAGATCAAACTCTTTGAATAAAAAGCACGCGCTTCGATTGAAAGTGCTCTTTAAACTAAGAATAGGTTGAACCAGAAACAAGTATGTGGGGCTGCAAGGGCTGTGTCGTCAGATGTCTCTTTACTGATTCGCTGTTATTTCTACAGCCCATTGAGATCGATATGACTCAGTAAGGCTACAAGTAAAGAACCTTAGTGACCCAGCAAGAGAAAGCCACTATTGTCTGAGAGTGATGATGTCACACGACTGGAATTCTTTCCTCTCTCATCCATGAGCGTAGGGCAGGAAGAGCCTGATAAAGGCTGTCAGTCTACTCTCATCAACTGGCAGGGTTAAAAGACACAAACAAGTACATTCTTTTCAAGCAGAAGTTGCTTTTGGGCCTAATGCTGAAAACAGATATGCAAATTGCAAAGCCATAAAACATATTAACCTCGACGCATATTAAACCATCTTGATTGATCATCAGTTTTAGTTAGTCAACTTGACTTCCGTCTGATTGTACCCTAAGCTCCTTTTCTATAAAATAAAACCTTGTAGGTTTTATCCCAAGCATTGGATGATTCCCAGGGAAAGTCAACCTAAGCATATACAATAAAGTTAGGCATTTCCAAACGAAACTACATTCACAATTATGCTTATGTCTATACGTTGCAGTTCACCATTTTTTTTTATAGCAGTTTAAAGAGGAAATTGCATGAATTTTGACGATTACAGTGTAGGAGGCCAAGTCTCAAAAAATGTTTTTTACACTTTCGTATTTCATGGCTTTAATAAAGGGCTCACAGAGCTTGTTTTTCCACTCAGCTGTCAGCCAGTGTTAGTTATGGATATGAGGTGTTCATGAAGCAATACAGAACAAATGGAAGTGTCTTGAGTTGTGTTCGCGTGTTCTACTGTCTTGTAAATATATGACATTATCGCGATACTTAGGTGCCAATATGATATGTATTGCAAATCTCACAATTCTACATGTATTGCGAGTCAATACTATGATTTTATTGCGATTCCACAGTCCAAACATATTGTTCACCATATGTCTGCTGCAGACAAACAAGAGCCAGGTAATGTAGCGGTCATGAGGAAACAAGTTTGGCTCTCTATTTTAAAAAAGAACATGGGGAACAAGCTATGAAGGAAAAACATTTTGTTTCAGGTCCAGTCAACTAGCGCAAAAAAGAATATTGCGATAGTCAAAACGATACAATATATCGTCAAAAATATTCTCGATATGTACAGTGCCTTGCGAAAGTATTCGGCCCCCTTGAACTTTGCAACCTTTTGCCACATTTCAGGCTTCAAACATAAAGATATAAAACTGTATTTTTTTGTGAAGAATCAACAACAAGTGGGACACAATCATTAAGTGGAACGACATTTATTGGATATTTCAAACTTTTTTAACAAATCAAAAACTGAAAAATTGGGCGTGCAAAATTATTCAGCCCCTTTACTTTCAGTGCAGCAAACTCTCTCCAGAAGTTCAGTGAGGATCTCTGAATGATCCAATGTTGACCTAAATGACTAATGATGATAAATACAATCCACCTGTGTAATCAAGTCTCCGTATAAATGCACCTGCACTGTGATAGTCTCAGAGGTCCGTTAAAAGCGCAGAGAGCATCATGAAGAACAAGGAACACACCAGGCAGGTCCGAGATACTGTTGTGAAGAAGTTTAAATTTGGATTTGGATACAAAAAGATTTCCCAAGCTTTAAACATCCCAAGGAGCACTGTGCAAGCGATAATATTGAAATGGAAGGAGTATCAGACCACTGCAAATCTACCAAGACCTGGCCGTCCCTCTAAACTTTCAGCTCATACAAGGAGAAGACTGATCAGAGATGCAGCCAAGAGGCCCATGATCACTCTGGATGAACTGCAGAGATCTACAGCTGAGGTGGGACACTGTCCATAGGACAACAATCAGTCGTATATTGCACAAATCTGGCTTTTATGGAAGAGTGGCAAGAAGAAAGCCATTTCTTAAAGATATCCATAAAAAGTGTTGTTTAAAGTTTGCCAGAAGCCACCTGGGAGACACACCAAACATGTGGAAGAAGGTGCTCTGGTCAGATGAAACCAAAATTGAACTTTTTGGCAACAATGCAAAACGTTATGTTTGGCGTAAAAGCAACACAGCTCATCACCCTGAACACACCATCCCCACTGTCAAACATGGTGGTGGCAGCATCATGGTTTGGGCCTGCTTTTCTTCAGCAGGGACAGGGAAGATGGTTAAAATTGATGGGAAGATGGATGGAGCCAAATACAGGACCATTCTGGAAGAAAACCTGATGGAGTCTGCAAAAGACCTGAGACTGGGACGGAGATTTGTCTTCCATCAAGACAATGATCCAAAACGTAAAGCAAAATCTACAATGGAATGGTTCAAAAATAAACATATCCAGGTGTTAGAATGGCCAAGTCAAAGTCCAGACCTGAATCCAATCGAGAATCTGTGGAAAGAACTGGAAACTGCTGTTCACAAATGCTCTCCATCCAACCTCACTGAGCTTGAGCTGTTTTGCAAGGAGGAATGGGAAAAAATTTCAGTCTCTCGATGTGCAAAACTGATAGAGACATACCCCAAGCGACTTACAGCTGTAATCGCAGCAAAAGGTGGTACTACAAAGTATTAACTTAAGGGGGCTGAATAATTTTGCACGGCCAATTTTTCAGTTTTTGATTTGTTAAAAAAGTTTGAAATATCAAATAAATGTCATTCCACTTCATGATTGTGTCCCACTTGTTGTTGATTCTTCTAAAAAAAATACAGTTTTATATCTTTATGTTTGAAGCCTGAAATGTGGCAAAAGGTCGCAAAGTTCAAGGGGGCTGAATACTTTCGCAAGGCACTGTAAGTGCATCAATTTCCCCCATCACTATTGATGTGATATCTTAACTTCCGAAGCTTTGGCATTCACCAGATTTAGTGTGCTGGTTCTGAGAAGTAGTCTTTAGACTTTTCCTGAAGCAATTGTTGAATTCTTGAAATTGTTGATATCTTGAAAATGTATGTGTTCTTGCTAAGATTCTCTTGCCAAATATAATATATGCTGAAGTGCATTTCTCCTACTTGGCAGTACTGTTTTTTAGACAGAAAGATGAGAAGAGCATTTATCAACAATCTGTTAAAAGCCCTGGAGTGACTTTTCAACTGAAAGCGCCCCAAAATATAAAGACTTCATTCAGTGTCCAGAAAAGTGGATACAAATCATATTGATAAAGATAAAAAATATATAATGTATTAGGTTGTGATGCCTGGTCTTGTACACTATATTCAGACTGCCTGTAATTATACAATCATGATGTACTAAGCCTACTGCTGATTTCTTAAACCTCAAAATGACAAACGCGTTAAGATAGATTTTGAGCCAAGAAATCATTAAGATTTGATTGTCTATATACGAGTTCCATAACGGCGGGCGTAACATTCCTAACGGAGGGCGTAACATCCATAACGGAGGGCGTAACATCCCTAACGGAGGGCGTAACATCCCTAGCGGAGAGTGTAACATCCCTAACGGAGGGCGTAACATTCCTGACGGAGAGTGTAACATCCCTAGCGGCGGGCATAACATCCCTAACGGAGGGCGTAACATCCCTAGCGTCGGGCGTAACATCCCTAACGGAGGGCGTAACATCCCTAACGGAGGGCGTAACATCCATAACGGAGGGAGTAACATCCATAACGGAGGGCGTAACATCCATGACGGAGGGCATAACATCCATAACGGAGGGCGTAACATCCCTAACGGAGGGAGCATACCATCCACAACGGAGGGCGTAACATCCCTAACGGAGGGAGTAACATCCCTAACGGAGGGCGTAACATCCATAACGGAGGGCGTAACATCCATAACGGAGGGAGTAACATCCATGACGGAGGGCGTAACATCCATAACGGAGGGCGTAACATCCATAACGGAGGGCGTAACATCCATAACGGAGGGCGTAACATCCATAACGGAGGGCGTAACATCCATGACGGAGAGCGTAACATCCATAACGGCAGGCGTAATATCCCTAACGGCGGGCGTAACATCCATAACGGAGGGCGTAACATCCATAACGGAGGGCGTAACATCCATAACGGAGGGCGTAACATCCATAACGGAGGGCGTAACATCCATAACGGCGGGCGTAACATCCATAACGGAGAGCGTAACATCCCTAACGGAGAGCGTAACATCCATAACGGAGGGCGTAACATCCATAACGGCGGGCGTAACATTCCTAACGGAGAGCGTAACATCCATAACGGAGGGCGTAACATTCCTAACGGCGGGCGTAACATTCCTAACGGAGGGCGTAACATCCATAACGGAGGGCGTAACATCCCTAACGGAGGGCGTAACATCCCTAGCGGAGAGTGTAACATCCCTAACGGAGGGCGTAACATTCCTAACGGAGAGTGTAACATCCATAACGGCGGGCGTAACATCCCTAGCGGCGGGCGTAACATCCATAACGGAGGGCGTAACATCCCTAACGGTGGGCGTAACATCCCTAACGGAGGGTGTAACATCCCTAACGGAGGGCGTAACATCCATAACGGAGGGCGTAACATCCATAACGGAGGGAGTAACATCCATGACGGGGGGCGTAACATCCATAACGGAGGGCGTAACATCCATAACGGAGGGCGTAACATCCATAACGGAGGGCGTAACATCCATAACGGAGGGCGTAACATCCATAACGGAGGGTGTAACATCCCTAACGGCGGGCGTAACATCCCTAACGGAGGGCGTAACATCCCTAACGGAGGGAGTAACATCCCTAACGGAGGGCGTAACATCCATAACGGAGGGCGTAACGGCGGGCGTAACATCCCTAACGGAGGGAGTAACATCCCTAACGGAGGGCGTAACATCCATAACGGAGGGCGTAACATCCATAACGGAGGGCGTAACATCCATAACGGAGGGCGTAACATCCATAACGGAGGGCGTAACATCCATAACAGAGGGCGTACGGCGGACATAACATCCATAACGGAGGGCGTAACATCCCTAACGGAGAGCGTAACATCCATAACGGAGGGCGTAACATCCATAACGGGGGCGTAATATCCCTAATGGAGGGAGTAACATCCCTAACGGAGGGCGTAACATCCCTAACGGAGGGAGTAACATCCCTAACGGAGGGCGTAACATCCATAACGGAGGGCGTAACATCCATAACGGAGGGCGTAACATCCATAACGGCGGGCGTAACATCCATAACGGAGAGTGTAACATCCCTAACGGAGAGCGTAACATCCCTAACGGAGAGCGTAACATCCATAACGGAGGGCGTAACATCCATAACGGAGAGTGTAACATCCCTAACAGAGAGCGTAACATCCCTAACGGAGAGCGTAACATCCATAACGGAGGGCGTAACATCCATAACGGAGGGCGTAACATCCATAACGGCGGGCGTAACATTCCTAATGGAGGGCATAACATCCCTAACGGAGAGCGTAACATCCATAATGGAGAGCGTAACATCCATAATGGAGAGCGTAACATCCATAATGGAGAGCGTAACATCCATAACGGAGGGCGTAACATTCCTAACGGAGGGCGTAACATCCCTAACGGAGGGCGTAACATCCCTAACGGAGGGCGTAACATCCCTAACGGAGGGCGTAACATCCCTAACGGAGGGCGTAACATCCATAACGGAGGGCGTAACATCCCTAACGGAGGGCGTAACATCCCTAACGGAGGGCGTAACATCCCTAACGGAGGGCGTAACATCCATAACGGAGGGCGTAACATCCCTAACGGAGGGCGTAACATCCCTAACGGAGGGCGTAACATCCATAACGGAGGGCGTAACATCCCTAACGGAGGGCGTAACATCCCTAACGGAGGGCGTAACATCCCTAACGGAGGGCGTAACATCCCTAACGGAGGGCGTAACATCCCTAACGGAGGGCGTAACATCCATAACGGAGGGCGTAACATCCCTAACGGAGGGCGTAACATCCCTAACGGAGGGCGTAACATCCCTAACGGAGGGCGTAACATCCCTAACGGAGGGCGTAACATCCCTAACGGAGGGCGTAACATCCCTAACGGAGGGCGTAACATCCATAACGGAGGGCGTAACATCCCTAACGGAGGGCGTAACATCCCTAACGGAGGGCGTAACATCCCTAACGGAGGGCGTAACATCCCTAACGGAGGGCGTAACATCCCTAACGGAGGGCGTAACATCCCTAACGGAGAGCGTAACATCCATTGCGGTCGTTTTTCCTCTCTAAAATAATCATGTAAATGACAATCTTTTCAAAATGATCGTTATGGATAGCAATGGCTATCCATGTTTTGTTCCATCACCACTCTGCTCTGTCTGCTCACACCCTGTTCAGCTCGGTGTGCAGTGGAAACACCAGAATGGTGCCGTGGTAAGTTCTTCAAGAGATGTAATATTTCATAAAAGGGAAATAGAACATTGCTCACACCTTAAATCAGTCAAAACAGTTATGGTAGAGTATAGGAATCTGACAACATGCAGAAATAACTAGAATGCATTTTCTTCTCAGAAGATGGAGACAAGCTGTCCGAGGCTTATTCAGGAGGGTTTGGAAGATCGCGACCTGCTCTGGCATCTCAGGAGAGAACTGAGACAGAAGGTCAAGATCTCAGCCTCATCAAACACACACACACACACAAAATCACTTTCTTAATGTGCATCTTGTGTAAATTGTGCATTTCCACAAATATAATACTGAACTGAGAGGAAGTATAAGAAGGTATTATTTAAAGTTATTATTAAAGGCTTTAATAGATCATTAGGGCACAAAGCATGTATTAACCAATAACAGAGAGTGATTATGGAGGTCAGGAGAGCAGGGATTACCATAGAGGGGATAGGATCAGGAGGCTGGGGGGGACGTGGACCAGTTTTCACTGTAATTGCATAAATGTGCAGCAGGGTCGGAGCTGCCTGTAGAGAGAGATTCCTAACGAGTTTAACCAGGCCCAATTTAGCCAATTCCTTCATCTCCATCTCACCTAGCTCTGTAATCCAATTTGAGGATCCTTTTCATTCGTCTGAGAACCAGGAGAGAAGGGGAGGAGAGGGGATTCTAAGAGAAAGATGGGGGGGTGAGAGAGAGGGTTGGGGTGAGTAATACAAAGGGAGCGAGAAAGAGAGGGGGCAGAAAGACAGAGAGGGAGAAAGAAAGAGTGATGTATTTCATTAGAGAAAGGAGGACAGGACCAGGAGAGAGATTGGAAGAGAGACTCGTCACCATGCCACTGTATGACTCAGTGTGAGAGCAGCAGAGTGCTATAAAGACAACCACCTCAAACAGGAAACCTGTAGACCCAGACGGGGATGCAGTGCAGAGCTTCCAGTCCCGACTGGATTAGAGACTATAGGAGCTGGCAGTGCAGAGCTTTCAGTCCCGACTGGATTAGAGGCTATAGGAGCAGGCAGTGCAGAGCTTCCAGTCCCGACTGGATTAGAGGCTATAGGAGCAGGCAGTGCAGAGCTTCCAGTCCCGACTGGATTAGAGGCTATAGGAGCTGGCAGTGCAGAGCTTCCAGTCCGGACTGGATTAGAGGTTATAAAAGCAGGCAGAGCACACAGAGGCCCAGTAAGGCAAAGAGGCTCAGCACAGTTCCCAGTGCCAGCTGTGCTCTCTGCTCCCCCTTCAACCCACCCTGCTGGCTGGGTGGCATGTCTCAGCTCACCTAGGCCTAACCAGCCCTGACAACAGGGACCACTGCCAGGGTACCATGTCATGCCATGCCAAGGGGAGGGCATGTGAGAAGTGTGGAACTAATAGACTCATTTTGTGTGTGTGTGTGTGTGTGTGTGTGTGTGTGTGTGTGTGTGTGTGTGTGTGTGTGTGTGTGTGTGTGTGTGTGTGTGTGTGTGTGTGTGTGTGTGTGTGTGTGTGTGTGTGTCAGGGTTTCTGTAAACCTGTAATTGCAAAAAAAATACAAAAGCTGATTGTCCAGGAGAAGAAGAAAAAAAAACATTGTGAAATAATATTTTTTATCCTATTGATTGCTGTAAATACCAGTCGATGTAAATACATTAGACTGGTCATGCTTATTGGTCTATAGGTTCATTAGCATAATTTAGTGGTATTAAATTGGTGCGCGTGTACAGTATATTCGTTACGTATCTCATTTATTTAATGTGTACAGATACAGAGTATTTGAGCGGAAAATCTGTCAGACAGTGCGAGGCATCGGAGGGCAGGCTTCTTCAGCACGTCACACACACCACTTTGCAATGAACTGGAGGGAGTATGCATTTTGAAAACATATACTTCATTGTTTGAAACCTGAACGTTTTCCTACATATTATGAGGCATGCCTTACCTCGCTTTAAAGTAGCCTAGCCAAAAATCTGACCATATCCGTGGAGACAATTATTTTATTTCAACTTTATTCCATTATCCAGTAGGCAAAGGCACAATCCTAGTTATATTAGCAACCCATGCTAGTTGTTGCGCACTAGATCTCCCCTCTTTCGAACAGATATTTTCATCTCGGTCACTTGACACTTGCTTGCACGTGCGGTGCGCTTTTGACAAGCTAAGTATTATGCTTTGTGCGCATTACTGCGCGTATAATGTATAGAAATAATAGTTTATCGCCATTTTAAGCTAAACGTTCTGATTTGTTGCATTTATGTCGCCTGGTTGTATGAGTTTGTAATCTATCATCCCACAACTGTCCCAGAGTCTGTTTGGAATAGGCCATTTCTCTCTCAACAAACTGACCAATAGCATACGGCAATTTTTCTACTATGGGGGATAGTAGATTAAAATAGGTTTGTGATTTTGCAGTTTGTTACTCATCTCGTTGGCTGAGGAAAAGTAAATGTGGACAATTATTCTAAAATCTTCAAAGTGCACATCAGAATTTGGTAAAGGAGATTGGTAAAGTGCACATTGTTGAATCCTATAGACTCGCAGGTTCTGTTAATGTGAATTACAATAATCTCAATGTGATTCTGAGCACCGTGGGTGGACGCCCTAATCAGATTACGCACCCAATGCATATGAGTCCGGTAATCCGGCCACATTTTCCTAACTGAAAACCCTGTTGTGTGAGACAGGAGACAGGTAGTCCCTGGGTCCACTCTTCCTCAACCACTACATGAACTACTCTCATCCTCTGATCTCTAATAGGTATCCTACAGCAACCATGTCTGATGGGACACCAGAGTTGAAGTAGAGACTTCAAGCACACCACTACCCACCATACAGTTATACAGACATGTTTAACCTATTTGAAACATCTGCTATTGAGCCACCCATCAACCCCTGCAGACAGCCTAGAAGTCAGCTAAGCTTCTCTGGGCCTCTCTCAGCACAAGGATGAATAACTCATGTCCTTGAGGGCCAGAGTCTGCTACCTTTCCTTATTGCCTTTGAATGAGTGCTACATTTACACTTTGCCTGGGAGCAACAAAAAAAACAGGATTGTGGTCCTGGAGGACCGGAGTCTGTTGCTTTGCCTCTGTCTGAACAAACACTGGGCCTACAGCTAGTCTACACAGACCAGCAGAACAGAAGGATGAGACACGCAGAGCCAGAGCTGAAAACAGCAGTAGCCCGAAAGGCGGCTTCCATTTTTATTACAGCAACATAATACTCAGAGCATCGTGTTCAGCAGCCAAAAAACACTGCACTGGGGGGCAAAGAGAGGGATCATTCTACATCTGGAAAAGTGAGGGGGGAATGATAGAAAGAGGAAGAGAAAAATTGAGAAAAATATCCTCCATCCATAAATGTCCATTGAGCATGAGGGAAATGACATTTAGACAGGCTGAGTGTGCTGATGCCCAGACAGACAGAGTAATCCCCATCGTCATCATCGTAATAATAAATGCCCTTGGATATGTCAGCCTGGGATGTGATGAATTCATTTCTGCTCTGCTGTCCAGACCAGTCCACAAACCCGTTGAGGGGCTGATGTGTAGTTGTGTATCTCTAATATAAAGACGCAGATGGTTAAGGTAGCAGAATGTGTGTAGATTACAAAAGTCAAAGGTTTACACACACCTTAGCCAAATACATTTAAACTCAGTTTTTCACAATTCCTGACATTTATAATCCTAGGGAAAAAATCCCTGTTAGGATAACCACTTTATTTTAAGAATTTGAAATGTCAGAATAATAGTGGAGAGAATTATTTATTTTAGATTTTATATATTTCATCACATTCCCAGTGGGTCAGAAGTTTACATACACTCAATTAGTATTTGGTAGCATTGCCTTTAAAATTGTTTAACTTGGGTCAAACGTTTTGGGAAGCCTTCCACAAGCTTAAATTGGGTGAATTTTGGCCCATTCCTCCTGACAGAGCTGGTGTAACTGAGTCAGGTTTGTAGGACTCCTTGCTCGCACACGCTTTTTCAGTTCTGCCCACACATTTTCTATAGGATTAAGGCCAGGGCTTTGTGATGGCCACTCCAGTACCTTGATTTTGTTGTCCTTGAGCTATTTTGCCACAACTTTGGAAGTATGCTTAGGGGTCATTGTCCATTTGGAAGATCCATTTGCGATTAAGCTTTAACTTCCTGACTGATGTCTTCAGATGTTGCTTCAATATATCCACATAATTATCCTCCCTCGTGATTCCATCTATTTTGTGAAGTGCACCAGTCCGTCCTGCAGCAAAGCACCCCCACAACATGATTCGGCCACCCCCGTGCTTCACGGTTGGGATGGTGTTCTTCGGCTTGCAAGCCTCCCCCTTTTTCCTCCAAACCTAATGATGGTCATTATGGCAAAACAGTTCTATTTTTGTTTCATCAGACCATCATTAGACCAAAAAGTATGATTTTTGTCCCCATGTGCAGTTGCAAACCGTAGTCTGGCTTTTTTATGGTGGTTTTGGAGCAGTGGCTTCTTCCTTGCTGAGCGGCCTTTCAGGTTACGTCAATATAGGACTCGTTTTACTTTGGATATAGATACTTTTGTACCCGTTTCCTCCAGCATCTTCACAAGGTCCTTTGCTGTTGTTCTGGGATTGATTTGCACTTTTCGCACCAAAGTACGTTCATCTCGAAAGGGCAGAACGCGTCTCCTTCCTAAGCGGTATGACGGCTGCGTGGTCCCACGGTGTTTATACTTGGGTACTATTGTTTGTACAGATGAAGGTGGTACCTTCGTTTGGAAATTGCTCCCAAGAATGAACCAGACTTGTGGAGGTCTACAATTTGTTTCTGAGGTCTTGGCTGATGTCTTTTGATTTTCCCATGATGTCAAAACAGAGTCACTGAGTTTGAAGGTGGGCCTTGAAATACATCCACAGGTACACCTCCAATTGACTCAAATTATGTCAATTAGCCTATCAGAAGCTTCTAAAGCCATGACATCAATTTCTGGAATTTTCCAAGCTGTTTAAAGGCACAGTCAACTTAATGTATGTAAACATATGACCCACTGGAATTGTGATACAATTATTTGTGTCATGCACAAAGTAGATGTCCTAACCGACTTGCCCAAACTATAGTTTGTTAACAAGAAATTTGTGGAGTGGTTGAAAAATGAGTTTTACATAAACTTCAGACTTCAACTGTACATCCCTCCAATTTGAAAAATAAAGATGAAGGCCTACAAATTATCAAAATGTTGCTTCTTCAAGGCAAAGGGGGAGGGGACGACAACCCTACGTGAGTGGAAGTAAACTGTACCATTTACACAAACAGAACTTGAACCTTACCCAAAACTGTCTCGATAAAAGGTTTGCTGATTTGGCTTTAAGTCTGCGTATTCTTGCTGTGCAGGCCACAGTAGTAGAATGGTGTGCACTAGCTTGTGACTCCCCAGTCTAGGAGAGATACAGAGACCGGGTTTAGCCATGCCCTGGTTCACAGAGGAGCAGAGAGACTGGTCCACTCTGGTGTGCTGCTGCTGTAGGCTTAAGTGCAGGTATGAGGTTTAAGTGTAGGTATGAGGTTTAAGTGTAGGTATGAGGGGTAAGTGTAGGTATGAGGTTTAAGTGTAGGTATGAGGTTTAAGTGTAGGTATGAGGGGTAAGTGTAGGTATGAGGTTTAAGTGTAGGTATGAGGTTTAAGTGTAGGTATGAGGGGTAAGTGTAGGTATGAGGGGTAAGTGTAGGTATGAGGGGTAAGTGTAGGTATGAGGGGTAAGTGTAGGTATGAGGGGTAAGTGTAGGTATGAGGTTTAAGTGTAGGTATGAGGTTTAAGTGTAGGTATGAGGGGTAAGTGTAGGTATGAGGGGTAAGTTTAGGTATGAGGGGTAAGTGTATGTATGAGGGGTAAGTGTAGGTATGAGGAGTAAGTGTAGGTATGAGGGGTAAGTGTGTGCAGACTGTGATGTTCAGCACATTAATACGGTTGTTGGCATGAGTGTCAACAGACAAAATTAGTACTCTGGGAAGGGCCCCGAGTCAGACCTACATCAGCACTCATGTAGGCAAGTCCACTAAAAACTTTCCCTCACGTCCCGAAGTACCGTACTCCAGGGACATACCTGCTAACGTAGGGGAGGCTAGTCTTGGACACACACACACACACACACACACACACACACACACACACACACACACACACACACACACACACATACATAGATCCAGGCACTGGTGGAGGTGTTGAGTGGTTCATTACTTTGTGCAGATGGGTCTGCTGCTCTCTGAGCCAGAGACTACTCCACCACTGAGAGACTCAGTGAAGCATTAGACCGGGTCTTAATGGACAGGGAAACGCATTCTCCATTGTTCTCACGTGGTTGATGTTGAAACTCTATAGGCTCTTCGGATTTATGTCATACTACAGATTTAAAAATGGTTGTTTTATATTCGACATTCATGTGAACACAAATTTAAGTGCAGGCTATTTCTGTGCTGGCTGACAGTGACTGAACTGGGAACCGTCCCTCTACTCACTGCTGCACCATGTGCTCTGCTCCCAAACTGCACTTCTCTAAGAGAGGCAGATGAGCGGTTGTGTTCAGACTCAGAGCAGTTTTGACCTGCTAAAATCACTACATTTCCCCATGCAGTTGAGACCCGGAGACCAGCCAGTTTTAAAGAATGAGGAATAAGTAATGTGATGATACAACAGTATTCAGTTCCACTCAGCCCACAGTACCATGCTGAATGGCTTTTTTAAAAAGGTCAACGTTTTTAATACAGCTCCTCTCTTGCTCTCTCCCTCCCTCCCTCTCCTCACCGCGCAGCAATTTCTTAATTGAAGCGAGGTTCGGTTTGGCTTTTATAACCCATAAATGTCTCTCAGCGCTCCCATTTGCCTTACTCAGTTGTAGCCTATTAAAGATATGGATCTCACTACCAGCTGTAATGGGAAGGTATTATCTGTTCTCGGTTCACGCCGATTCTCTTTGAATTTCTAAAGCCTGTCCTTGAATAAGAGGAAGGCCAAAGACTGCAAATTAACAAATGATGTACGGTTTGATTCTAATGGTTATTTTTGTATTAATCATTTTCCTTTAGGGGCTACATTGTGGTGTTTTGTAATATTAGTTTGTCGAGGCTGTTTGATCAGACACAGCCAACATATCTCAACACTAGGCTGGTTCAAGAGGATTTTTTATTTTTTATTTAACTCGGCAATCGAACCAGGGTCTGTAGTGACACCTTTAGCACTGAGTTGCAGTGCCTTAGATCGCTGCGCCCCTCGCAGACTGACAACTGTTTTTGTTGCTGTTTAGTAACCCTGACTATCTGTTGGTGCCTGGCTGGTTAGCACTGGTCTGTAGAGGCTGTTTGTGTTATGACAGCTCCCATGGTGCTCTCTGGACCGGAGGTCACCGAGGTCATGTTTCTGACTTCCTGTGTGCAGAGGTCCGCTTGTATTGCTGCCACGGTCACTTCCTGTCTCCCCAGGGTCGTCTTCTCCTCTCCTCCAATGAATCCCTACTTCCCTCCAGGGTCAAGTCTTTCCCAGCAGCTGGTTCATGGCAGTCAGGTGTCACATGGTTGACCCTGGGCCAAGAGAGCACAGTGCAAACTGACACCACGGCACTGTTTACACAGGCAGCCCAACTTGGATATTTTTTTTTGTTGGTCTTTTGACCAATCACATCATATCGGATATTTTAAGAGCTCATCTGATTGGTGAAATGACCAAATCAGTAAAAAATAATAATAATAATGAAAAAATTAAAAAAGGATCAGAATTGGGCTGCCTGTCTAAACTCAGACCACTAGTATCAGAAGACAGACCAGAAGAGACTGGCTGACACACATTGGCTGCTATAGGGCCAGGCCTATCTCATGTTGGCACAGCTGTGGTTTAAAACACAAGCATACACACTTTCATTAGACCTCTATCGTAATATTGAAGAGGCACAGAAATGAAAAGAGCCGAGATTACACATATTTCTACATCTAGTCTCTCAACAGAAACAGAAGTATACTAAAGGGATTTATAAATGACTTTGCTTTGCTTGACACATAAACACACATTTTGATCTCAGTGTAAGTGTTGAGGAATGTTCTCGGCTTCGCTGCCTCACTTGCCTGCTTCCTTAATGACAAAGATCCTTAAGTGAAAGCATTGCTGCCAAGAGGCAAATCAATTCTAAAGCTGGGGACATTTGTTTGCCTGCCAGCCAGCCGCCAGCTCCTCTGTGATCAATCTCACTGTGCCTTGTGTTGATTTTACAACCCAGCCGATGCCATTCCCCTCAACCTCAATAGAACGGACAGAGTTCCAGCTCGTTGGAGGAACAGAACGTCTATCATTGTACAGGGCTGTTACAACCGCTGCCAAACCCAAATAAGTTGACCTTGGACTCTGTCTTATATCGTGCTCTAGGGTAGTGGAGGGGAAGGAGGATTCTCTCCCACTCAGAATCACAGCATTCCCATGATTTCTTTACACCGGGGACCAAAAACCAAGACCAATAGTTTTTCATGACCGTGTGGCCTGACCAGTTATAGCCGCTAAAAGATGGCTATTCCGGCTATACTTTGAGGGTGAAAGCAGCAGTATCCCCTTAAAAGGAGGTAATCCAGTGACATCAAGGGAGTTTACTGTTATTGCACTGTGAGGCTGAACAAGTATAAGCCATTCAAATTGCCACTGTGACTGTGGAGAAATGATTATACACAGAACAGAAAATATAAACAACGTGTCAAGTGCTGTGTGCCGTGTTTCATGAGCTGAAATAAAAGATGCCAGAAATGTTCCATGCACACAAAAAGCTCATTTCTCATCCCTGTTTGTCAGCATTTCTCCATTGTCAAGATAATCCATCCACCTGACAGGTGTGGCATATCAAGAAGCTGATTAAACAGCACGATCATGATCACTTTAAAAGGCCACTAAAATGTTCCGTTTTGTCACACAACATAACGCCACAGATGGCTCAAGTTGAGAGATGTATTCGGCATGCTGACTGCAGGAATGTCCACCAGAGCTGTTACCAGATAATTGAATGTTAATTTCTCTACCATAAGCCACCTACAACTTTGTTTTAGAGAATTTGGCAGTGCGTCAAACTGGCCTCACATGTAGCCACACCCTCCACATCAGACTTCTTCACCTGCCGGATCGTCTGAGACTAGCCACATGGAGAGCTGATTAAACTGTGGGGTTGTACAGCCAAATCATTTTTGCACAAACTGTCAGAAACCACCTCAGGAAAGCTCATCCGCGTGCTCGTTGTCCCCACCAGCGACTTGACCTGACTGCAATTTGGCGTCGTAACTTGGCATCATAACCGACTTCAGTGGGCAAATACTCACCGTCAGCAGCCACTGGCATGCTGGAGAAGTGTGCTCTTCACGGAATAATCCTGATTTCAACTGTACCGGGCAGATGGCAGACAGTGTGTATGGCATGTGGACGAACAGTTTGCTGATGTTAACGTTGTGAACAGAGTGCCCCATGGTGGGGTTATGGTATGGGCAAGAATAAGCTATGGACAACGAACACAATTGCATTTTATCTATGGCAATTTGATTGCACAGAGATACCATGACGAGATTCTGAGGGCCCATTGTTGTGCCATTCATCCGCCTCCATCACCTCATGTTTCAGCATGATAATGCACTGCCTCATGTCGCAAGGATCTGAACACGACTCCTGGAAGCTGAAAATGTCCCAGTTCCTCCATGGCCTGCATACTCACCAGACGTGTCACCCATTGAGCACGTTTGGGATGCTCTGGAACGACGTGTGCGACAGTGTGTTCCAGTTCTTGCCAATATCCAGCATCTTCGCACACCCATTGAAGAGGAGTGGGACAACATTCTACAGGCCACAATAAACAGCTTGATCAACTCTATGTGAAGAAGATGTGTCACGCTGCATGAGGCAAATGGTGGTCCACGCCCCTACCTTTTTTTATGGTACCTGTGAATAACAGATGCATATCTGTTTTCCCAGTCATGTGAAATTCATAGATTGGGGCCTAATGAATTTATTTCAATGGACGGATTTCCTTATATGAACTATAACTCAGTTAAATCTTTGAAATTGTTGCATGTTGCATATATATTTTTGTTCAGTGTGAATTGGCACACTGAGCAGTTGTCAGAAGGCAGAATGCCTGCGGATTATTGCAGGTATGTGCGTGTGTATGTGTCTGCGTACGTGCCATGTGTGTCCCCGTGTGTGACAGGATTGAGCCGGGCCTGCATCATCCCTCCACACAGAGAGAGAGAATGTTTATGGGAGCGAGGCACTACGGGAGAAACATCCTGTGTAGACTGGGATGATGATGCGTTGACAGTACGGCAGCACAGTGGAGATCAAGGTAGTTTGGAATCACCGTCTGTCCGCTTCCACACAGCCAGGCATCCATCCAGTTAACAAGGCTTCCAGCAAACAGGGACAAGGCTATCCTATCTCCCGACACTTGGGGAGGTAGAATCATTTTTTCTTCAAGCTCGACTAGGGTTGCACATCTTGGGGAATATTCAGGAGGTGGAAACTTTCTGTGGGAATTAATGGGAACATATTCAAATGATTGTAGATGTTTTTCTGCATTGGATATATTTACCATATCATATGGAGACAGAAACATAAACCTTTAACCTTATCATAAGTAGACATAATTGCAAATGATTAACTTCTTCCAATATAAATAAAAAACACAATTTAGTTATGAATTGAACTTTAATTAAATTAGTTGACTCTTCACATGGGATGACTTCACTGAACAACAAAAGAAAGGGAATATTGAAATATCCCAATGATCCATCGCATCTCCCAAAAACATTTTCAACAAACATCTGTAAAATTATAGTCTAGAAACAAAAGCTTTGGTTGTCTTCCTCTCAGGCTTCCATGTCTTCTCCCTGGACCTCCTCTTGAACATCAGACTATGAGGCCTCATCTTCACTTTCACTTTCCAACCTCGTCAGGCTCAAAAAGCTTAAAATTTGCCCGGATGGCTACCCATTTCCAACCCTTGTATTGGTCAGCCTGTTGCGTGCTTTGGTGTGTGTGTTCCCAAACAAGGACCAGTTGCATTCTGAGGTGGCTGATGTTGGTGGGATTTGGAGGATGATGGAGGCAACAGGGGAAAGAGCCACAAAGACCCTTCCACCAGGTGGCTGATGAGATATGTTGGCACAACTGCCATATTGCTCTCCATCCCAAAGCCCTTGCTTGGAAGTGTAATTCCCCAGGCTTCAGGCAGAAGTCTTCACACTTTTTGATGTATTTCAGAACTGCAGTTTCCTCTGCTTGGAGCAACAGTGAAGTAGGCAGGGCAGTACGGATTTATTTTCTTACATCTGCAAGCAGAGTCTGAACACCTGACAGGATGACATTGTCTCCCTCAATCCGTGAAATGGCTACTGCTATTGGTTTCAGGTATCTTACCACTCTCTCCCAAAATACATCATCCAGGAGGATCCTCTTGATGGGGCTGTCTATATCAGCAGACTGTGATATGGCCATTTCTTGGAGAGACACCCCCAGGAGACTGTCAAACATGTTGACAACACCACCCCAACGGGTGTTGCCGGGCAGCTTCAATGTGGTGCTCTTATTCGTTTCACTTTGCTTGGTGAGGTAGATTGCTGCTATAACTTGATGCCCCTTCACATACCTAACCATTTCCTTGGCTCTCTTGTAGAGTGTATCCATTGTTTTCAGTGACATGATGTCCTTGAGGAGCAGATTCGATGCATGAGCAGCAGAGCCAATGGGTGTGATGCAAGGGTAGGACTCCTCCACTTCAGACCAAGCAGCCTTCATGTTCGCAGCATTGTCTGTCACCAGTGCAAATACCTTCTGTGGTCCTAGGTCATTGATGACTGCCTTCAGCTCATCTGCAATGTAGAGACCGGTGTGTCTGTTGTCCCTTGTGTCTGTGCTCTTGTAGATTACTGGTTGAGGGGTGGAGATGATGTAGTTAATTATTCCTTGCCCACGAACATTCGACCACCCATCAGAGATTATTGCAATACAGTCTGCTTTCTCTATGATTTGCTTGACCTTCACTTGAACTCTGTTGAACTCTGTTGAACTCTGCATCCAGCAAATGAGTAGATAAAGTATGTCTGGTTGGAGGAGTGTATGCTGGGCGAAGAACATTCAGAAATGTCTTCCAATACACATTGCTTATGAGCATCAGAGGTGAACCAGTTGCATACACAGCTCGAGCAAGACATTCATCAGCATTTCTATGACTACGTTCCTCCATTGAGTCAAAAAACTTCTGATTCCAAGAGGAGCATGAGCTGTTGCTATCGATAAGGTGTCTGATTCATCATTTTCACCTCGAATAGAAGTAGAGGGACTTTTGTCAGAGGTTGCTTGTTGTGAGCGCTGAGGGAACTTTATGCACTTGGCCAGATGATTCTGCATCTTTGTTGCATTCTTCACATATGATTTGGCACAGTATTTGCAAATGTACACAGCTTTTCCTTCTACATTAGCTGCAGTGAAATGTCTCCACACATCAGATAGTGCCCGTGGCATTTTCCTGTAAAGATAAGAAACAAATAAATAAAAAAAATAAAAAAAATACAATTCCATGAATTAACTCTCCTCACTTAGCAGGCTCAAGGAAACTAAAACCCACATGGTAGCAAAAAAACGAATTAGAAATAAATGGTTAACAAGTTAGAAATGATTTAAACACACTTTGCTGTAGGCTACTATTTACTAGTTAACAAAAAAATATGTCATATGAAATATATTCACCCCACCCAGTATTGTAATCAAAACTTACCAGAAAGCATGTAGTCCTTGGCTCAGACAGTGTAGTAGTGTGGGCTCAATAGCATCTCGTTAGTGTGCAAGATCTTGAGAATCAGCTGTTCATGTGATAGATGAGTTCACTGCACATTTGATGTAAGAATGCACTGTGCCTGCAGAGGGTTGCAATTCCATTGAATTGGGGAACGTTTAACCAAAATATGCCACAAGACCTAGAATTGTCTTATGTGTATCCCACAAAAAAAGTCCACTGTTATAAGCTAAGTTTTTTGATGAATTTAAGCAAAATTCCCCAAATTCCAGGGCTTAACTTCGGCATGAAACATTTCCAGAAGAATTCCGGGAAATTTACCGGAAAGTTTCCGACCCTTTGCAACCCTAAGCTTGACCCACTTAACTATAGCCTGGTTCCAAATATGTTGTGCGTTTGGCTTTACAATGACCATACGTGAGTTGGCAAGACAACACAAACAGATCTGGGACATTCAGGCTACCATTAAACATGGTAAGTAGCGCTGCACTACAATTGTTTTTTAACCATATATTGTGATTTTACCAGCGATTTATATTAAAACACTTGGATGAACTGTTGTAATCATATACATAAAATGTGTATTCTGATTCTATGGTTTATGTTGTTTGGCATGATAACTAATGACAGCCAGGTACAGTAGAAGTTGTTGTGACGGGGTAGGAACCAAAGTGTCCCAGGGGACCCTTACTACATCTGAATGTTGCATTCATGGCATTTTAAAAAATTGCAGCCCTGTGCGATATAGATATGGCACATGTCTATATTGCAATTTAAATGAATTGTGCCGCCCTAATGGTAAGCATCACTTAATTTCACTATTAGCCTACAAATCATTCATTTATGTAAGAGATTGAGTACATAGGAGCCTATCAGACCACAATGATTTTGACCTGTCCCACATTTCAGATTTCACCCAAGCCATTTGAGGACATGTGAAAACCTTGGTGTCTCTGAGAAAACAGTAATTTAATCCCAAACAGATCTCTGAGGCAGCTGTGGGAAGATTAGCATTGACAAACCACAGTGTGTGTAGCCTGTTGGGATGAGAGCAACAGTTAGGAGGATTGTTGGGTAAAAATAGAATGGGAGTGAAGGGGCCTAGGGGTTAGAGGTCATAGTGTTGAGGAGAGACAGGAGAGTCCCAGTGGCTGTCAGAACTAGGGCTGGGTGATATTGGGATATGAGATTTTGGCCATGTAGGTCATTTCATATCCCGATAACAATACATATCACAATATAGCACATTTCCTGTAAATTCAATTCATAAATAGGCCTTTACATGTGGTAATTTTATATACACTATTTCGTATTACATGTTGAATTATACTCAACAAATAAAAGGTACTTACTCAAGTTTTATTATTTCTCCTTTTATTTAGAACCTTTGTGCAAATTTTCAATTAAGCATGTAACAAAATATGAATGTATAAAAAACAAAAAAAAAAGGTAAATAGAAAACAATTCAACTATAGTTGCAAACAAAATAAATATAGGCCTAAAAAGTATATATATTTTTGGAGGCTTGCCTGTTTTGCATGTTATTTTGTCATTAATACGTGTCACATGTCAATTTTCATTTGGCACCCTGGGTCGAGTGTTAGCACCAACTCATGAAACCCGTTTCTCGACCGTGGATATTGGGGCCATGTCTTTGCAGATATAAGTTGGAACGGCAACTGTTATCTCCTATCTTTGTGATTCTTTGCCATATGGTGTGCACTACTATTTTTAGGTCTCATCCGTAAACTTTCTCCATACTGTTTCACATGACTCTTGTGTAGGTGGTAAAAGGTTAGTGGTGTTTGGGCCTGTCGTCGGGACCGGCCTGCGGCATATTTTGCAGCGGACGGTTTTCTAGTCCGTGTCAGACTTTTCATACCAAAATCACGTCCATGCGACCAAAGTAGCCCCTCTTTTAGCTACGAGCTCCATGTTTGTTTGTGATGCAAATCTACACAAAGTGTCGTCCAATTGACGAAAACCTTGCTGTAAAGTGTGATTTGCGACACAACGAAATAAACAATAGAGCATAATATGAAACGATAGACGTTTTTTTCTATAGTCACGCGATATATATCGTCATTATCACCCAGCCCTAGACAGAACATGTAGGCTAGTCAACAAAAAACACCCGAGTAAACCTTTTGGATGCTTTAAAAAGTTTTTTTTTAAGCCAAAATAAACTAAACGGAGAACAAACATGTCCACGCTGACCCTGTTTGAAAAGAGAAATCATCCAAGTTTTACTGCCAGGGCTCCAAGTACAAAGAAGGATGTAAAAACAGCTAGTCAGTGGGTGCTTGGCCAACCCCTCCCTCCCATCTCTTTCCTCTCCATCCTCCCCTCCTCCCCTTCTCGCTTTCCCCGATTGCCCCTAAGTGTTAGTCTTTGATCTGGAGGAGCTGCCCACAACTTGTGACGCACAGAGCGTTATTGGCTCTGTAGTGCCTCATGCTCCCTGTAACGGTCCTTCCTCAGTCTCTCCCCTCCGACACGGACGCAGGCAGAACTCATAAACACAGTACTCATAAACACACACAGTACTCATAAACACAGTGTCCGGAGGTTGAGGATGTTGGAAAACCAAAAGCAAGATGGCATAGCAGAGGTGTAGAGTGATGAGGATCGTAGGGAGAACTAACGCTACTCTTGTGGTGTGCTTTCTGGCGCCAGGTGACTGCCCATAGCTTCACCCAAGCGGGTGCTTCATGTTGGTAATAGTGAAGGAGCAGCTAGCCTAGACCTACTCCGGAGTCCATGAACTGAAACGGCTGAGCTCAAACTTCATCCGAGTCACACAGAGGGGAGGGGCAGCGAGACACCTTGATGACACAGACGTGCTTTGCTCGCTCCTCCCCCTTATGACCACTTCCCTCCGATGACCGCTCAAGCCATGAGCTTTCCTGACCCTCTCATGACCTTCCACCTCATGAATGATGTTGTTTTCCTAAACTGATTGTCTTTTGTTGTTGCTTTAAAGTATTGTGAGATTATTTTAATGAATAGCACTTTAAAAAGTGTAATAAATAATGTATTATTATTATTATTATAATAAACAGAGCCGTGCACAGTCAATGATATTCACCCTCAGTGGCAGAGCTCCCTCTCTCCCTCCACACTGTGTGAATCTGGCCCCAGTACCACCAGAATGTCATTAAAATAACCCTGTCAAAGCTGCTGCTGCAGATGCATTTTTAGGACTAAAACAGGCCTGTTTTGGAAGCAGTTTTTTTGGGGGGTTCTTGAGATGTTCCCTATTTTCTCCAGGCATTGTAAATATTCTATGCAGATTGCAGAACTATGTTTCTGGAACACTCCGGACTTCACCTGGCCCGTGGTCTGAGTTGCCTGGTCTAAGGACGGCATTGGTACTAGAAGCAGCTAGAAGATGCTATACAAGGTATAAATATATGTTGGCCCATGAAAAGTGAACTAGCCAGTTACAATTATTAATGCATCGTACTTGAGACAAACAAATTAATTCAAACAAAATCCTTCAAACCTTTTCTTGAAAGCCGACATTTTACCTTCGTGTTTATCGACTTCGTCCAAAGCGCCTTAAGTCGTCTTCTGCTCAGTTGAACAGGGACAGTACTACCGCTACCCTTCATGATGATAAAGTCCCACCTTTACTACTCTCGGTTATGCAGATGACTGCAGTAGTTCACCACATTAAAACCAGGCTCCTGCAAGATAGGGGAGAGCAATAGGTGTGCTCCTTCCACACAAAATAGGAAAGCACACATACCATGAACATTTGCACACGTTGATTAAAAAGTGTCTCCTTAACTCGTCAACACTGAACACAAAGTGTGTGCTCTCTCTCTCTCTCTCTCAGCAGCATGTGCTTCCAGTGCTCCCTCTCTTCCCCTAAACCTCTAGGCCGACGTCTGGTTGCAGTTAGCGCTCACAAAAATGACCCGCTACAGTAGCAGCTAGCTGAGCACCTGTCAAAACAACTGGGCCTCCTCCTGATGGCTTTGACTACAGGCTCTCATTCATTCCTTCTCTACTGTACAGTCGAGCAATTCACTCACCTGGGACACGGACCTAGTTCCAATTCTAAGCCACAGACCTTGAATGGCCCACTCCTCGGGAAAAAGGAGAACTCGTACGCACCCGGTTGGCCCCTGCTTTAAAGGGGATATGTATTCTGTCCTTGCATGTACACCGATAAGCTAGTGGTCGGTACTCCTTTTAATGTCCGCGTATTTCCCTACGACTCAATGCATCTGCATGTTTAATCCACACTGACACCATTAAAAGTAGATCAGACCCCCAGATCATTAATGTACCTACAGACAGTTGAGATTGCAGATCGTGACTATCAGGGAGACGCATGGCCGCGGGCAGCCAGGGACACAATGAAACACTCCAGAGCGTTCACTTGTTGTGAACATACATCCGTTCACAAGCAAGGACCGGGGGAGCCGGGGCCCGTCGGCAGGCAATCATTAGCCTGAGAGAGACTGGCACGGATACAGCAGTATTCTTCTCAGGCCCATCACAATGAATCCCTAGCCTAGCCCCGAGCGAATAGAGAAGAGACGGGCTGTTGTGCAAGAAAACAAGCATCTCCCGTGAGATTATACAGCAGGCGTGTGTGTGCGCTGTCAGCAGATCCAGAGCTTCACAAAACATCTTTTAAAATGCAGCTGTTCTCCCAAAACATGACAGAACACCCAAGTGGCAGAAGCTGGGCCAATTGTAACTGTTCCCAGAAGCTGGGCCAATTGTAACTGTTCCCAGAAGCTGGGCCAATTCTAACTGTTCCCAGAAGCTGGGCCAATTCTAACTGTTCCCAGAAGCTGGGCCAATTCTAACTGTTCCCAGAAGCTAGGCCAATTCTAACTGTTCCCAGAAGCTAGGCCAATTCTAACTGTTCCCAGAAGCTAGGCCAATTCTAACTGTTCCCAGAAGCGAGGCCAATTCTAACTGTTCCCAGAAGCTGGGCCAATTCTAACTGTTCCCAGAAGCTGGGCCAATTCTAACTGTTCCCAGAAGCTGGGCCAATTCTAACTGTTCCCAGAAGCTAGGCCAATTCTAACTGTTCCCAGAAGCTAGGCCAATTCTAACTGTTCCCAGAAGCTAGGCCAATTCTAACTGTTCCCAGAAGCGAGGCCAATTCTAACTGTTCCCAGAAGCTGGGCCAATTGTAACTGTTCCCAGAAGCTGGGCCAATTGTAACTGTTCCCAGAAGCTGGGCCAATTGTAACTGTTTCCAGAAGCTGGGCCAATTGTAACTGTTCCCAGAAGCTGGGCCAATTGTAACTGTTCCCAGAAGCTGGGCCAATTCTAACTGTTTCTAGAAGCTGGGCCAATTCTAACTGTTCTCTCCTTATCTTGTGATTCTGCAACAGATCTGAATCTCATTAGAATGCTATTATGCTATTAGCTCCATTTGAGCAATTGCTGAATGTTAATTGGTATTCATTGGTTTAATCTTGCAATCCAACTACTATGCAGAAACAGACAGACAGAAGACACATACAGTCTTTCTAAACCCATAGAATGGGGCTCCCATGGCGCAGCGGGGCGCAGCGGTCTAAGGCATTGCATCTCAGTGCAAGAGGCGTCACTACAGGTTCAAACCCAGGCTGAATCACATCCGGTCGTGATTGGGAGTCCCAAAAGGCGGCGCACAATTGGCCCAGCGTCGTCTGGTTCTGGTCGGGGTAGGCCGTCATTGTAAATAAGAATTTGTTCTTAACTGACCTACCTAGTTAAATAAGGTTTATATTTAAAACATGTAAGAGAACATTCCAGCATTACTTTTCTCATTACTTAATATAGGAGAAAGAGAGAGGTTTTTCTGAACTACCAGGTTCATTCCCCAATCTCATTAAAGGATAGAGCTCAAAATGTAGGCCTCTGCTCTGCCCCCCTCAGATTCAGCATTACCTCCTCCTTCCTTTTCAATTACTGTAGATTCTGCCCCAGAGAATGAGCCATGTTTATCCTGGCCAAGGATGTCATTTTGGATTTCTTTTAAAATGACAAGTTTTTGGTCATTTTTCCCTCTCTGTCTTTTTCTAACACTCTCCCACACACAATGTCTGTTCTGGAAGAGGTTGTGTCGTCCAAATGAATAAGAGCCCATTTGTTGCCTGCAACTTGGAAAAGCCATATTCTTGACAAAAAAAGTAGCCTGTGTGAGATATCACTTCTAATCCAAGACAATAGGCTACACAAGGCTAAACACTACAAACTTGTGACTCGGTTTCTGTCTGTCCAGTTTGCTCGGTGTTCCTAATATGACTCGTGTCACACTGTCGCCCAAGAGCCACATAGGGAGGTTATGGGGAGATGAAGAGGTAGTCCCTACTCTGTGCCGTTAGCAAGACAAGTCACAGCTGTAACCTTCTGTTCTGCAAGAATTTACAATTATGTTTGTCCCCTCAAGCTAACATCTCACTGCTCAATATCACACAACACTACATCACACAACCCCGCACAATATAAACGTATTTCCCAATGTTTCTCCTCACTAGTCGAACAATAGGTCCAGGCTGATGTGGAATGTTCCAAAAACAGGGAGAGAGAATAGAGAGAGAGAGAGAGTACAGATAATTGGAGGCAGAAGAGGCAGCCTGACAAAGGGAGCAGAATTAAGTGATATACAAGCCGGAGGACACACAACTAACACACGTTAGCTACTTATTACATGGAGGGACGTAAACAGTGATAATTAAATTATCCCATCGGCTGACAGGGCCAGGGGAATTCTCAACAGTTAAACAGTTGCTCTCAGCTTATAAAAGTCAATTAAACTCAAGATAATCCATTCCAATTACTCTGATTTTACTTTTTACATTTTTGATATTTTAGGAATAGCCTAATACATTCAGGAGTTTTGTAGTAGCCAATCTTAAGCGAAATCAGGAGTTTTCATCAAAGTGATCACACGGTCATTGATTGTTAGTCAAAGTGGACAATATTTGCATTAGCATAGTGCTAGTGGTTTAGGCTCCTTCAGTAGTCAGTATGGACCAGGAGCTGCTGCTACTGCTGCTACTGCTGCTACTGCTGCTACTGCTACTACTGCTGCTACTGCTACTGCTGCTACTGCTACTACTGCTACTGCTGCTACTGCTGCTACTGCTGCTACTGCTGCTGCTGAGTGGGAGGCAGTGGGAGGAGTATACACATCGCGGCCCTCACGGTACCCACACAGTGACGGCCCGGTTTGTACATCTGCATCAGAGGGTAAACTAGAGAGCAGGAAGAGTCACGGCACAGAGAGAGTGAGGGGGGGGGGGCTGGTCCAGCTACATCTGTTGATCTGGCCTTGGCCCACAGTGGGTGAGGGACGAGTGTGTGTGTCTGTGTGGCTGCCAACTTACCATCTAGGTTCTAATCATCCGACTAGGCTCTCTGACAACACGCATGGTCACAGGTGGAGAGACGGACTACTCTCCTGAATTCTGAAATAGACGACGGAGCTCAACGCCCCACTAACGGTGGACTGACTGGCACACGCACCCTCCTACGCTCACACTGTGTGAGCAAGGAACGGTGTCATCTTCGGCCATCCTTTTGCCTGCCCGCTTGGATATTTTGGAGCAGCCAAATATCCCTGCTATGCACAACTTGCTCCAGACATATGCTTTATCTGATCTAGGGCCTATCGTGATTTAACTGCTGACTGATCGTCAAGCCCCGTTAGAGCAATAAGACAACCACAAGCACAGGCATCCACTGGGCCTTTCAGTGTTGTCAGTTACACAGTCAAGGGTGACAGGTTCCCGAACTAAAAGACATGAAACAATGAATCCTTGGTAATTCTGTTGGACGTGCAACAGCATGGATGGATGATGGATGGGTGTGTGTGTGTGTGAGAGAGAGAGAGAGAGAAGAGAGATGGAAGGAGAGCGCAAGAGAAAAAAGACGAGAGCGAGGGAAAGAGAGAAAGCTTTTAAAAAGCCTTATCAGAGCGAGGATGCACACGGTAATTGCGTTCCACTTGATTTGCTCAGAGGGGCCTGGTGACACCCACACCACAGAGTGAACCCATCCTGTGGACTAGCTAGCTGCCTGCTGCGTTAAAGAGAGAATAAAACCTGTCTTTATGCTAATCTCCGCTATCGGTCTCTGCCACGCAAACTGGAGAGGTGAGGGTTTCAAATGAGACCACATTCAATCAACACATAGTCCATATTGAGACTGGGCCTTTCACTCTCGTGTGATCTCCAGCTTCCTCAACAGGTTTAGCAGAGAGCGATGATGAGATAGCGAAGCCACCAGAAATGGAAAGTTGTGGGATCCATCATGTTCACAGAACGGCTCTTTCCAACAGACAAGAACTGATGACATCGGCTACCGCTCAGACATGGAGATGAAATATACATGATAGCATGACTGAACAGGCCTATCACATCAGATCAGCAGTCTGGAGAGAATGGGAGGGAAGAGGGACGAGATCCATGACCTAAACAGGATGGAGGAGGGGTCAAAGGTTACCACAACAGCTGGAGACTGTGCCTTAGGGAGCCTCAGGGGCCAAGAAATGTCCCTCGCTCTCCCATAGTATAGTCACGATACAGAAAGTACAGGCTCCCTAGGCCTCTCTGGAGACTATCACTGGCTATTGGAGCAGCGACGACACCTGGACATGCATATTAATATCATATTACCATAGGCCTACATGCTAACTAAACCATACGGTTCATGGAAGAGGCCTGGGAACCTGTACTTCCTGTTTCGTGACTGGGTCCATACATGTTAAAAAAAAGAGATAGAACGAGGATCGGAACCGGAAGGAAGAGCTCCACCGTCTCTGTTTGCAAGTCTATTGACCAAATGTCCCCTCAGAATTCACCTTCGAAATCGTGATTTGTCCAAAGCACCGGAAGTAATACTGCTCGTTACCTCACACATCCGGTTGTATCATGACAGATCTACGGTACCATTTATGTTTACGTAGTCTGTCCACAAGAGATTATGAGAGCAATTAAGGCAGGTGTATGTCAAAATGTCTGACTACCCCCTCTGTCTCAGCAAGGGTTACAATGGGGTCGGAAACTTTCCGGTACATTTCCTGAATTTTTAAGCCAGTGAATTTTGGGATTTTTCCTAAATTCATCAAAAAAAGTTGGCTTATAATAGTGAACCATATTTGTTTGATACACATAAGACAATTCTAGGTCTTGTGGCATATTTTGGTTATACTATCCCCAAGTCAATGAAAATGCAACCCTCTGCATGCACAGTGCAGTCTTCCATCACATGTGCAGCAGATTCTCAAGATCTTGCACACTAACGAGATGCTATTGAGACCACACTACTACACTGTCTGAGCCAAGGACTATGCTTTCTGGTAAGTTTTGATTATAATACTGGGTGGGGTGAATATATTTTATACGACATATTATATTTTTTATTAACTAGTAAATAGTAACCTATGGCAAAGTGTGTTTGAATCATTTCTAACTTGTTAACCATTTCTGCTAGTTAGTTTTTTCTAGCATGTGAGTTTTAGCTTCCTTGAGCCTGCTAATTGAGGATCGTTAAGTTACCTGTTCCCATACAGGTTTCATTTAAAAACATTTATCTTACAAATTAGTTGTTTAATCTAACTGCTTAACTATTTATCAGTACATGGAATTGTATTTGGATTTTATTTTTTACTCATCTTTACAGGAAAATGCCACGGGCGCTATCTGATGTGTGGAGACATTTCACTGCTGCTAATGTAGAAGGAAAAGCTGTGTACATTTGCAAATACTGTGCCAAATCACATGTGAAGAATGCAACAAAGATGCAGAATCACCAGGCCAAGTGCATAAAGTTCCCTCAGCGCTCACAACAAGCAACCTTTGACAAAAGTCCCTCTACTTCTATTCGAGGTGAAAATGATGAATCAGACACCTTATCGATAGCAACAGCTCATGCTCCTCCTGGAATCAGGAGGTTATTTTGACTCAATGGAGGAACGTAGTCATAGAAATGCTGATGAATGTCTTGCTCGAGCTGTGTATGCAACTGGTTCACCTCTGATGCTCACAGGCAAAGTGTATTGGAAGACATTTCTGAATGTTCTTCGCTCAGCATACACTCCTCCAACCAGACATGCTTTATCTACTATATTGCTGGATGCAGAGTTCAAGTGAAGGTCAAGCAAATCATAGAGAAAGCAGACTGTATTGCAATAATCTCTGATGGGTGGTCGAATGTTTGTGGGCAAGGAATAATTAACTACATCATCTCCGCCCCTCAACCAGTAATCTACAAGAGCACAGACACAAGGGACAACAGAAACACCGGTCTCTACATTGCAGATGAGCTGAAGGCAGTCATAAATGACCTTGAACCACAGAAGGTATTTGCACTGGTGACAGACAATGCTGCAAACATGAAGGCTGCTTGGTCTAAAGTGGAGGAGTCCTACCCTCACATCACACACATTAGCTATGCTACATTGCTTCTGCTCCCCAAGGACATCATGTCACTGAAAACAATGGATACACTCTACAAGAGAGCCAAGGAAATGGTTAGGTATATGACGGGGCATCAAGTTATAGCAGCAATCTACCTCACCAAGCAAAGTGAGAAGAATAAGAGCACCACATTGAAGCTGCCCAGCAACACCTGTTGGGGTGGTGTTGTCATCATGTTTGACAGTCTCTCCAAGATATGGCCATATCACAGTCTGCTGATATGGACAGCCCCATCAAGAGGATCCTCCTGGATGATGTATTTTGGGAGAGAGTGGTAAGCAGCCTGAAACCTATATCAGTAGCCATTGCACGGATTGAGGGAGACAATGCCATCCTGTCTGGTGTTCAGACTCTGCTTGCAGATGTAAGAAAATAAATCCGTACTGCCCTGCCCACTTCACTGTTGCTCCAAGCAGACGAAACTGCAGTTCTGAAATACATCAAAAAGCATGAAGACTTCTGCCTGAAGCCTGGGGAAGTACACTTCCAAGCAAGGGCTTTGGGATGGAGAGCAATATGGCAGTTGTGCCAACATATCTCACCAGCCACCTGGTGGAAGGGTCTTTGTGGCTCTTTCCCCTGTTGCCTCCATCATCCTCCAAATCCCACCAACATCAGCCGCTTCAGAATGCAACTGGTCCTTGTTTGGGAACACACACACCAAAGCACGCAACAGGCTGACCAATACAAGGGTTGGAAAATTGGTGGCCATCCAGGCAAATTTGAAGATTTTTGAGCCTGACAACAAACCATCCTCTACAAGGTTGGAAAAGGACAGTGAAGATGAGTCCTCAGAGTCTGATGTTCAAGAGGTGGACATTGAGGAGGTCCAGGGAGAAGACATGGAAGCCTGAGAGGAAGACAACCAAAGCTTTAGTTTCTAGACTATCATTTCACAGATGTTTGTTGAAAACGTTTTTGGGAGATGCAATGGATCATTGGATCATTCAATATTCCCTTTCTTTTGTTGTTCTGTGAAATCATCCCATGTGAAGAGTCAACTCATTTATTTAAAGTTCAATTCGTAACTAAATAGTTTTTTACATTTAAATTGGAACGATTTAATCATTTGCAATTATGTCTACTTATGATAAGGTAAAAGGTTTATGTTTCTGTCTCCATATGATATGGTGACTATATCCAATGCAAAAAAACATCTACATTTAAATGGTATTAATATTAATTAGCATATATTTCAGTTAATTCCCATATATTCCCGTTAATTCCCAAGGAAAGTTTCCACCTCTGAATATTCCCCAAAATGTGCAACCCTAGTCTCAGCTACACCCTCCACTTCACCTCGTCATCCTAAATGTCCTAAACTGCCCCTTCAGTCTCCACTTTCCTCAAATTGGATTTCCAGTGTAGTCTCTGGCTCCAGATCATGGTCTGCATACTGAGAGCTTTAGAAGGACCTTTAGGCAGTGTGACAATGTTCACGTCTACTGTTGGAGCACATACTTTTAGTCTTATTGGATCTATAACACGTCTTATTTCCCCAGTGAGGAGAGAGCAAGACAGAACACTGCAACAGTCTGGTTCACCCCAAGGCTCTCATCAGTAGCGAGGAGAGAGTCTAGGCCTGATATTCAGAAACAATGTTTCTTTGCACTCACTGTCTGGTGGGGGAAAGGGTTTGCAGGAAGCAGATACAAAGAGCAGAGAAAGTAGCCTCATTCAAAGAAAACCCATCTTTATTCTATGAAAAGAAGAACATGGAGACGGAACGGCAAAGCGGACAAAACAACTCAGGGCCTGCCCAGAAAGTGCAAGGGAACAAGATCCTGCCCTTCTGAATTGAAGAGCCTGCCTTTCTTAGAAACCAGTGGGAAAAGACATATTGACCCGTCAACAACAGCAAGCTCTCTTACATAAACCAATCCTTTCCAATTATTATTATTATTATTATATAACCAACCTTTCGGAACCACTTCTCAGTTCAAATGTGGTACCGACTCCTGTTCAGCCTGTCCACGGCTTGTGCCGTATCCCTCCCCGCTAGCTGGTAAAAATAGCACTGTAACATGCTCCTGTTGGGAAAGAGCTGCTCGGAATGGAGGTTTGAGTGGATAGATAGTGGAGAGAGTGAGAGAGAGATAGGGAAAGAGGGTAAGAGGAGAGAGAAGGAAAGGGAGAGAGAGAGAAAGCTCTAGAACATTCTAGAGAGAATAATCACTCCACAGTTAGACTCAGAGGCAGGCTCTGCCTCACCCTACCCTGCTGCCTCTGTTGACAGTGAGGCATGGTGGCACACAAACAGAAACATAACTAAGTATTTAGTTATAGCCTCCGACAGTAGACCAAAATGTAATCGTGATGTCTGTTCGATTTAGCTTCTTCGATGGCCAAAATAACAGTTATATTATTGTTCTATCACACTGTTTACACGGAACCCAAACTGCGTGCGTGGGCCATCGTGCGCTATCGTGCATAAATGTATTTTGTCCCCCTACACCAAACGCAATCATGACACGCAGGTTAAAATATCAAAACAAACTCTGAACCAATGACATTAATTTGGGGACAGGTTGAAAAGCATTGAACATGTAGCTTGCACTTGCTAGCTAATTTGTCCTATTTAGCTAGCTTGCTGTTGCTAGCTAATTTGTCCTTGGATATAAACATTGAGTTGTTATTTTACCTGAAATGCACAAGGTCCTCTACTCCGACAGTTAATCCACACATAAAAAGGTCAACTGAATCGTTTCTAGTCATCTCTCCTCCTTCCAGGCTTTTTCATCTTTGAACTTATATGGTGATTGGCATCTACACTTTCATAGTGTTACCACGACAACCGGCAAAACATTTCCTCTTTCAATTACCCACGTGGGTATAACCAATGAGGAGATGGCACGTGGGTACCTGCTTCTATAAACCAATGAGGAGATGGGAGAGGCAGGACTTGCAGGGCGAACTGCGTCAGAAATAGGAATTACTTCTATTTTAACCCTTGGCAATGCAGACGCTCGTTGGCGTGCGCGAGCAATAATTGAACAACATAGATTCCTAAATGTATTTTGCAACGCTCGCGCACGCGACGCGAGCGGTGTAGTCAGGGTATTAGTGTCATGAGCACAGTAGGCTATTAGAGCCATCAGGTAACATACCTACAGAACAATGTCCCCAGTTTAATTTTCACAGCAAGCATCCCATCTGCTCAACACAGTTGAGTTCCATGAGGCATTCTGACATTCCGGTAAAGGTCACATACTCATGACTCATCATGATTGAATGGATAGTTTATGAGGTCAAGCGCAGGTCACGACGTAGGCCTATTCTAATCGATGACAAGCCTGCTGCAAAGTATTTTTCTCAGTCCATAGTCACAAAACAACCATCTAAAAGTAGTGTGTGCTGTCAGGTGCTGCATCTGAAAAGTGAATTTGCCATCCCCGTGGTTCAAACTTCGGACGAGCATTGAGACAGTAATCGAAAGATTGCTGGTTTGAATCCCAGAGCCGACTAGGTAAAACAAAACAAAGATTCAATGTGCCCTTGAGCAAGGCACTTAACCCTAATTGCTTCTGTAAGTCGCTCTGGTTAAGATTGTCTGCTAGATAATTAAAACGTCAAATGTAAGGGTAGTCCTATTCTACTTGTTGGGGCCGCGGTCAATGACTGCAAAATCTCTGAATAACTTTGAGCAAAAGGGCTTTTAAGTGGCGATAAAAGTAATTACGATGCGTGATATTAGTGTATTAGCCTAAACCTGAGTTGGCGGCTGCTATGAAGGGTAGATAGCAAGATTATGCTTTTCAGATCCTTTAAACTCATTCAAAATGTCACAGCAGTGGAATCTAACATCCCATCTCCACAGCAGTTAGCCTAAAACAAGCTCAGAAAGGGCTTGTTTTAAAAGACATTATGAAAGTCCACATGAATCTGTGCAATTCACCACCATAGCAGGAAGCTGTGGATGCCTCCGCTGGACGGAGGTTGTTTTGGTGATGACCAGGACCTGTCTGACATTTCCTGGAAGAAGAGGAATCCCTCATTTGACAGTACACATCGGTCAGTTTTTAGTTAAAGCCCCTGTACTCTCTAGCATTCATCAAATGAACCTGAACTGAAAGAACTGGAGCTCGAAGCATCTCTGTTGCCATCATACTGGGTTAGCAGAGACTGTGGCCGTCTGACTCTGACAGGCATCTTCAGGTTCTCATTGATCTCTCCCGTGATTGAAATTTGCATGTTTCAAACCCTGATTTACTTGAGGTAACAAAATAGATGTTGGGGAATTCGTCTTGGCCCCAATTCCTGAACAACTCTATAGTCATTCTTCCAGGTACGAACTAAGATGTTGAGATTTGAAGTGAAGTGATTGTTGTGGAAATCTGGCATCCACTGCACATCCTGAGACTGTTGTGATAGCAACCGCCTCCAAAATGGTGTTAAAATCTGTCATTCTGAGCTGAGGTGCTGAGAAAACAGAGACAGTGAGAAACTGTGAAATCTATATTCCAGAGGAAAAGTGGGACAAAGCAGGTAAAAAGACATACTCATGAAATATTCAAATATCTCACATTGGTGGAGTCGGCGGAGCCGTTACTATACGCCTAGAGACAGAACAGAAGCAGACGCCGTACGTCTCAGAGAATCACAGATGGGAAAATCATCCATTTCACAAACATACCGGTGGAAGATAGAACAGATGGAGAATTTTCAAATTACTTCTTATCCAAACACAACAACTGACATTTCCACCACCACATGAAAGGAGAGGAAACAGTGCAAGCTAGCAACAAGGTTCCCAGAGATACTGTAACCTACCCATGAGCCATCTTCTAGTGAAAATCTTTTATTAGCTCAGACCAATTAAGGAATAATGCTTCCGAGGTCAGCACATCTTAATGAGATCAACTGCCAAACGCGACAACTTTTGGGTAACTGTCAGATTTTGTTAGACATCTCTACAGGGGCTGTTTCTCCTTCTCTCCCTTCGCCTTTCTCCCTCTCAATCTCTCCCGGGTTTCACTTTGTTCCATTTAGCATCGACAGCCAGAGTCACAAGTGACAAAGGTGTTCTGTGATAATGATTATGATCTGGTGACACCAGGCTCTGCTTCACTGATAGAATTGCTCTTTGACCTCGGAAGTGTAAAATCCCTACTCTGACAGACCCTCTCTGACACGCACACTCAACACAACAGACAAATGTCTCGGCATTATACTGTGCTCCTGTTGCAGTTCACATTACCATGGTAGAGTAATCTCACTGTCATCCAGCCTTTTGTGAGGCCTGCTCTAGTCTAGGTCAACACAAAGAAGTGTACAAACTGGAAACTGCATGGGGTGTGTATATATTAGCTGCATACGGCTTACTTAGTCATACACACTAGTCTATGTTGTTAGGCTACATAACATCCTCTTTCACGTTGACTCTGATTCACTGGAGAGTCAATGTTGTAGATTCCCCTTTTCTATTGGAATCTGCTCCCCTTGAAAAAGGAACAACCATTTCTTGTATGTTGAAAGGTTCCCTCTCCTGTTCTGTTTTTCCCCTCTGGATGAGTCTCTGTCTTGGCAAACCTGAACACGCAACGCTGTGGCCCTGTGGGACGCCGGAATGACATCATTATGTAGCCGGCGCCTGAAACAGAGGTACTATGATGTGTCAGAGTTCGGTAATGACTACCAATCTCAGAGCTCTGGGGTGGAGGAACACTGTCTGTCTTCAGGCTTAAACAGGGCAGACCAAAGATGCAGATGCAAACGCGTACACACACACTGCAATCTTATTTAAGCTACAGACGCCTTCACAATCCAAAAAGTGGCCTCCCCTTGACAGCCCTTTGGTCTGCCTACGCACTACAGCCCATGGATTTCTTGACTGGCTTTGACCAGAAGCCAAGGTAATCCAACGTCTGCCTTTTTGACATCTGTCTACAAGCAGAAACTCCCCGGTAGGACCCTTTCACACGATAAGAAACGGCAACAGTGGTGAGGATTTCTTCCCCAGCACAATGTTCTCTTCCGGCAAGCAGCCCTTGAGATCACTAGCATCCCAAGGCTTTAGGCCTATGTTTCAAACCCAGTTGTATTCACATACACCAACACATGCACCGTCTATGCTTGTCCGCTTCAACTCCAAAATGGAGAATGCTCAAATAGCACCTTCACTCGAGAGGCGAGACTCCAACTCTAGCCCTGATACTGGAAATATTCCTGGCTACTGGAACTGTGTCAAAAACTCACTCGGTAAAGTATCCTCGTAACAAATTAGCAACACTGCTCCTCGCCAGCTAGTGTCATGTTTTACAGCTACCCTAAAAGTTAGCGCACTACCAAGTTCCCACAGACAGAATCAATAACTGGTTCAAATGGTGTTCTGAAATATAGTAGAGAGATACAGGAAATTGAACGCCTTCCTCTCGTAAGAAGTGCTAGAGAATATTGTTGTAGGGCAGCCCCCGCAGTGACTCTTCTGATTAACACTCTATGCAAAAAGCTATTATCATCTTCTCAGGAATTCAGCCTCCTCTGTGTTGATCTCACCAACTCCCATTGTCACACCTCTGAGAAGCTGAGTTTCTATTGGTATTACATCGTGTAGGTCTGATATCTGATTGGAGGTTAACTTCACAGTATGTGAAGATGTTATAAAAGGTCTTCGATTCATTGTCTCATTCTTTTTTTTTGTTCCTGACCTGCTGTGGTGAGATTCAGTGCCTTGTAATGCTTTGTAACTTAAGCTTTATGCCATGTATAATGTATTGTTCACTTTTACAACGTAATTAAATACACTTAGAAAAGCATAATACTTGCACATGGTCTACATAGCACCTTGCATATTGCTAAATCATCTTTATGGAGTCAGATATACTTTTTAATAGATTCACTGCATGTGAGGTATATACACAATATAGCATATGCGCACACATATCAAATATCACCACACTACATTCTCCAAGGTGAAGGACAAGTGGAGAGGGAGGAACGAGATACAATATAAAGACCAGGCGAAGTGACATAAGGTCCGGTAACTAGTGTTATACTGCAAGCCACGTATATATGAATCCCTTTGCAATGGAGAAAAGATAGAGCAAGTGGCGCCACAAAGAAGTATCCTACTACTGCCAGGGGCACTAGCAGTTCCGCATCCAAATCGGCTAGACATATGCTCCCAACGTGAGGGTCCGGGAAGTGCGTCAGCCCTCACTACCAAACAGAGCGGATCATTGTGCCTCCCCTGCCCATGCCTCCTCATGTTCAGAGGTTACAGCATGCTACTGGGATAATCTTTCATGTGACGAAAGAAACCATGTTTGAGTGCACTAGGGTAATCAAATGCCCTGTGCATAATCTATACTAGCATTGGGTTCGTTCTGGGTCATACTGACCAGGATGTGGCTCAGCCCGATTTTTTTCTTGGATTCACTGGTTGCATCCCAAATGGCACCCTATTCCCTATATAGTGCAGACGCTGAGCATTAAGGTTATGTTACAGCTCTGTCTCAGTAACCGCTGGCACAGGAGTTTGCTTTTATGTGCTGGATAACATTTACCTCGTGTAAAAGGAAAGTCAAAGTTTCCTCCAATACTTTAAAGTACCATTACCCAAACTCATTCTTGTTCATGGCATCGATGATTCACTGCACAGCGATTAAATATTAAAAGGCTACTTTTTCCACGTCGACCTCTAATAATAAAAAAAGACTTATTCCAGACATCCATCAACATCACTCTCCTTCTCGTTCTGCTTCACCCAACTGTTGGGGAAATAAAGCAGAGTAGAGGGAGACCTTCTTATCGATAATGGCCTGCCTGATTGTGCTGTGAGCTGGCTTGGATTGGTCAAGGACTTTGCACTACACAAAATTTGCAAGCCAGTTGGGTGTAATTGCTTTGCTACAACTATGTAGCTAATGAAGTTCTAACAATATTTCTCTTCGGAGTTGGAACCAGTCCATTTTGTGAAACGTGCCGTCTGCTGTAGCCTGTTAAGTTGACACATTGTGAACTAGCTGAACACTTAACTAGACTGTGTGCTAATATCACAGTCAAGAGGCAGCTAACGTCATTCGAGAGGAGGCGTTTTAACAGGCAATTACAACGCTCTGCAGAGAGACATTTCAAACCTGGAGCTTGGATATTATTTTTGGCCATGCAGGTTCACTTTGGGATATGGTAGAAACACATAACTCTGCAGTACTACAAAGGTTAAATTCATTCCCAGATTTCATTTTCACAGTTTAAAGCGATAATTCAGGATTTTGGCAATCTCCTTCCCCAGAGTCCGATGAACTAGTTGATATCATTTTTATGTCTCAGTGTCCAGTATGAAGGAAGTTAGATGTAGTGTTGCGAGCTATTGCTAACTAGCATTAGCACAATGACTGTAAGTCTATGGGTATTTTCCACTAGTTAGCAATTGTGCTAGCACTAGTTAGCAATTGTGCTAGCACTAGTTAGCAATTGTGCTAGCACTAGTTAGCAATTGTGCTAGCACTAGTTAGCAATTGTGCTAGCACTAGTTTGCAACTTCCTTCAAACCACACACAAAGACAAAAATGATGGACTCTGGGGAAGTACATAAAGGGCCCCATTTCCAAAATCCCAAAGTATCCATCTAAGAGTCATATATTATTTATGTTTAAAAATACTATGATTGACCAAGATTAACCATAATAATTTCACACTTCCTCTAGCCTACATTCATAGGTCTGGATGCCAATGCATGTCATTCAACAACTAGTCAGTCTACATCCAAAGACTCATTCTCTCTATTTATAGTTTAGACTGCTATTTTGATTTGCTTTTAATAGCAGTGTGAGAACTGAAGCAGAACCGTTGGAATGCATTTGAGAGTCAAATTATGTTACCAGTGACATTTTGCACCACCCTATGTGGTACATAACTAATTCATGACTTATTGGACTTCAATTATCCATTGTAGCAGACAGATGAAAATAGTATGTCTGTGAAGGATATTACTATTCTCTAAGTTAGTCCTGCGCAGGTAGAGGAAATAATGTGCAGTGAGAAAAACAGAGAGTGAATTTCTGGTTTCTCTAGCACAGGTGCAGAAGATTCCTTGGCTGCGTTTACACAGGGAGCCCTTATTCTGATATTTTTTTCACTTAGCCTTTTGACCAATCAGATCAGATCTTGCCTGCATCTAGAGTTTCTATTGGACAAATTCAGGTATGTTTATCCCCGTTTCATTCCATTTAAGAAATGTTTTTCAACAGAATCGTCAGAATGAATACACCCCTGATCACACGTAAACACAGTTCACTTTCATAGCAGCCACGTTGTATTCCTCTCACCTTTTCCCTTCCCTTGTGGACTTCAATGCAGAACACATCAGCTGTATGTGACCAGGCGAAAAAACCTTTACAAGCCAAACCATATCATAACCTCTACACACAGCCTACATCGTTGTCACCATATTAGCTAAAGTAACGTCATAGTCAAGATACCTAACATGTTAGCATACCCGCTACAATCATGAAGTAAAGTTACAGTGTACAGTCAGTAAGCAGTTCAGAAAAACAGTTTAGTAATAACTTAGTAAAACCAAAAGCTGTTGGATAGTCGTAGCCAGCTAGCTAACATAGTATCCCTCTGTTTGAGCCGGGTGTTTGAGTAGGCCAGGGGTGGGCAATTCTAATCCTTGAGGGCCTGGTTGTTGTCAGTTTTGCCCCAGCCCCAGCTAACACACCGTACTCCAATAATCACCTAATCATGATCTTAATTTTAGAACACAATTTGATTAATCAGCTGTGTTTGCTAGAGATGGAGAAAAAGTTTGACACCAATCAGGCGCACAAGGACTGGAGTTGCCTAAACTAGCTAGCTAGTTGCATTTATTTAGCTAAGTAAGTGAAAGTGAGAAAAAAATACAAAATATAGCTTTCCTTCATTTTTTTTACAAATTAATTTGTTCAAAACTGTTCACATTTTATGCACTGCAGTGCTAGATAGTTGTAGCTTATGATTTCATTCTCTGATCCTTTGATGGGTGATGATGGGTTGGAGGACATCCTCCGTAAGTTGTTATAATTACCGTGTAAGTCTATGGAAGCGGGTGAGAATGAGCTGCCTAGGTTTTGTATTGAAGTCAATGTACCCAGAGGAGGACAGAAGCTAGCTGTCCTCCAGCTACACCATGGTGCTATCCTACAGAGTTGTTTTAAAATATATATATATTTCACTAAGCAAGTCGGTTAAGAACCAATTCTTATTTTCATTGACGGCCTAGGAACAGTGGGTTAATAACCGCCTTGTTCAGGGGCAGAATGACAGATTTGTACCTTATCAGCACAGGGTTTCAATCTTGCAACCTTCCGGTTACTAGTCCACCACAAGGCCACCTGCCGCCCCAGAGTGCTGTTGAGGCTACTGTAGACATTCATTTCAAAACAGTGTGTTTAATCAATTATTTGGTGACGTGACTATATTTACAATTTTATCTAAAAATTATAACTTTTAATGTTTTACTATTTTAATGAAATTCACTGGAGGAGGATGGTCCTTCCCTTCCTCCTCTTGAGGAGCCTCCAGTGGTTTAGGTGTGGCCAAAGAAAATGTAGGCCTAAGATCTGAAGGTGTTCATTGCACGAAAAGGTTTGAGTCCCATCTTGCGTACACCTCGTGGGCTTGCAAGCCTACACCCTCTGACATAGAGAGAATAATGGTTGCATCTTCTTCATCGCCACAGTTTTTCAGGTTGTTACAGTTGAGCAAAAACAGGTACACCACACCTTATCATAGCCATCAAAATCAAAATCACCTCACTATGAGAAAACAACAGAAACAGATAGGCAGAATGTATTATATTGTATATATTGGGTTTGTAAATCAACAACTACGCAGGGCATGTATGAGCACGTTTTACAGAGAATAAAAAAATAACGCTTATTGCAAATAGGCCTACATGTTGCTCACCAAGACTGTCTAACTACAGTATGTAAACAAATGTACCACGAAGGAAAATCGAAGCGGAGTGATTATTCAAGAGATATAATGTTATAGTTTGAAACATAACTAATACAATGTTTCAAAGCATATTAGGAAAAGCGCAAACACCCATCTCTGTCGTAGCGTACCAAGCGGCAATGGGCTATTGTATTGTACTGCCATTGACAAAGCCACCGAGGAGACAGAAAACCGCATGGACAAACACAACAATACTATTCTACTTTCTCGGCGCCGAATCCACGAGCATTATTCTGACTGCTGTATTTTAGCATCTAAAAAATAACAATCTGAATCCGCTCGTAACGGTGTCATTAACCAAAATCCACAAATGCCAGTTATTACCAACCGCACCTCCCGTCAAGCAAGCAACCATAACTTTGCGCTCAGTTCGTCAGCAGTGTTCTTACCTTGGTGGTTTCTCCAGTTGAATCTGATTATCAGCTCGGGAATTTGCAAAAATAGTCTTCGATATTCACTTTCGAGGTCTAAAAGTTGACGTTTAAAAACCAATACGATTGGTTATCTTTTTTTTTCTTCTTTTTTTCAACTCGCTGGGTTGCTCGTCTCCTCCTCTACCTCCAGCTCAACCAACTGCCTTGAAATGTGACGTCACGCCTGCCCAAAGCAGTGGGTAGGGAGCACAGAGCACAACACAATTATTGTACATACATTACATCACATTTGCATTGTCTTGTATAATGTATATCCCTCTCAACAGAGCAATTCATGACTCTTTGTGACTGATTATCACACTTCACACAAACGATTATCGTCACATGAATAATGACTATTTTCCTCCAGATGTGAGGGAGTAGTGGTACATAATGCCATCCACACACCACACAAACATCATGAATGCTACTGCTCAGTGCTCTAACTCTCTCTCTCCCTCAGCGGTGACCTGCTCTGTGAGGCTCCTCTGACTGAGTGCAGGCGTGTTTGTCAATGCCTGTCTGCCGTTGCTGTGGCCCCCCTGATGAGAGATGCAGTTAGACGTATTGACTTGTGCTCAGCTTCCTCCCTCGCCACAGCATCAGCCACAGAGCTAACTGGATATTGGATAAATAGACAGGCAGGACCTTCAATATCATGTGAAGGACACCATCATGTTTTCTCCCTGGATTTCTCCCAAATGGCACCCTATTCCCTACACAGAGCACTACTTTTGACTAGAGCCTATAGGGCTCTGGTCAAAGGTAGTGCACTATGTAGGGAATAGGGTGCCATTTGGAACACTCATTCTCCTCTCTCTGACAGGTCAGGCCCTGCTGTGAAGGAGCCAATAAGGAGAGCTGGTGGTGTGAAACAGTAGCTATGCTGACACAGTACCAGTCAATATTGTAATATATGGTTATGTGGGTATTTGGAATGAGTCATTTTATTGTATTGGCTGCGGGACGATTCTGTACTCTTTCTGGATTTAAAGGAATGGACTGGTGTAAGAGAAGTATGGTGAGAACTTGCATGCTAGACCCAGCTTACGCCAATCCAATGCTTTTTTTTTATCCATGAGGGGGAGAGAAGGGTAAGTAAATAGGGAATTGTAATTCAGCAACTTGTCCATCCATAACATACACATCATAATGAACAGCCAATATGAATAATTCATGTCTCTCGTATGAGTCATAGATTAAAAATGTAAGGGTCAAGAAGATCACTGGCTCGCACATAACCACTGAAACCAAATCCCTGTTTTAAAACATGGCATTACAAATGGCAGAGCACTACACTGTTGAAATATGTTCCAAGTAAAGGGTATGTAAGGCTTTGTAAGATTGGCCTAAGAATGGGCTAAAGAGTTTCCACCATATTTCTTACCCCAGCTCATTCCTTTTAAATTGAAACAATCTCAGGAATCCCAAGGATAGTATCTGTTAGGTTAGAATAGAGAGAAGTCTATACACCCATTTTCCCCAACGGCACTCTATGTATTCCCTGTACAGTGTACAGTAAGTAGGCCTGTATTTTTCCTTGAACATCTGCCTCCCCTGCTGTTCAAACCTGAAAACTACAAGCAGTTAACAAGAAGAAAAAAAAGTTTTCACTTCATCCAGATTTAATCTTGAGGAATCAACAAAAATGCATAACATTGTCTTGTAAAAAAAAGGATTGAAAGACTTAAAAGAATAAAGGATTTATTTAAATACGTTGTGCAAATGGTAGTAGTTTGGGTCCTTTTATGGAACTCTGCAAAATCAATGCCAGGAACCTTTGAATGAATGCTGAGAATCCTCCATCCCAGACCTCACCAGTGAAGCATATCGTTCATAGTGTGCCTTTGTGTTGTGTGGGAGCACATACAAATGCAACAGGGTCCACTTTTACTGATGGTAGATGAGAAACTGAAGAGGTGTGTCATTGCTGTCAGGAGGACTGAGCCAGTTTCAATCTGCTCTCTGTAGCTGGTGCTTCGATTATCTCCCCAGACATAAATTCCTCCTGGTTAATAGAGAAATAGATTAGGCATCATGAACACAATAGTTACAATATCAGAGAAAGAGAAAAAATCTATTCAAGGACAAGGGCGGGGCCATCAATACACTAGTCTCGCGAGGCCTCCTAATTGTCGTTTAGTCTCATTGACTCGATCAGAACGTGAGACACCGAGGCTACCTAAACACGAACCTTGTCGTAGATTACTTTAACAATGAGCGAGCAGCTCGGACACGTCGCTACTTCTTCACCATTTTCCAAATCCTCCTGCAAGTAGAGATATTAAATACAACCATCACAGGCTAGTTGGCACAACGTGACTCGCAGGCGATCTCCTCACGCGGTACTTACTTTGGTTATGGCAAATCTGTCGCCACATGGGCAGGGAAAATAGTATGTCTCTTCATCCTCGTCATATTCAAAGTCCTCGATCTCAACTTCGTCGTGATAGACCGACATTATTAGAGTAAAATAATTTAATTCGTACCCAGCTACCTAGCTAGTTGATTACATTACTCTGTTAAGCGAAAGTGTGACGTACCATCTCTGCGCAGTCGCACATCATGTCGTCATTAAAAGTAATGCCAAATATGACCATCAGGGGGTACCATAGAGTTCTGAATCCTCAACTGAGGACAGCATTGTTGGCATGGTCATTTACACCTACGCAATTACAGATGGTTATACTCTTACAGTGTATTCGGAAAGTATTCAGACCCCTTGACTTTTTCACATTTTGTTACGTTACAGCCTTAGTCTAAAATGGATCAAATGAAATGTTTTCCTCATCAATCCACACAATACCCCATACTGACAGTGAAAACAGTTTTTAGAAATGTTTGAAAATGTATTTGAAAATAAAAAACAAATGCCTTATTTACATAAGTATTCAGACTCTTTGCTTTGATACTTGAAATTGAGCTCAGGTGCATCCTGTTTCCATTGATCATCCTTGGATGTTTCAACAATTTGATTGGAGTCCACCTGTGGTAAATTCAATTGATTGGACATGATTTGGAAAAGCACACACCTGTTCTGCCTGCTGCTATGGAACCCTGACCTGTTCACCGGATGTGCTACCTTTCCCAGACCTGCTGTTTTCAACTCTCTAGAGACAGCAGGAGCGGTAGAGATACTCTTAATGATCGGCTATGAAAAGCCAACTGACATGTACTCCTAAGGTGCTGACTTGCTGCACCCTTGACTACTGTGATTATTATTATTTGACCATGCTGGTCATTTATGAACATTTGAACATCTTGGCCATGTTCTGTTATAATCTCCACCCGGCACAGCCAGAAGAGGACTGGCCACCCCTCATAGCCTGGTTCCTCTAGGTTTCTTCCTAGATTTTGTCATTTCCAGGGAGTTTTTCATAGCCACTGTGCTTCTACACCTGCATTGCTTGCTGTTTGGGGTTTTAGGCTGAGTTTCTGTACAGCACTATGAGATATCAGCTGATGTAAGAAGGGCTATGTAAATACATTTGATTTGATTTGATTTTTTAAGATCCCACAGTTGACAGTACATGTCAGAGCAAAAAACTAGCCATAAGGTTAAAGGAATTGTCCGTAGAGCTCTGAGACAGGATTGTGTCGAGGCACAGATCTGGTGAAGGGAATCAAAACATTGCAGCATTGAAGGTCCTGAGGAACACAGTGGCCTCCATCATTCTTAAATGGAAGAAGTTTGAGAACCACCAAGATTCTTCCAAGAGCTGGCCGCCCGGCCAAACTGAGTATTCGGGGGAGAAGGGCCTTGGTCAGGGAGGTGACCAAGAACCCGATGGTCATTCTGACAGAGCTCCATTGTTCCTCTGTGGAGATGGGAGAAACTTCCAGAAGGGCAACCATCTCTGCAGTACTCCACCAATCAGAACTTAATGATAGAGTGGCCTGATGGAAGCCAGTCCTAAGTAAAAGGCACATGACAGCTCACTTGTCGTTTGCCTAGAGGCACCTAAAGACTCTCAAACCATGAGAAACAAGATTCTCTGGTCTGATGAAACCAAGATTTAACTCTTTGGTCTGAATGCCAAGTGTCATGTCTGGAGGAAACCTGGCACCATCCCTACGGTGATCATGGTGGTGGCAGTATCATGCTGTGAGGATGTTTTTCAGCGGCAGGGACTGGGAGACTAGTCAGGATCGAGGGAAAGATGAACAGAGAAAAGTACAGAGCGATCCTTGATGAAAACCTGCTCCAGAGAGCTCAGGATCTCAGACTGGGGCGAAGGTTCACCTTCCAACAGGAAAACCACCCTAAGCACACATCCAAGACAATGCAGGAGTGGCTTCGGGACAAGTCTCTGAATGTCCTTGAGTGGCCCAACCAGAGCCAGGACATGAACTCGATCGAACATCTCTGGAGAGACCTGAAAATAGCAGTGCAGTGACGCTCCCCATCCAACCTGACAGAGCTTGAAAGGTTCTTAACAAAGTACAGAGTAAAGGATCTGAATACTTATGTAAATGTGATATCGTTTTTTTTATGAAAACATTTGCAAACATTTCTACACCTGTTTTTGCCATGTCATTATGGGGTATTGAGTGTTTTTTATTTGATTTTTATTTCACCTTTATTTAACTAGGTAGGCCAGTTGAGAACAGGTTCTCATTTACAACTGCGACCTGGCCAAGATAAAGCAAAGCAGTGCGACACAAACAACAACACAGTTACACATGGAATTAACAAACGTACAGTCAATAACACAATAGAAAAATCTATATACAGAGTGTGCAAATGAGGTAAGATTAGGGAGGTAAGGCAAGAAATAGGCTGTAGTGGCTAAGTAATTTAGCAATTAAACAATGGTGTGATAGATGTGTAGAAGATGAATGTGGAAATAGAGACACTGGGGTGCAAATGAGCAACAACAACAAAAAATAACAATATGGGGATGAGGTAGTTGGATGGGCTATTTACTGATGGACTATGTACAGGTGCAATGATCTGTGAGCTGCTCTGACAGCTGATGCTTAAAGTTAGTGGGAGAGATATGAGTCTCCAGCTTCAGTGATTTTTGCAATTAATTCCAGTCATTGGCAGCAGAGAACTGTCAGGAAAGGCGGCCAAAGGGGGAATTGCCTTTGGGGGTGACCAGTGAAATATACCTGCTAGAGCGCGTGCTACGGGTGGGTGCTGCTATGGTTAGCAGTGAGCTGAGATAAGGTGGGGCTTTACATAGCAAATACTTATAGATGACCTGGAGCCAGTGGGTTCGGCGACGAATATGAAGCGAGGGCCAGCCAACGAGAGCATACAGGTCGCAGCGGTGGGTAGTATATGGGGCTTTGATGACAAAACTGAGGGCACTGTGATAGACTGCATCCAATTTTCTGAGTAGAGTGTTGGAGGCTATTTTGTAAATGACATCGCCGAAGTCAAGGATCGGTAAGTCAAGGATCGGTAGGATAGTCTGTTTTATGATGGCATGTTTGGCAGAATAGGAAGCCTATTCTAGGTAAAAATGAAGGATTGGAGAAAGGAGAGTTTACAGTTTTACCACACCTAGGTATTTGTAGTTGTCTACGTATTTATTCTAAGTCAGAACCGTCCAGAGTAGTGATGCTGAACGGGCGTGCAGGTGCAGGCAGCAATCGGTTGAAGAGTATGCATTTAGTTTTACTTGCATTTAAGAGCAGTTAGAGGCCACGGAATGAGAGTTGTATGGCATTGAAGCTCGTCTGGAGGTTTAGTTAACACAGTGTCCAAAGAAGGGCCAGAAGTATACAGAATGGTGTCGTCTGCGTAGAGGTGGATCAGAGAATCACCTGCAGCAAGAGCAACATTATTGATGTATACAGAGAAAAGAGTCGACCCGTGAATTGAACCCTGTGGCACCCCCATAGAGACCGCCAGAGGTCCGGACAACAGGCCCTCTGATTTGACACACTGAACTCTCTGAGAAGTAGTTGGTGAACCAGGCGAGGCAGTCATTTGAGAAACCAAGGCTGTTGAGTCTGCCGATAAGAATGTGGTGATTGACAGTCGAAAGCCTTGGCCAGGTCGATGAATACGGCTGCACAGTATTGTCTTTTATCGATGGCAGATATGATATCGTTTAGGACCTTGAGCTTTGCTGAGGTGCACCCATGACCAGCTCTGAAACCAGATTGCATAGCGGAGAAGGTACAGTGGGATTTGAAATGGTCAGTAATCTGTTTGTCAACTTGGCTTTCGAAGACCTTACAAAAGCGGGGTAGGATAGATATAGGTCTGTAACAGTTTGGGTCTAGAGTGTCTCCCCCTTCGAAGAGCGGGAAGACCGTGGCAGCTTTCCAATCTTTGGGGATCTCAAACGATACGAGAGGTTGAACAGGCTAGCAATAGGGGTTGCAACAATTGTGGCGGATCATTTTAGATAAAGAGGGTCCAGATTGTCTAGCCCAGCTGATTTGTAGGGGTCCAGATTTTGCAACTCTTTCAGAACATCAGCTATCTGGATTTGGGTGAAGGAGAAATGGGGGGCTTGGACAAGTTGCTGAATCAATTTTAGAATAATGCTATAAAGTAACAAAATATTGGAAAAGTCAAAGGGTCTGAATACTTCCCGAATGCACTATATGCCAATGTTCAAAAATTGGGACTTTGAATGAATAGAATGGTCTGCATCTGCCATTATTAAGTGAGTGTGACCCACTAATCTACATCCTAATCAAATTCAGATGTCACACCTGTCAAAATAAATGAATAGGAATTGATGAATGGTATTGTCTCTGCAATACCTCCTGTGTGCAATAATTCAGTGGATAAATGCTTTAACTTATCAATGTGAACGTTGTTGACGAACAAAGCTTATGGGTTACGTCATACCAGATTAATAAGCACCCGCCTGCACAGGGAGAGAGAGAGAAAAATACATTGTTGAAACGCTTATGAAGTCGAATGATTTGTTGTTTCAAATTCTAGTCATGTGGTTGAATACATGAATCCAAGCATTCAAGAAGAAAATTAAAACAAATTCAAGGACCCAAAGTTTGGGCACCCCTCTGAGGCTGCATAATAATTTACTCTGCCGTCACAGAAAATGATCACAGTGGCATGCCTTTCATTTTCTAATAAAAGCTGAGTACTGGGGTATTGTCCAGACAAAGATTTTTAGTGTAGCAATATTAAGTTGTATGAAATTAAATCAGATGTGAAAAATAGGCCATGCAAAAATGTGGGCACCCTTGTCATTCTGTTGATTTGAATACCTGTAACTACTTAGCACTGATTAATTGGAACACACAATTGGTTTGGTGAGCTCATTAAGCCTTGAACTTCATAGATAAGTGCATACAATCGTGAGAAAAGGTATTTAAGGTGGCCAATTGCAAGTTGTTGTTCTCTTTGACTCTCCTCTGAAGAGTGGGAACATGGGGGCCTCAAAACAACTGTCAAATGACCTGAAAACAAAGATTGTTCAACATAATGGTTTAGAGGAAGGCTACAAAAAGCTATCGCTGAGATTTAAGCTGTCAATGTCCACTGTGAGGAACATAGTGAGGAAATGGAAGACCACAGGCACAGTTCTTGTTTAGTCCAGAAGTAGCAGGCCAAGTAAAATATCGGAGAGGCGAAGGATGGTGAGAACGGTCAAAAACAGCCCACAGAGCACATTTAAGTCATTTAGCAGACGCTCTTATCCAGAGCGACTTACAAATTGGTGCATACACCTTATGACAACCAGTGGAACAGCCACTTGCATCTAAATCTTGTTGGGGGAGAAGGGGGGTGAGAAGGATTACTTACCCTTACTTACCCTATCCTAGGTATTCCTTGAAGAGGTGGGGTTTCAGGTGTCTCCGGAAGGTGGTGATTGACTCCGCTGTCCTGGCGTCGTGAGGAGTTTGTTCCACCATTGGGGGCCAGAGCAGCGAACAGTTTTGACTGGGCTGAGCGGGAACTGTACTTCCTCAGTGGTAGGGAGGCGAGCAGGCCAGAGGTGGATGAACGCAGTGCCCTTGTTTGGGTGTAGGGCCTGATCAGAGCCTGGAGGTACTGAGGTGCCGTTCCCCTCACAGCTCCGTGGCGAGCACCATGGTCTTGTAGCGGATGCGAGCTTCAACTGGAAGCCAGTGGAGAGAGCGGAGGAGCGGGGTGACGTGAGAGAACTTGGGAAGGTTGAACACCAGACGGGCTGCGGCGTTCTGGATGAGTTGTAGGGTTTAATGGCGTGCCTGGATTAGGACCTGCGCCGCTTCCTGTGTGAGGCAGGGTCGTACTCTGCGGATGTTGTAGAGCATGAACCTACAGGAACGGGACACCGCCTTGATGTTAGTTGAGAACGTCAGGGTGTTGTCCAGGATCACGCCAAGGTTCTTAGCGCTCTGGGAGGAGGACACAATGGAGTTGTCAACCGTGATGGCGAGATCATGGAACGGGCAGTCCTTCCCCGGGAGGAAGAGGAGCTCCGTCTTGCTGAGGTTCAGCTTGAGGTGGTGATCCGTCATCCACACTGATATGTCTGCCAGACATGCAGAGATGCGATTCGCCACCTGGTCATCAGAAGGGGGAAAGGAGAAGATTAATTGTGTGTCGTCTGCATAGCAATGATAGGAGAGACCATGTGAGGTTATGACAGAGCCAAGTGACTTGGTGTATAGCGAGAATAAGAGAGGGCCTAGAACAGAGCCCTGGGGGACACCAGTGGTGAGAGCGCGTGGTGAGGAGACAGATTCTCGCCACGCCACCTGGTAGGAGCGACCTGTCAGGTAGGACGCAATCCAAGCGTGGGCCGCGCCGGAGATGCCCAACTCGGAGAGGGTGGAGAGGAGGATCTGATGGTTCACAGTATCGAAGGCAGCCGATAGGTCTAGAAGGATGAGAGCAGAGGAGAGAGAGTTAGCTTTAGCAGTGCGGAGCGCCTCCGTGATACAGAGAAGAGCAGTCTCAGTTGAATGACTAGTCTTGAAACCTGACTGATTTGGATCAAGAAGGTCATTCTGAGAGAGATAGCGGTAGAGCTGGCCAAGGACGGCACGCTCAAGAGTTTTGGAGAGAAAAGAGAGAAGGGATACTGGTCTGTAGTTGTTGACATCGGAGGGATCGAGTGTAGGTTTTTTCAGAAGGGGTGCAACTCTCGCTCTCTTGAAGACGGGAGGGACGTAGCCAGCGGTCAGGGATGAGTTGATGAGCGAGGTGAGGTAAGGGAGAAGGTCTCCGGAAATGGTCTGGAGAAGAGAGGAGGGGATAGGGTCAAGCGGGCAGGTTGTTGGGCGGCCGGCCGTCACAAGACGCGAGATTTCATCTGGAGAGAGAGGGGAGAAAGAGGTCAGAGCATAGGGTAGGGCAG